>NC_031991.1:29430557-29434128 GCF_001879085.1 Nicotiana attenuata
TAGGGCAAAAATCACGTGCTCACAGCTGCCCCTCTTTGCCCGGAAACACGAAGAGTTTTCGCGCAAAGATAAGTGAGCGGAAACGAGCGATTTTTGCCCGTTTGAATATTCCGTGTGAAGCATTTTTGAAAGATTTGACCGCATCCTACTTCGGAGGTTGCCATTCCTCCGAGTGATGCTTGACTGCTCAAGTTTGAAATATATGCCTCCATTCTCCAGGAGGGCTCCTGATTGCTGACGCTTGAAATGTATTCCCTTATTCTCCAGGTGGGCTCCTGATTGCCGAACATGAAATGTATTTCCTTGTTCTCCAGGCGGGCTCCTGACTGCAACAAAATAGACAAACAAAGAAAATTTTCTGCCCCAGTTTGGTGGCTGGGCACATCATGTTATCAAATACAACTAAAAATTTGAATTGTGCTTCCCTTGTTCTCCAGGTGGGCGCTCGATTGCCGAACTTGCAATGTATTCCCTTGTTCTCCAGGTGGGAGCCTGACTGCCGAACTTGCAATGTATTCCCTTATTCTCCAGGTGGGCTCCTGACTGTTGAACTCGAAAAGTATTCCCTTGTTCTCCAGGTGGGCTCCTGATTGCTGATCTTGAAAAGTATTCCCTTGTTCTCCAGGTGGGCTCTTGACTGCAACAAAATAGACAAACAAAGAAAATTTTCTGCCCCAGTTTGGTGGCTGGGAAGATTTGTGAGTTGTTAGCAAAATATAGATCACCTAAGCTGTTGATGCAATGATGAGAATAAAACTAAAAACTCGTTCGGAATGTACGTCTCCTGTAAGTAAAACCAAGGATATTTGACTAGCAAATTCATCAGACTAGGTCTTCTATCTTAGGAGAAAGATTCATCAGACTAAGATTTCGACCCTAGGAGAAAGTTCATCAGACTAGGTTTTCTATCATAGGAGAAAGATTCATCAGACTAAGATATTTATCCTAGGAGAAAATTCATCAGACTAGGTTTCTTATCTTAGGAGAAAAATTCATCAGACTAAGATTTGATCCTAGGAGAAAATTCATCAGACTAGGTCCATTTTTGTTATCTTAGGAGAAAGATTCATCAGACTAAGATTTCTATCCTAGGAGAAAGTTCATCAGACTAGATCTTCTATCTTAGGAGAAAGATTCATCAGACTAAGATTTCGACCCTAGGAGAAAGTCCATTAGACTAGGTGTGAGCACGTGATTTTTTCCATAAGCAAATTAATTCCAAAAGTTTCGAATAATTGATTTCTCAATTATTTTACAATTTTTGTGAATTTTTTGTTAAATTTTTGTGTTAATTGGTTGCATTTTTATTCATATGAAAACACAAAAATATGCATCCGCATTTAGGGATTTAATTCCATAATTTTAGTATTAATTAGGTATTAATTAGGTTTAGAACAAATTTAAAAAAAATTGCAAAACATAGTTTCTTTGCACTTTTAATTGTTAATTGTTAAATGTAGAGTTTTAAATAATTTTTAAAAGTTAAATAGTTTAATTAGGTTTTGTTTTGGCATTTTATAAAATCAGAAAAAATAAATAAATACAAAAAATACAAAAATAAAATACAAAAGCAAGTCAATAAAAGAAAGCAATTAAAAGAATAAAGAAAAATGGCTGCCAAGAATTGGGCCAAATCACCCAGCCCAATTAATTAAACCCAAACCCGTCCAAAATTAACCCAAACCCACCCCAATAACCCGGTCCAGTCCCGTTACACCACAAAACGACGCCGTTCCATCTTAGGTTAATCTGGACCGTCGAGGTTAATTGATCAGACGGTCCAGAAGTCCCCTACCCTTAATATATATATGTTCGAACAACCCCTACCCCCTCAGGACCCCCTACCCTTCATCTCTCTCAGACCTCACCGGAAAAACCCTAACTCCGCCGCCGTCCGCCGCCGGCGGCGAAGCTCCAAATGGCCCCAAAATTTCACCATAGACTCGCCTTTCCCCCCTCTTTCCAATCCCCAAAGTAATTTCCTTCGAATCACTACTAATCGTCTCAAATATTAGATCGAAATTTCCGGCCAAAACACAACCTTGTCCAAACCGGCCCAAATTCACACCCCACACTCCCCTGGCCTCCCTCATCCCTAATCCATAACCAAAATTCCTCAAATCCCGCCAGAACTCGCCGAATCGGGGATCTAGGGTTCATGCGGTTCGAGCTTGGTTGGGGATTCTTAAGGTCGAATGAGTTCTAGTTAATATTATAGGTCTATTTTGACGAAATAGACATATAATATTAACTGGATCTCAGTTTCGAAAGGTTTTCTTATCAAGATGAAATCAGTGGGTTCTTTTTTTTCTTTTTCTTTCTGTTCTTTCTTAATCTTTCATCTTCTAATTAAAATATGTAAATGTCCTTCTTGGTTTTCTGATTAGTTTGAAATTTTGTTCGATTTCTGCTTTATCTTTGATTCTGTTGGTTTAATTTTTGTTCATGTTTAAATCTATTCTCATGATTTCTTTTGATTCAATTGTTGCCTGTTCTTATTTTGTGATTCTAGTTGAATTGTTGCTTTGATTCAGTGCTTATTAGTATGGGTTTTAATTGTATTAGCTAGTTAATTGAATTAGATTTTTCTTTTAATGTTGCTAATTGTTCTTAAAGTTAATTTTGAATTATTTTCCAGTCTTGACAGTTTATTTCGATTGTTAGAATTTCTGTTAGTTTTAGTTTTCTTGATTGGTTATAGCTGAATAGCTTAACTTTTAATTAACTATAGTTGAATTTTGTTTAACTAAGGAAAAAGGGGTCTGGGTTTGGTTAGTAATTTCATGGGGGTCTTCAGGGTATTTTGGGCAGTGAAAATGGCTTAGTTTGCTAAGACATAGTAATTTTAGAACAAAGGCAAGGGTAGTATAGGCATTGTGTAGTTAAAAGAATACCCTAGGACCTTCTAGAAGGGGGCTTTAGTGTAAGTTTTCTGCATTTTAATGCAGTAGCTTGGGTAACAAGTCACAAAATTAGGGTCTAATAGCCAATTTCTGAAATTAAAAAGGAAAAAAATGAGTAAACTTTCTATAACATTCTGCCCCATTCTTTGCCTATAAAAGGCACCCTTAATGCTTTCACTAACAAGTTTTAGACCTCTGAAAAATTTCCAAAAAACTTCCAGCTTATAATTTTCCCCAAATCCTCCTCTTAAGATCTTAAATTCTGCAGAAAAACCAAAAAAAATAATAACAGAAAACACAAAAACTCAAAAATACTATTCCATTGAAATTCCCCTTAGATTAATTTAAATTTCAGTTGTTAGTTCAAAGTTCTAGCTTAGATAGGGATATATTTCTGATTGCTGAAGTTTAGAAGTTGTCCTGGGTATTTCGAGTTTGTTTGGGTTTATTCAAGTTGTTTCGGGTGGTTTACTGGTTGAAATTTGTCCTGGGCTGTTCGATATTGCTTCTGGGTTTACAATAAATCTCAAGCTGTTGATTCCTGTTACTATACTGCTGTTGAAGTTGCTGACTCTACCTTCTTCTCTTATTTTGCCTTAATTCCAGGTACAAGTCCTGAACCTTTGGTGATGTAATATCTGCTTTAAGAAGTGAAATGGAAGCCTATT
>NC_031991.1:29434153-29451511 GCF_001879085.1 Nicotiana attenuata
CCAGGGTGTGGTGAAAAGATGTCTTCTCGGCATCGTCTTCATTCCATCAACACTTGGTGATATCTGCGTAACAATCCATCAAAGACTTGTATTTCATGTTTGGGCGCAGTTTCAAACAAGGATGTGAAATGTTAGTAACGGGAAGGTTATCTTTGGGACTGCGCCTATTCAAATCTTCGTAATTCCACACAAACCCGGGTTTTCCGTCTTTCTTTGGCACTGGAAACCACATTTGGGCTAAACCACGTGGTATATCGGACCACTGGATTACCCCCGCCTATCAACTGTTTTGTGACCTTCTTCCTTTGATCTTATCACTGATATCAGTTTTTGAAAACTTTCTTTGCTTTTGCTGTTACTGGAGGACAATCGGGGTAAATTGGCAATTTGTGTACCACTAGATCCATCTCAGTCCTTGGTATGTCGTCATATGACCAAGCAAACACATCTTTTAAAATTCGAGCAGGAGTTGAATTTATTGCAATCTCGAGTTTGCTCATCTGTGTGAATGCTTATTTTGGTTTTCCCTTAATTTCTTCGGCAGTTCCCAAATTAACCGGTCAGTGTCATTCGGTTTGGCTTAGGTTTGTTCTCAAATTGTTCCAATTCTCAGATTTATTTCCCTAAAAGCCTCTTTCCTTCATCATCATTCGGTTCTTGATTCCATTATTTCACAATTAGACAGCGGTGTTTTGAGTCTGATCATGGAGTCCGCAAGCATGTCATGGGTTATTAAAAGTCGCGTTATTTGACTGAAAAGAAAAGTATGAAAAAGGAAAAACAAAAAAATTAGAAAGAATAAAAGAAGAATGGACGATGAATATTGATTTTCATTTCTTGGAATAATGGAAAGGTCAGGGTTTTACATTCCAAGGAATTTTTTTGAAACATCCCGAGCTACACCCTGAAATAACTCGGATGCAGAAAAGGTGGGCAGGGCTAGTCTAACCGGGACTCCGCCTAATCGGGAAGGCGTAGCTTCCAGTTTTGGAGTTTCAGCATCCGGTCATATAGAGCAATCTCAGCGGTGCCTAGTCCCTCCCAGGGCTGAACCATGTTGATTTCATAAAAGCATTTGTCTCATAAGCTCCACATATATCTCCAATTCCTCAGCTGTGAACACTCCGTCATCCTTTCCTTTCCATACTTGGCCTTGACAAAAGTGTCCCATAGAGATATGGCAATGGCTGTGGCAGAACCCATCCTTCTTTCTTCCTTTCCTCGGCCCCATTTCTCATCATTTGGGGTGGGTGGAAGCCTCTCCGAAGAAACTTTTCTGCTGTGGGTAGAGTTTACGCGGGCTCAAGTATTCCCTTGTAACGCTTTTCCCCAAACCTTTTTCCCTGGCTTGAACCATGTCTAATCAATTTCTCCTGGCCACCAACGATTGAAGGCATTAGACCAGGAAACGCCTGAGGACAAGGTTTTCCCTCCTCGTGCTGAATCTGCTATTACACAATTTCAAAGGCTTGATAGACAATATGCTCACTTCCCCTCTCCTTGGCCTCCAAAACATGGGGGGAGGGGGATGGATCACGATAAATGACTGCTCGTCTTCTCCGTGAACCACGTTTTCCTGGGTCCTTCATCTCGAATTTACCATTTGGTGGAGAGTGGAGGGCACAGCTCCTGCAGCCATGATCCAGGGCCTCCCCAGAAAAGAAGTTTTTATAGATGTATCCATGTCCAACACCTGGAAGGTCACTTCAAACTCTACGGACCTTGGTCCAATATCAAGTCAATTTAACCAATGGTATCCCCTCTTTTAATACCATAAAAGCTCTCATCACAACATTATTTGGACGAATCCTTCCTGTCCATTTCCATCCTTTTGCAAGTGTAGAGAGTGGCAAATATCAACACCCGATCCTCGTCTAACCATGACTCGCTTGACATATAACCTTCAACACTTGACGGTCAGATGCAAGGCTTTGTTGTGAGTTGCGCCTTCAGGACGGCAAGTCATTCTACTAAAGAGAGTTGGTTGATGGCGAAGAACCTTTCTGCTCCCTTTCGAAGCCTGCCTCGACTGAAGTTTCACTTGGCACCGTAATGCCTCATTCAAAGTTTTCATCAAGATCTGTTCTGATGTTCGGGGATTTTGTCACCAAATGGAGCAGGGACAACTGTTCAGGGTACTTCCTTAATTGATCACTGTCTTCAATAAATCAGGCATCTTCAATTTTCTGGAAGAAAGGCTTCCGCTTCCTCAGCAACTCAACTGGCCTCTTGGATGGAAAAACGCTTTCGAGCGGCAATTGGTTTACTTCCTGTACCATTCGAATATTTTCAAAACAGAGTTTCTTCCTGGAAGTTCCCCGAAATTTCTTTGCCCTTGTATGTGACCACTGTTTTGCTGATCGTTCCATGGCAACTGCAGAGGGGTCTGGTCATTGGCTCTGTGGTAACGCGTCAATAACCACTAGCTCACTCAGCCGAGGGGGTTTTAAATTGTCCCCGTACCCATAGGCTCCTTTTCGGTACGTATATTGGTGTTTTTTCCCCTTTTATCGCTTTCCTTGGAAATAGTGACAACTAATGGTTTTTCTTGGCGTCTCGCGGAACATAGAGAATTCCATTTCTTAGGAGAGTCCGTTCTACTTTTGTCTCAGTTTCTTCTCAAAGCTCAAGTTTTTGACAGTTTTATTCTTCTTCTCCCCCTTTTCCTTGCTTCGGGGGTACCCTGGGCTTCTTTTTCTGCATCGGCAATAGCAATTAAAATGGCTTTCATCAGGATCAAACTCCCTGTCTTCACAAATCATACCGATTACCGGCCCATTGTTGTGAGCGGGCAACGGGTTTATTAGTCCAACATTACGGGCTTCTTCATCCCTCACAACTAATTTTCCTTGTTCAATCAAAATCTTCCACCACATTCTTCAATGTCCCAGCCAGTTATCAGTACCATGCCTTCAGCTCCTGAATGGTAAGGCACAATGGACCCCTCGTTGAATAAGCTGAAGAATTCTGGGTTCTGCCTATTTTTGGGGATAGGCTGCAGCAAATTCATCTGGACGAGTTTCGGGAACAAACTGGGAATAAGGTTCACGGATTGGCAGTAAAATTTGGTACTCCTGGGCGGTTCTCGAGGACGAAAGTTATTCGCGGTGGTCGGGGATTATATTGGTTCTGGTAGGAGGTTGATTTCTTTTGCAATGAGGTGGATTTCGGTTAGCTTTGTGGTTGCGGTCGGTCGAAGTTGTGCATTCATGACCGCATAAAGTGTTCAGGAGCATAGGCCATATACCAGTATGGAGGGTAAGTAGTTGTTGACGGGGTTTCTTTTCGTGAGAAAACCGCGTCTATAGGAGCCGATACCTCTCCTCCAGATGCGCCATCACTGTTGTTCTTCTTTTTTTGCCGTTTGGCCCACTTCCTCCAGACCCGCCGTTTGGAATGGCTTGGGAGGGTGGCTTGTTATGGCTGTGTCTGGCGTCAAGATTTCTACCGGTCTCTTTAGCCCATTCTCTACCATCTACTACCGATTTTTATTGCCGTCGGCGAAAAGGTTTGCCCCATGGCGGACATCAATAATTCTGAAAATAGTCTGGCTTCCTGGCTTGGAGGAAAACAGTGGACCATCTCCTAACCTCATCATTGGAGGTTTCACTTGACGCCTGTTCACGGCCTGCACTATAATTGCATATTCACGGAAGCTTTTCTGAAGGCTTCTTCTTAAGATTCGCCAAGGCAGTTTCTCTGTCTGGCCGCGATGGTCATGTTGTTCTAAATTGTGAACAATAGTCTCGGGCCAAATCATCCCAATATGCGGAGAACTCAGCTGAGCATTCTCATGTCCATGTACCATTCTCTGAAGCGGATACCACCAAGCTTTCTCAAAAAGCCTCAATCAACTCTTTCTTGCACCCGGTTCCCCGTAACTGATTTGTCAATACTTCTTCAGGTGAGACAATGGTCACCTGTGTCCGTCATAAGCTTCCTCAAATTATTTGGTGTCTTGAACCCATGACGGCAAGTGTACAGTGAGGGAACAATACAACAAGATCTGTGTATGAGACACTCTCTTTGCCCGCTCAATCCTTGCAATGTTTTTCCAAACCTTCTGCTCGAAGGCTTCTCATTTCTTTTCGCATCTCATCCTTTCTGGGGTTCTTTGGGATTTGCAGATAATTATGAGTGTCCTGGTTACCCGGATTTGGGTGATATACGGTGGGATTCGTGAAGAGTAGTTTATATGCGATTTGAGGAGATCCCCGAAAAAAGAGTTTTCAAGGTGATCCTATGGATCAGAGGCTCGTTCATGAACGGTTGTGTTGTAGCGGGCATGGTGGAGAGTGAAGTGTATGGAGCTAGCTGCTGGAACACCTGGGGCGCGGACCTCAGAAAAGGTGTTCCGAACGAAATGAGTAGTGCATGGTAGGAACGTTCCACAGGGGTATGAGGATGACTGATCAGGGACAGTAGTAGCAATCCAGCTCTAGAGAATAACTCTGGGAATCCGGGAATGATTCTTGGAGGTTCCTTTCCATTGTTCGCAAGCATACCCACATTTTCCATCAGTCCGCAGGCACAAGAATCCGTTTATCTTCAGCTGTAATAAGTCCGGACCGAGAGGCGAGACGCCCAGATGGGCTTCGAGAAGGTGGAGGACTGCGGAGGTCAGGATTTCTGGTAGACATATCTCCACACTTCCTTTTCGATCTGGTAACGATGTATTGAGCGATGCGAGCTTACTCCAACCAACCACCGTTATATCTAAAGGCAAAACTGGATTTTGACAGCAACACACAGGTTAGGTTGAGATAAGTACGATAGGTAAACGCACATATGGGGTGTATAGCACCTATATAGTTAAACTGAATGTCTACATAGTTTGCAAACGGTTTGCATTGCCGTCATCTTTTGGCTTTTTCGTTTTCTATTTTCTCCTATTTGAATGTTCTATTCTTTTGTTTCCTTGCTTTTATTATTTTTTTATTTTCCATTTTCTTTCCCCTGCTCTTTTCTTCATTTTCTCGGGCTTTTTCCTTGTTTTCTTATTAGCCATGGTTGGTTCTCTCGATCCTATAATTGCATATCCTTTCTCTACTTCTTTATACCCTTCCTCTTTTACTTTTTAGGGTATAGGTCCGGATCACTATGGAGATTGCCTAACGGTATCATGAACCAGCCGCGCATGAATCAGACAAGCGTAGTTCTTGCAAATAAGCTTAACTCTCTTTTTTTGAATGCCTTTAAAAAGAAAGGAGAATTGACTTTTGAATTTTTGATTTTTGATTTTTTCTTTTGAATATTTGAAAAAAGATCTAAACCATTATCTTTTCTTTTTATTGGAACTTTGGGGAATTTATTATGAGTAAAATTATTTTCAAATATTTATCAGAACTCATTTTTCAAAATTTGTATTATATATATTTTTTATTTATTATTTTGAAAAGACGATATCTAGGAGTATTTTAAATCGATCTATTTTGACCTAAAAAGGAAAAAAGTGGCTATTTTTGGCAAACTTTTCTGTTATCTAACCAGAAAAAAACAAGGTTGTTTGCAGATACGACCTTTGTTCTGGGAGATGTTTTAGGACTGATGCTCGAGATATTTAAAAATGACTTAGGGAGTATGCTGTCTTGCAAAAACGGCCTTAACCGGCGTCCTTTTGGGGACCTTCCGAGACAAAAAGCTTGTTATCGACAGGAATGGGCATCACGCGACAATTAATTTATGAACAAAATTAAATTTGGCATTTTTGGCTATTTATTTGAAAAGGAAGGTCTGACCGGAAGAGGAGTTAGACTCGTATCACTCTCGGTGGGAATAGCGGACGTAGTTCGGGCAGATTTGCCAAGTCGGACTATATTTGTGAACCACGAATTTTCTTTCTATTTTCCAAAGCAAATTTCTTTTTTGCCTCTCTTTTTATTTTTTCAACACATCCGCAACATTTTCGTACTATTTGAGCATTTGGGATTTTTCAAAACAAATGGTTACCGACTCCTGTTCAGTCCTAACACTGCCTTATTTTCTCAAATTTCACTCATTTAGACGAGGCCGGTCAACATGCAAATCCGATGCAAAGATAAATGCGCAAAGTAGCACATAAGATGCATCAGGATGGTCAATTTATTTCAGTCACCCTTCCTGACGACCCAAGCGTCCTACGTAGGATCTGGCAATGAGGTTCTGTTCTTCTAGGGTTTAAACCCTAAGGTAATTTTATTGGATCTAGTAGACCTGGCTTACCCCGAGCGGACAAACTTCGAGCGCCGAGGGGGAGGCAGCATAGCCGGGGATAACAGAAGCTCCGCGGCTGGTTGCAACTTATACACAAACCTCGTTACCTTAAAATGGAGAAAGACTCTAAACAAAAGAAGAGAGTCTACACGAGTGCACCCTTCTCGCATGATAGTAGAAGACTTAGAGAGAGGAAAGGGATTCGCGACAGTTTTATATATACATGTTTCAACAAATATAACAGAGCGGTAAAACATTTAGCACATATAGCATGGGAACATGTAAAAAACCAGATAAGCCAAGGATAATAAATCAATTGCACTAGCGTCAGTATATCTCTTTGAACCTGAATCTAAATTCTGGGTTCGGGTTTCCCACAGGCAGTAGTTCGCAGAGCTTCCACACCTCCTTTTATTACAACACCATACCCCGAAGGATAAATGTATAGGGAGTTTTTCCATTTAAAGTGGACATTATTCGAAATGGAATTATTTATTTATTTTTTAGAGTCGCCACTTGGGATAAGATTGGCTTTTGGTGTCCCAAGTTTACCGATTTTAATTTTGAATCCCAAGATCGAGGAAAATTTCGACTTGGCCCAATTGCAGTCTGCCGAACCCAAAATTCTGAATAAGGAAATCTGTTTGATGACCGGGGGAAGGTGTTACGGACACCACGCCCGGTTCCCGTGGTGTCCTAGCACAGTAGCTATAAGATTTATTATAAAATGGGCTAAATCTAATTTTTAATACAATCATTGCCAACCTGTTAAATGTAATCTTTAGAGTATATTATAACGGCGAGGTAGCTTTTAGTTTATTTATTTTAGCGAAATATGAACGCCGGTTTAAGAGGGTGTTTATGGATCACGTCAAAATGAAAATCGCCCCGGATCCTCAACAACACCTCTTATTCACGTTTTGGGGTTTGGATTTGAGTTTGCATGAATGCACACCGCGAGTTTAGGAAAGTAATATTATTAAAAAGTGCGCCTAAAAGTGGCTAGCGTCTTTCAAACGTTTGGGGCGGGAAGCAATGGGAAAATTTTGCTAAGATTGGATTAACCCAGAATTGTCATAAAATATTATGTAACATAACAATTAATGAGAGGCCCGCAATTTTAACATTTTTGTGTGACGAGGCTCGTCTCATGTTTTATTAAAGGTCCAATCCTAAAGAGAAACTATGACATTTTCTATATCAGATTGGTCTCTAAAAGGCACTAATTAAATTATTCGTATCGTAATAATGATTAATATCATTGAATGGTTTTGAGAAAGTACGGGCATCAAGATCAAGTCCAATATCACAACAGAGAATCTCACATGTATTGAAGACTCCCCTTAGATTTAAATTTGCTACTTATCTTAGATGGAACCCAAGCTCTTTATTGCAAAATTTACCCAAATGATTTCAAAACAAAGAAATTCAAGCCTCTAAAACTTGTGGGCCTCCGAAGGCAGCCAAAGAAGTGAGGAACTGAGCTCGTTTCTTACGAGAGGCTGGTCTCAGCTGTGGGCCTCGATATAAGCCCAACTGGAGATAAGCTCAGACTAAAATTGGGGCCAATGCATCAGTGAAATGGGCGGCCCAAACCATCTACTGAGCATTGAACTTTGCCTGAATTTGAGTAACAAATTGGAGAGGTTTAGATTCATTCAATTCAACAATTGCCATTAAAACCCACATTTTCTATTCTGATGATATCTAAACTAATGGAATTCTACAAAACATTTGGGGAATCATTAAACTAGGGAAATTCAAACCTATACTGAAACATCAAAATACGAAAAACTTAACTATACTGAAAATGTTACTTTAAACAAATGCTAAGATTAGAACTGAATTATAAAGCCATTTGCCGTACTTGTCAGACTTAACCAAACATTCCTGCTGAAAATCTAAGCTCAAACTTAACAATTTGTTTGACATTTGTATAGGTACATATGCTCATTCTAAAAGTTATTTCCCTAATCTAATATCTTAACCTGTGTGATATATCTCTGCAACATTCAATTAACATGAGTCTAACATAACTCCAATTCAAAATCCATGAACAAAACTCAAAATCATTCTGAAAACTATCCAAACAGTCCAAAAGTTCAATTAATTACAGCACGAGAACCCAATTACTTAACTAGGCTACACTACGAATGAATGCAGAAAAACAAAACAAGAGGAGCAAGCAGAGAACAGAATTGAAGTCGTAATACATCCCTGGATTTTCTGAACATTTCCCCTAGACTTTGGGGGTACCCTCCAATATCCCCCATCAGCCACCCTCATACTCCTTTGGGACAGCCTACCATGACCGTTCACTTCGCCGGAACGCCTTCTGAGGTCCGCCCCCAAGTGTTCCCAGCAGGAGCAGCTTCTAACATCTTCACTGCTCCACTATGCTCTGCTACAACATAACCCTCACTGCCAAGGCCCGCCTTTAATCCCTCAGCTTTCACTTTCCAAAACCCTGTCTTTCCAGTGGACCCTCCTCAATATCCCACATATAATTACTCTCAGCCACCACCATTTGAGCTTACACCGGGGCAGGATAAAACTCCCAAAGCTCCTGAACAAGATGAGATGGCAAAAAGAATGAGAAGCCTTGAGCAGAGCTTGAAGAATATGCAAGGCTTAAGCATGCAGAAAAGTGTTTCTTATACTGATTTGTGCATGTTCCCTCACGTGCACCTGCTCATAGGGTTTAAAACGCCTAAGTTCGAAAAGTATGACGGGCATGGCGATCCTATTGCCCACCTCAAGAGATATTGCAACCAGCTGCGCGGGGCCGGCGGAAAAGAAGAGTTGTTGATGACTTACTTTGGAGAAAGCTTAGTAGGCATTGCCTCAGAATGGTATATGGACCAGGATGTCTCACGATGGCACATTTGGGATGATCTAGCCAGAGATTTTGTAAGGCAGTTTCAATACAACATCGACATTGCGCCAGACAGGAACTCCTTGGCCAATTTAAAGAAGAAACCCTCGGAAAGTTTCAGAGAATATGCTATTAAGTGGCGAGAACAGGCATCAAGGGTGAAACCTCCCATGGACGAGGTAGAAATGGTCACTGTCTTCCTCCAGGCTCAGGAAGCAGATTACTTCCAAAACATGATGTCGGCCATGGGCAAGCCTTTTGCAGAGGCAATTAAAATTGGCGAAATGGTAGAGAATGGTTTGAAAACGGGCAGTATTTTGAGTCAATCGGCCATAAGAGCAACCTCCCAAGCCATCCAAGGCGGGTCTGGAGGAATGGCCAAGGGTAAAATGAAAGAAGAAACGGTTATGGCTGCATCAGGGGCAAGAAGACACCGGGCCCCTAGACCCATCTTCTCTGAAAGAACCCCTCAACATCACTACCCTCACCATGACATGGCTTATGCTCCTCAACCGTATGCGGTCATGAATTCTCAACCCTTTGCTCGACCGCAGCCACAAGCCAACAGAAATCAACCTCCATTCCAAAGAAACCAGCCTCCTCACCAAAACCACTACAATCCCCGGCCTCCACAAGATAACTTCCGTCCTCGAGAACCACCCAGGAGACCAAACTTTACCCCAATTGGTGAATCTTACTCCAGTCTATTCCCGAAACTTGTCCAAATGGATCTACTGCAGTCGGTTCCTCCGAACAGACAAAACTCGGCATCGCCTGCCTACAGAGCTGGTGTCAGGTGTGCATACCATTCAGGGGCAGAGGGCCATCATACAAATGACTGTTGGACTCTGAAACAAGCGGTGGAGAATTTAATAGAGCAAAGGAAAATTGTGTTGAGGGATGAGGATGTCCCAAATGTGACCAACAATCCGTTGCCCGCTTACAACAACGGGCCAGTAATCGAGATGATCTGTGAGGACGGAGAATTCGATCCAGCCTTAAAAGCTATAATTGTTATTGCCGACGCAGAAAGAAAGCCCGAGGTGGGCCCGAAGCAAGAGAAGGGCAAAATCACTGAGACAGAACCAGAAAAGAAAGCTGATTTGAAACAAGGAACACAAATGTACATACCCAAGCAGGCCTATGGGGTACCGGGGACAATTAAGCCATCTCGGCTAAATGAGCCAGTGGTTATTGGACGCGTACCACAGAAGCCGATAACCAACCCTGCTGCGGTACCATGGAATTATCAGCAGACGGGGGTCACATACAAGGGAAAAGGAATCTTGGGAGAGCTGCTAGAAAACCTCTGTTGAGAAATATTCAAATATACAGGAGGTAAACCATGCCGCTCGAAAGCGCTTCCCACCCAAGAAACCAGTGAGTGCTGAGGAAGCAGAAGCCTTCTTTCAGAAAATGAAGATGCCTGATTATGAAACAGTGGATCAATTGAGGAAATATCCGGAACAGGTGTCTCTGCTATCATTGGTGACAAAATCCTCCAAACATCAGAGGATCTTGATGAAAACTTTGAATGAGGCATATATGCCAATTGAAACTTCAGTCGAGCAGCTCGAAAGGATGGCAGAAAGGTTCTTCGCCATCAATCAACTCTCTTTTAGTAAAAATGACTTGCCTCCAGAAGGCGCAGCTCACAACAAAGCCTTGCATCTAACCGTCAAGTGTGAAGGTTATTATGTCAAGCGAGTCATGGTAGATGGAGGTTCGGGGGTTGACATTTGCCCACTCTCTACACTGCAAAGGATGGAAATTGGGACAGGAAGGATTCGTCCAAATAATGTTTGTGTAAGAGCTTTTGATGGTATTAAGAGGGATACCATCGGTGAAATTGACTTGATATTGACCATAGGTCCGGTAGAGTTTGAGGTGACCTTCCAGGTGTTGGACATGGATACATCTTATAACTTTCTTTTGGGGAGGCCTTGGATCCATGCTGCAGGAGCTGTGCCCTCCACTCTCCACCAAATGGTAAAATTTGAGTATGAAGACCAGGAAATCGTGGTCCACGGAGAAGACGAGCAGTCCATTTATCGGGATCCATCTATCCCGTGTTGGGAGGCAAGGGAAGGAAGTGAGCATATTGTTTATCAAGCCTTCGAGATTGTGGTAGCAGATCAGCACGAGGAGGGAAATCCTTGTCCTCAGCCTTTCCTATCTAATGCTTCAATCATGGTGGCCAGAGAAATGATTAGACACGGTTTCAAGCCAGGAAAAGGGTTGGGAAAAGCTTTACAAGGAATATCTGAGCCGGTAACTCTACCCACGACAGAAAAGTTCTTCGGAATAGGCTTCCACCCTACCCCAGATGATGAGAAATGGGCCGAGGAAAGAAAGAAAGAAGGATGGGTTCTGCCTCAGCCATTGCCATATCTCTATGACACTTTCGTCAAGGCCAAGTATGGCAAGGAAAGGGATGACGAGTTGTTCACAGCTGAGGAAATCGAAGATATATGTGGAGCTATGAGACAAATGCTTTATGAAACCAACATGGTTCAGCCAGGGGAAGGGACTAGCACCGCTGAGATGCTCTATATGGGACCAGATGCTAAACTCCAAAACTGGAAGGCTACGCCATTCCCGATTAGGCGGGAGTCCCGGTAGACTAGCCCTGCCACCTTTTCTGCATCCCGAGTTATTTCAGGGTGTAGCTCGGGTGTTTCTTTTAGTTTTTTGTCTTTAAATTCCTGAATGTAAACCCTGTTATCTTTCCAATTCCAAGAAATGAAATCAATATTTCATCGTCCATTCTTCTTTTTATTCTTTCTAATTTTGTTGTTTTTTCCTTTTTCATCTTTTCCTTTCAGTCCTAATAATGCGGCTTTAAATAACATGACATGCTCGCGGACTTCATGCCCAGACTCAAACACGCTGTCTAATTGTGAAATAATGAATCAAGAACCGGAATATGATGAAGAAGAGGCCTTTAGGGAAATAAATCGAGAACTGGAACAATTTGAGAACAAACCTAAGCCAAACCTGAATGACACTGAACCGGTTAATTTGGGAACTGCCGAAGAAATAAGGGAAACCAAAATAAGCATTCACACAGATGAGCAAACTCGAGATGCAATAATCCAACTCCTGTTCGAATTTAAAGATGTGTTTGCTTGGTCGTATGACGACATGCCAGGACTAAGTATGGATCTAGTGGTGCACAAATTGCCAATTTACCCCGATTGTCCACCAGTGCAGCAAAAGCAAAGGAAGTTTAAAACTGATATCAGTGATAAGATCAAAGAAGAAGTCACAAAACAGTTGAAGGCGGGGGTAATCCGAGTGGTCCGATATACCACATGGTTAGCCAATGTGGTTCCAGTGCCAAAGAAAGACGGGAAAACCCGGGTGTGTGTGGATTACCGAGATCTGAACAGGGCGAGTCCCAAAGATAACTTCTCGTTACCTAACATTCACATCCTTGTTGATAACTGCGCCAAACATGAAATACAGTCTTTTGTGGATTGTTACGCAGGATATCACCAAGTGTTGATGGATGAAGAAGATGCCGAGAAGACAGCTTTCACTACACCCTGGGGTACCTACTGTTATCGGGTCATGCCATTTGGACTGAAGAATGCTGGGGCAACTTATATGAGAGCCATGACCACTATCTTCCACGATATGATGCATCAAGAAATAGAGGTGTATGTGGATGATGTAATCATTAAGTCACGAACTCAGAGCGACCACGTTCGAGATTTGAGAAAGTTCTTCGAACGGTTGCGCAAGTATGATTTGAAATTGAATCCAGCTAAGTGTGCTTTCGGAGTCCCATCAGGCAAGCTCCTGGGTTTCATAGTCAGCAGGAGAGGTATCGAGTTAGATCCAACAAAGATAAAGGCCATTCGAGATTTACCTCCTCCAAGAACTAAGAAGGATGTGATGAGCTTATTGGGCAGGTTAAACTATATCAGTCGGTTCATCGCCCAACTGACTACCACCTGTGAGCCCATATTCAAATTGTTGAAGAAAGATGCGGCAATCAAATGGACATCCGAATGTCAAGAAGCCTTTGACAAAATCAAGGAATATTTGTCAAATCCTCCAGTATTGGTCCCACCGGAGCATGGGCGACCTCTCTTTTTGTATCTGACAGTGTTGGAAAATTCCTTTGGCTGTGTTCTCGGGCAGCACGATATAACCGGAAGAAAAGAGCAGGCAATTTACTATCTGAGCAAGAAGTTCACCAGCTATGAGGCCAAATACACTTTGTTGGAGAGAACATGCTGCGCTCTGACGTGGGTCGCTCAAAAGCTGAGACATTATCTTCAAGCCCATACCACCTATCTAATAACCAGGTTGGATCCTTTGAAATACATATTCCAGAAACCAATGCCCACTGGGAGGCTGGCAAAATGGCAAATCTTGCTCACGGAATTCGACATAGTCTATGTTACTCGCACGGCAATGAAGGCCCAGGTGTTGGCAGATCATTTGGCTGAAAACCCGGTTGACGAGGAATACCAACCGTTAAGCACCTATTTCCCGGATGAGGAGGTAAATTCAGTGGAAGCCATCTCTGAGGACACTCGTGCTTGGAAAATGTTCTTTGATGGAGCAGTAAATGCAAGAGGTGTAGGCATTGGGGCAATCTTGATATCACCCAATGGTCAGCACTACCCAGCTACAGCTAGGCTCCGATTCTTTTGCACAAACAATACGGCTGAGTACGAAGCCTGTATCATGGGCATGAATATGGCAATTGACCAAGATGTTGAAGATTTATTAATCATGGGGGACTCTGACTTGATTATCGACAAGCTCAAGGGGAGTGGATGTTAAGCTCATTCCCTATCGACAACATGTGGAAGATCTCACCAAACGCTTCAAGTCGATAGAATTCAAGTATATCCCTCGGTGTCTATAATGAACTAGCCGATGCACTCGCCACTCTAGCTTCAATGCTGCCTTACCCAGGCAATGCCCATATTGACCCTCTGGAGATTCAAATCAAAGAAAAGCATGGGTATTGTAATGCGGTTGAAGCGGGACCCAGTAGTCAGCCCTGGTATCATGATATCAAAAGATTTCTGAAAGCACAGGAATACCCTGAGCAAGCCACCGGAGATCAGAAAAGAACCATTAGACGACATGCGAGCGGTTTCTTCTTAAGTGGAGATGTTTTGTATAAAAGGACCCCGGACCTCAACCTGCTAAGATGTGTTGACGCCGAGGAAGCTGGAAGAATTATGCATGAGTGCACGCAAGAGTATGCGGACCTCATATGAATGGTTATGTGCTGGCAAAGAAAATTTTGCGAGCCGGGTATTACTGGATAACCATGGAAAAGGACTGTTTCAGCTTAGTCCAAAAATGCCATCAATGTCAGGTGCACGGTGACTTGATTCATGCACCTCCGACAGAACTCCATCCGATGTCAGCACCTTGGCCATTTGTTGCTTGGGGTATGGATGCCATTGGGTCGATCGAACCAAAAGCTTCGAATGAGCATAGATTCATATTGGTGGCAATTGACTATTTCACGAAATGGGTTGAGGCCATCACTCTCAAGTCAGTCACCAAGAAAGCGGTGGTAGATTTTGTGCACTCCAATCTCATTTGCCGCTTTGGCATTCCTGCAACTATCATTACCAATAATGCTGCAAACTTGAACAATCGTTTGATGGGAGAGGTATGTGAACAGTTCAAGATAATGCACAGAAATTCTACCCCTTATCGGCCAAAAGCCAATGGTGCTGTCGAAACAGCAAATAAGAACATCAAGAAGATTTTGAGAAAGATGATTCAAAGTCCCCGGCAATGGCATGAAAAGTTACCCTTCGCATTACTTGGATATCGTACCACAGTACGTACATCAATTGGAGCGACACCGTACTTGTTGGTTTACGGTACTGAAGCAGTCATACCTGCAGAAGTGGAAATTCCTTCACTCCAGATAATTGTTGAGGCGGAGATTGAGGATAGTGAATGGGTTAAAACCCGACTAGAGCAATTGTCATTAATTGATGAAAAACGGATGGCCGCAGTTTGTCACGGGCAGTTGTACCCACAAAGAATGGCCCGCGCCTATAATAAGAAAGTGCGTCCCAGGAATTTTGAAGTGGGACAGCTGGTACTCAGACGCATTCTCCCTCATCACCAGCAAGCAAAAGGGAAGTTTGCCCCTAATTGGAAAGGTCCATACATAATTCGAAAGATATTGCCAAGAGGAGCACTGTACCTGGGAGACATCGAAGGGAATGATCCTGAGGCAGCAATCAATGCAGATGCAGTAAAAAGGTACTATGTCTAGACATCTTGTGATGATGGCTTTTGTGTAATTGAGATGATGAAGGCTTTCTTTTCCGCTACCCCAAATACTATTAGCCCTTCGTAAACCCTTTGATCCGGTTATGCTTCTTTGGTCACCCTCTTTGGAACCCGGAAGTACAAGAAGAAAAGAAAAAGAAAAGAAAAGAAAAGAAAACAAAACAAAACAAAAACAAAAACAAAAACAAAATTTTCTGAACTACGTTTGACTTGATCCCTGAAAGGGTACGTAGGCAGCCTCTCTCTGGGGTTCAGTCACACCAAAACAAAATCCCAATTTTCCCCAAAGGTTGAAACTGGGGCAGATGATATAATAGTTCGGCCATGAATCCGCCGAAATGGTTCCAAAGTTGTAGTTCCGCCCAAAATCCTTTTTACCCCAAAACCTTGTCCAAGTCCTTCCGATCAATTGGCAAAGGCAGGGATGTGGAAAACGTTATTGTTGGAATCTGACACAATGCAAATTGAGAGAAATAAATGAGAGAGCCTTATCGATGAAAACCTTCGGGCACCATAAGGCGATGGTGAGTAGAGAAACTGAAAATGAGAGAGTCCGATTAGTGAAAACTCGCAAAGAGCACTATCGGGCGACGGTGAGAAGAGAAATGAGAGAGGTCGATTGGCGAAAACCCGCAAAGGGCATTGTTGGCCGAAAAGAAGACACCTCATCACTAGAATAGTCCTGGCAAGGTTCCCTGGTTTTGAAATACGGATCAATGGGTTCACAAGAAGTTGGAAAGTTTGTGTGGGTCGGGCGTCCAGTCCAAGAAGCATGTCATGATCATTTGAAGCCAGCATGCACACCCCAGATAAGTCCTTCTTCTCCCCGAAAGGGATGCTTCTCTTTAAACTCATCTGATTGCCTTTCTACATACTTCTCTGTGAATCCCTTTCGGTTTAACTCTGATTCCGTAACTAGTATAAAGAAAGGGTGGCAGGACCGGTTTCACAGGGCTCCGTTTGGTCAGAGTAAAAGAAATACCCAGCCTCAGCGAGTGCGTCAGGCCAATCTCGACTGACCATAGTGGTTGATGCTTTCAAAGAGAAGACATTGGAAAAGAAAGAAAATCAAAGGCAGAGGCAGAATAAAGTGAAAAGTTAGAGCCCACACGGGCGAGTCATAATGAAATCCTGAGAATTGAACCCGGTCGGTTTGAAAAGAGACTCACCCTCAAGGCCAACAAGCAGCAAGTTCTCAACAGAAGGGGGGCCGAGATCAAGCAATTGAGATGATCAAGGCCACAAAACCAACCACTGTTTCCAACTAACAAATTGTTCTTTGTTGAAAACAGGTTTAATTCAAAGCGACCGTGCAAGAAGCAAGTGCAATCCAAAAAGAAATGAAATGCGCAAGCGCTGAAACAGTTGTGCAACAGGAAAACGACCAAAGGAAGTTTCCCCTCCCAAAGTTCTTTCATGTGTTTTGCTAAATAAAAGGAAAACATATAAAGAGGAAAACAAAAGAAGAAGAAAGAAGAAAGGAAATAAAATGAAAATCCCAAAAGAAAAACAAATCATGGTAGCATAGGTTCCCATTCCTTAAATATCCCGGCCAAAAAACCGGTGACCTTTTCTTTCCAAATCCCGGCCAAAAAACCGAGGATCTCCCGGCCAAAAACCGAGGAGCTTTTTCTTTCCAAATCCCGACCAAAAAACCGAGGATCTCCCGGCCAAAAAATCGTGGAGCTTTTTCTTTCCAAACCCCGGCCAAAAAATCGTGGAGCTTTTTCTTTACAAATCCCGACAAAAAAACCGAGGATCCCACGGCCAAAAAACCGTGGAGCTTTTTCTTTCCAAATCCCGGCCAAAAAACCGAGGATCTCCCGGCCAAAAAAATGTGGAGCTTTTTCTTTCCAAATCCCGGCCAAAAAAACCGAGGATCTCCCGGCCAAAAATCATGGAGCTCTTTCTTTCCAAATCCCGGCCAAAAACCGAGGATCTCCCGGCCAAAAACCGTGGAGCTTTTTCTTTCCAAATCCCGGCCAAAAAACCGAGGATCTCCC
>NC_031991.1:29453906-29456371 GCF_001879085.1 Nicotiana attenuata
ACTATTCCATTGAAATTCCCCTTAGATTAATTTTAAATTTCAGTTGTTAGTTCAAAGTTCTAGCTTAGATAGGGATATATTTCTGATTGCTGAAGTTTAGAGGTTGTCCTGGGTGATTTCGAGTTTGTTTGGGTTTATTCAAGTTGTTTCGGGTGGTTTACTGGTTGAAATTTGTCCTGGGCTGTTCGATATTGCTTCTGGGTTTACAATAAATCTCAAGCTGTTGATTCCTGTTACTATACTGCTGTTGAAGTTGCTGACTCTACCTTCTTCTCTTATTTTGCCTTAATTCCAGGTGCAAGTCCTGAACCTTTGGTGATGTAATATCTGCTTTAAGAAGTGAAATGGAAGCCTATTACAACTTCAATTCTGTTCTCTGCTTGCTCCTCTTGTTTTGTTTTTCTGCATTCATTCGTAGTGTAGCCTAGTTAAGTAATTAGGTTCTCGTGCTGTAATTAATTGAACTTTTGGACTGTTTGGACAGTTTCAGAATGATATGAGTTTTGTCATGGATTTTGAATTGGAGTTATGTTTAGACTCATGTTAATTGAATGTTGCAGAGATATATCACACAGGTTTAGATACTATTAGGGAAATAACTTTAGAATGAGCATATGTACTCATACCAATGTCAAACAAATTGTTAAGTTTGAGCTTAGATTTCAGCAGGAATGTTTGGTTTAAGTCTGACAAGTACGCAAATGGGTTTATAATTCAGTTCTAATCTTAGCATTTTGTTTAAAGTAACATTTCAGTATAGTAAGTTTTTTTCGTATTTGATGTTTCAGTATAGGTTTGATTACCCTAGTTTAATCGATTCCCCAAATGTTTGTAGAATTCCATTAGTTTAGATATCATCAGAATAGAAAATGTGGGTTTTAATTGGCAATTGTTGAATTGAAATGAATCTAAACCTCCCTTTGTTACTCCAGCAATTCAATGCTCAGTAGTATGGTTTGGGCCCCAATTTCACTGATGCATTGGCCCAATTTTAGTCTAGCTTATCATCCTAGTTGGGCTTATATCGAGGCCCGATACTGAATAGCCTCTCGTAAGAACTGACGCAGTTCCTCACTCTTGGCTGGCTTCGAGGCCCAAAGTTTTAGAGGCTTGAATTCTTGTTTTGAAATCATTGGTTTAATTTTGCAATAAGAGCTTGGGCCATCTAAGATAAGTAGCAAATTTAAATTATGGGAGTCTTCAATAAATGGAGATTCTCTTATTTGAATTTGGACTTGATCTTGATGCCCGACTTTCTCAAATGCCATTCAATGATAATTAATTTATAGTACTAATTAATTAGGCCTTTTAGAGACAATCTGTAATAGAAAATCATAGTTTCTTTTAGGATGGCCTTTAAATAAAACATGAGACGAGCCTCGTCGCACAAAACATGTAAATTGCGGGGCCCTCATTAATTGTTATGTTAAAATATTTTAGAAATCGGGTAAGCCATTTAGCAAATTTCCATGGCTTCCCGCAAAGTTAGTAAGACGCTAGCCACTTTAGGCGCGCTTTTAATAATGTTACTTTCCTAAACTCGGGTGTGCATTTCATGCAACTCAAATCCAAATCCCAAAACGTTGAATAAGAGGTGTTGAGGATCCGAGTGCATTTCATGTGACGTGATCCAAAAACACCCTCTTAAAAAGCGTTCACTTTCGTAAAAAAAAATAACTAAAAGCGGTAAATAATCTTAAAAATTACATTATAGGTTGGAATGTGTATAAAAATTAGATTTTAGCCATTTATAATAATTTAAGCGACCGTGCTAGAACCACGGGATCCGGGGGTGCCTAACACCTTCCCCCGGGTCAACAGAATTCCTTATTCAGAATTTCTGGTTCGCAGACTCCAATTGGGAAGTCGAAATTTTCCTCGATTTGGGATTCAAATTAAATCGGTGACTTGGGACACCAAAAGCCAATCCTATCCCAAGTGGCGACTCTAAAAATAAATAAATAATTCCATTTCGAATAATGTCACTTTAAATGGAAAAACTCCCTTATACATTTATCCTTCGGGTAGGTGTGTAAAAAAGGAGGTGTGACACTAGGTTTTCTATCTTAGGAGAACAATTCATCAGACTAAGTCACTATTTTTTGTTATCTTAGGAGAAAGATTCATCAGACTAAGACATTTATCCTAGGAGAAGATTCATCAGACTAGGTTGTCTATTTTAGGAGAACAATTCATCAGACTAAGTTCCTTTTCTTTTGTTATCTTAGGAGAAAAATTCATCAGACTAAGATTTTGATCCTAGGAGAAAGTCCATCAGACTAGGTTTTCTATCTTAGGAGAAAGATTCATCAGACTAAGATTTAGATCCTAGGAGAAAAATTCATCAGACTAGGTCCTTTTTTTTGGTTATCTTAGGAGAAAATTCATCAGACTAAGATTTCGATCTAGGAGAACGTTCATCAGTACTAGGTCTTCTATCTTAGGAGAAAGATTCATCAGACTAG
>NC_031991.1:29456471-29502957 GCF_001879085.1 Nicotiana attenuata
AGGTTGAACAAGGCTGGACTCCGATTCGAGCCTCGGAATGATGTTAAACGTTTGTTCTGCACCAAGAACAAACGAAAATATTATTTCGTGACTCGAATCAAACTCTGGACTCAGGGAATTGGGAAGAATTCAAACAACTTCAAACGCCTAGGGTTCTGCCCTTCTTCGATTTAAAATTCGAGAACTTTGGGCGAGATTCGAAGGCTATTGATGGTGGATTTGGAAAGAGGAGGGTGAGGAGGCCATAGGGTGTTAATTTGGTAAGGTTTGGAGGTGGCGCCGCCGGACACGGCGGAGCCGGCGGCCACTGTTTCGAATATTCGACAAGTTCAGGAAGGATTCGAAGGAAAATAGGCCTGGATCCGGAATGGGGAGGTGAAGAGGAAGCCATGGTGAAATTTTGGGGGTCATTGGAGACTCGCCGCCGGCGGAGGCGATTTCTGTCCGGCGGCGGACGGCGGAGGACGGCGGCATCAGAGTCTCTATGTTAGGGTATGAGAGAGACGAAGGGTAGGGGGTCTAAGGGGGGTGGTAACGTTTGGACACTTAAATACTTAATGAGGTGGGCTTCAGGACCGTCCGATCTAGCAACCTCGACGGTCCTGATTAAATCCCACCAAAACGACGTCGTTTAGGTGGGAAAGGGGTTTGGACCGGGTTGGGGTGTTTGGGGCTTGGGTTTGAGACGGGTTTTGTTCATTTGGGCTGCTGATGTATTAAAAAAAATGGCCCAAAACCTGGGTCTTTATNTTACTTTTTTAAATCGCCCCTATGGTTACTTTTTGCTTTTCTCCCGGATGCCATTCGGGTTGTGCAATACTCCGGCGACCTTCCAACGTTGCATGATGGCTATTTTTCACCGACATGGTGGAGGACATATTGGAGGTCTTTATGGATGACTTTAGTGTGGTTGGTGACTCTTTTTGATGAATGCTTGGTAAATTTTGGATAGAGTTTTGGGATTACCCAATCGAATCCACAGAACAAAGATAACAAACTAAAACAACACCGCATCAATTGACATGAATAAAATGAAACCCTACTGACGAACAACCAAGAAAGAACTTAAACTAAACTTAGGGCATTTGAATAAAAACTATACCTAAACTAATGACAAAATTGAAAAACAGTTTCATGTTATCAACTAATCATGGAGCAAGAACAATTATGGAATTACTTCAGAACAACACGAGAAAAAAAAGAAAAACAGAAACAAAATTGGAACAAACTCACTGATATGACTCTAGGGTTCTGCCGCCTCATCGATTCAAAATTCAACCAACTCCGGCGAGATTCGAGTTCTTCTGGTGACGGATTCGTCACGAGGGAAGTGGGGAGGTCCCATGGTGTGAATTTGGTGAGATTTGGGGAGTTTAGGGTTTTGGCCGGAACTTTGACCGGAGATTCGAGGAGTTCGGAGGGGATTCGAGGGACGGGGTTTGGGGTTTGGAAAGAGGGCCTTGGGGAGAACATATGGTGTAAATTTGGTGAAGTTTGGACGACTTTGTGTTTTGGCCGGAATTTTCGATTTGAAATTCGAGACGATGGGCCAAGTTTTGAAGGAAAATAGGCCTGGATCCGGAATGGGGAGGTGAAGAGGAAGCCATGGTGAAATTTTGGGGGTCATTGGAGACTCGCCGCCGGCGGAGGCGATTTCCGGCGGACGGCGGAGGACGGCGGCATCAGAGTCTCTATGTTAGGGTATGAGAGAGACGAAGGGTAGGGGGTCTAAGGGGGGTGGTAACGTTTGGACACTTAAATACTTAATGAGGTGGGCTTCAGGACCGTCCGATCAAGCAACCTCGACGGTCCTGATTAAATCCCACCAAAACGACGTCGTTTAGGTGGGAAAGGGGTTTGGACCGGGTTGGGGTGTTTGGGGCTTGGGTTTGAGACGGGTTTTGTTCATTTGGGCTGCTGATGTATTAAAAAAAATGGCCCAAAACCTGGGTCTTTATTAAGACTCCTATTTTCTTTTAATTTTCTCTTTATTTTTTTCATTCATTTTTTTTTTGATTTTTTGTAGAAAATACAAAATTAACTAAAAGACCTGATTTAACTCTACAATTAAACTAATTAAATTTCAAAAATTAACTAAATCCTAATTTAAGAGAAAACTAAAGAAAAATCAAAATTAAAAGTAAAAATGTAAAAATGGACTATTTTTGGTTATTTTCTTCCATTTTCTTGTAATGTAAATTAACTAATGAAACGAAAATATAAAATTGGGTCCTAAATGCAAATGCACTATTTTTTATATTTTTATGTATTATTTAAAACTAAACGTGCACGCACAAATAAAAATGCACACAAAATTAAGCAATTAAATTAAATAATAAAAGGAAAATCCTAATTTTAAGAATTCTATAGGAGTAATTCAAGCGAGGCAAAATCACGTGCTCACACTCGCCGGGCTATTTTGTGTATCAGGTTCTCTTGCTGAGCTTGTTGTGACTAGTCTATTTTTAGCTTTCTTTCATTATTTATTTTCTTTAGTAGCTTGTTGTTATTAGTATTAGTCGCTTTTATTTTGGTATCCTCTTTAGTAGTTTTGTTCTTTTAGTTTTTTTCCTTAGTAGTATTTCCTTGGGTTTTCTTCATGCAACGATTCTTTCCTAAGGAACATTTTGGAAGTGAACCGGGTGACTTTTCCCTATGATAGATGGCGTAACAACTTTCTTATGGGAATTAGTCTTGTTTTGCTAGGAGGAGACTTTTGGATTATTTGGTACTAACAAAATTAGTCTCTTATATGTGAAATGTGAATTAAGAATACCCCTCCGAATTTTGGTTTTGAATTAAAACAAGTAAGTTGCATGGTGAAGAATAATTCTTGTGATAAATTTTTGGCTCTTTTAGTGACTTTTTGCCCACTAGTTTGAATAATATTGCTCTAGATGCTCTTATTAGAAAATGAAATTGATCCGTCTTGATTAGTTCATGTGCCATGTGTGTTAGTGTTTTTACAAATAAATCTTGTGTTTACTTCTATCATCTAGAACTTGCCCGGTTGATCTTTCAACGCTAATGTTAGTATGTTTGGTTGGAGGGATGATCTTAGGCATTCTTTGTGATATTTGTAAAACCTCTTTAGCCTTTCAAGCTTACCATTGCATAAATACTATCACTAGTACCCTATTTGAGCCTTCAACCTTTCCTTTGCCCACCTCATTATAAACATTTCTCCTTTTGTAAAATAATTCCCTCTTTTGAACCTGTCCCTCCTTGAACATTGAGAATGAGGCAAAAAAAATCCTAAGTTGGCGGTGTGGTATTAAAGTGGAAATTGGTAAGGTTGCACATTGAGTGTAGCAACATATACCTCAAAGTGTTAATATGAAACTATTCAAGCTCCAAAAAGAAAAATAAAAAAAAAATATACAAGAGAAAAGAAGAAAAAGAAAAGAAAAAGAAATATATCTATGTATATAAATATGGAGCCTTGAAGAAAATTAGAGAGGTATTTAAGGTGTTTTTATGTTTGTAACTAGATGCTAATGAGGCTATGTGGTTTGAAAAGAAACAAAGTGCAAAAAGAAAGACAAATGTGAGTAGTGTTCAAGGAGGGTGTAGCCACTTGTATCCAAATGTTTATCCGACCCTTCCCTAAACCTACATTACAAGCTTAAAAAGTCCTTATGGGACCTCCAACCGAATGTTCTTGAATAGGCGATGAATTAAAATAAGGGCAAGCTTATGGTATGAGATGTGTAACATTTGAAATTCTTTGTGAGAGTGAGTGTCTTTGTAAATTTGTCCCTAATGTTGTATTGTAAATATAGTGATTTTGGAATTTTCTTTCTTGTGAGGGAACATGAATTAGGAAGGATTGGTGAAATTGAGTAAGTTGAGCATATGTACTGGACTAGTGCTTTTGAGTCACTTCTTGAGGCTTATTCTTGTCACTTGATTATTTTGAAACTCCCTTGCACATTCTTGAAATTGTTTTTAAATGAGGGAGTCATTCAGGAAAGATGCACATACTTGAGCCTAATTATTAGTACCAACCAAATCCATATGTATGGTGCTTGATTGGAGAATGTGATTTGTAAATAATAGCAATACCACTGGTGTTTTGAATGGTATATCCTCATTGAAGTGTTGGTTTTGATTTGCTTGAGGACAAGCAAAAGCTTTAAGTTGGGGTTGTTGATGAGTGGTGATTTTACCACTCATTCTAGTCTCTTTTCTTTAGCTTTTATGTCCTTTAAACTATAATATGAGGTCGTTAATGGTGTGTATTGTTAGATTTTCAGGTAAATGATGCCATGCAGTGATTTGAATTCAATTGGAGTGGAATTGAGCAAAAAAGAGTGAAAACCATGAAAAAACTCCCCTGTGATTCCGCATTTGCGGAAGGATGGTCGCAGAAGCGACCCCGCTTCTACGTGAAAAGGCCCGCTTCTGCGAAGTTGTCTGAGCTTGCAAGAAACTGCATCTCCGGTTAGTTTACTGCTTCTGCGGTTGCGCATCTTCGCCTGGTGAACCGCATCTGCGGTGATAGAGTTTTAGTTGGCATTTCGCTTCTGCGATGGGATCTCCGCATCTGCGGAGCCGCACCTGCGATGATTCTTCCGCAGGTGCGGTCAACGGGCATCAGACCTGGGCAATTCAGGCATTTCACATGTTTTCAATCCCAAAAAATTTTTATACTCGTCCTAGCAGATATTTTGGAGAATCTTTGGCATAATTTTCAGTTCCTAGAACAAGAGAGAACAAGGTGGAAGCTAGGGTTTTGCACACACACTTGGGTTTTGAAGATTCCAAGCTTGTGGTTAAGGATTTCTTACCCATTTATGTTTATTTCTTCATTTCCTTGCTTTGTATTGAATATTTAAGTGTGTAGTATTTATTTCCAACACTTGAGTCTTGTTTATGGAAATATTCGTAACTAAAGTGTTGATTAAATACCTTGTTGTGCTTGTGTATTGAATGATTTTCAATTATTTATGAAGTGAGTTATTCTTTCTTTAATTATTCTTGTTCTTTAATGTTTCCAAAGGGATTAGCTAACCCTAGGACTCGCCCATTTACTCCGAATTAATTTTGAAAAAGATAATTTAGGGTTGGAAAAGATTAATTAACAAGAACTTGAGGTGTTAACCCTCATTTTATAGAATCTACATAGGGATAGGATTGAACTACTTGTAGCCATATCCGGGTGTTCTTAATCTCTTAATTGCTTTAGGGATAATTAAATTATGAAGTCTTGTTAGTCTTTGGAAGAAGCTAATATAGAATTATTACCCGTGGCTAATTAACATAAACTCGCTCATATTTGTTAAATCATGAAATACATTGGATCGTTACTTGAGTGTAATTCCCGATGCATTCATTCTTGTAGCCATTGATCATTTTACTTGCTTTCTAGGTTAGTTTACATTTCCGCAAAGGTATAAACATTTTCTCAAAACAAATTCTTAGTGTTTGGCATTGCATCATAAGTGATAATTCTCTTACATTCCTAATCGCCCACATATTGTTCTCTGTAGGATTCGACCCCGACTCATAGTCGGGTAAATTATATTGCATGCGACCGTGTCCATTTATTTTTTAGTAGTGGATTTGGACGTCATCAATATACGCCGCTCACATGAGAATCACATAGCACATAGTCCGAGGGTTCCTAATTCCCTCAAGTCAAGGTTTGACAAAACACTTACCTCACTCCAGCTAATTCAAAGCTCTACTGGGGCCTTTCCCCTAGAATTTGCCTCCAAACCACGCGTATCTAGCCATAATGAACTCAATAACATCAAATATTGCTAAAGGAATGAACTACAACGCATAAATTTAGATTTCCCAAACTTTACCCCAAAAAGTCAAAAATCGACCCCGGACCGGCTTGGTCAAAACCCGAGGTTCAGAACAAAATGCATTTACCCATTCACCCTCGAGCTCGATTATGTAATTTGTTTCGAAATCCAACCTCAATTCGAGGTCTAAATTCAAATTTTACAAAAATCTCTAATTCTACCCAAACCCCCAATTTCCACCATAAAATTCCTAGATTTTAGGATAAGATTTGTGAAATGTATGAAAGATTGAAAGAAAACGGGTTAGAATCACTTACTAATGTTATTGGGGAAGAAATGGTCTTGGAAAAATCCCCTCTAGGGTTCTAGGATTTAAAAATTTGAAGAATGATGAAAATCCCATTTTTCTAACTATATGGTCTGCTGCAGGGATCACATTTGCGACCTATGGTTCGCAAATGCGAATCTTTCCTTCACACATGCGAAGAGTTCCTGAGCCTGATGCGTTCGCAAATGTGAACAATTATTTGCCAATGCGGCCTGTGGTGATCGCAATTGCGACCCAGAGCTTCGCAATTGCGATGGTCCCCTTCCAGCCCCACTGCTCGCAAATGCGATGGCCTCTTCGTAAATACGAGGCACGCATTTGCGAGCCAGACCTCGCAAATGCAAAGTGTGCATATCAGGTGTAGCAACTGTTGTGTTTTTCTAAGTTCAAACACTCCGTAGCCTATCCGAAACTTACCCGAGCCCTCGGGGCTCAAAATCAAACATGCACACAAGTCCTAAAACATCATACGAACTTGTTCGCACGATCAAATCACCAAAATAACACCTAGAACTACGAATTGAACGCTAAATCAAATGAAATTTTCAAGAAAAGTTTCAAACATCTATTTTCACAACCAGACGTCCAAATCACGTTTAACTAACTTTGTTTCTCACCAAATTTCACAGACAAGTCATAAATATTATAATGGATTTGTACGTACTCCAGAAATAAAATACGGACCCGGTATCAACAAGATCAAATATCAATCAATTCTTAAAAACCATTTAACTTTCAGACTTTTAATTTTCAATAAAAATTCACATCTCGAGCCAGGGACCTCGGAATTCAATTCCAGGCATACGCTCGGGTCCCAAATAATGGTATGGACCCACCAGGACCATCAAAACACAAATCCGGGTCCGTTTGCTCAGAACGTTTACCAAAGTCAACACAATTTAACTTTTAAGGCAAAAATTCTTATTTTTATCAGTTTTTTCTTTACATATAAGCCTTTCGAAAAAACACTCGGACCTCGCACGCAATCGAGGAACGTTAGAATAAGATATTTGAGGCTTTGGAACACAGAAATTAGTTCTAAAACATTAGATGACTTATCGGGTCATCATATTCTCCACCTCTAAAACAACTGTTCGTCCTCGAACGGACATAGAAAAGTACCGAAGCTGGTGAATAGTTGAGGATATCTACTTCACATGACTGACTCGGACTCCCAAGTAGCTGCCTTGACGGGATGACCTCTCCACTACACTCGAACTGAAGGATAACTCTTTGATCTCAACAAGCATACTTGTCGGGCTTGAATAGCCACTGGATCCTACTCATAAGTCAAATTCTTGTCCAACTAGACAGAGCTGAAATCTAGCACGTGAGTCGGATCACCATGATACTTCGGGAGCATGGACACATGAAATACCGAATGAACTACTGATACACTGGGTGGCAATGCGAGCTTGTAAGCCACCTCACCCACTCTCCGAAGAATTCAAAAGGTCTGATGTACCTAGGGCTCAACTTGTGCTTCTTTCCAAACCTCATAACACACTTCATGGGTGACATACGGAGCAACACTCTCACTCAGACCAGGAATGCAACATCACGAACCTTACGGTCGGCATAACTCTTCTGCCTGGACTGAGCTGTGCGAAGTCTATCCTGAATGATCTTAACCTTATCCAAGGCATCCTGTACCAAATCTGTACCCAATAACAGAGCCTCCCCCGGCTCCAACCATCCAACCAGCGATCAACACCGTCTACCATATAATGCCTAAAGGGAGCCATATGGATGCTCGAATGATAGTTGTTGTTGTAGGCGAACTCCGCAAGTGGAAAGAACTGATCCGAAGAGCTTCCGAAGTCTATAACACAAGCGCGAAGCATATCCTCCAATATCTGAAAAGTGCGCTCGGACTGTCCGTCCGTCTGAGGATGAAATGTTGCGCTAAACTCAACTTGCGTGCCCAACTCACGCTGAACTGACTTCATGAAATGCGAGGTGAACTGCGTACCTCGATCAAAAATGAAAGAAACAAGCAAACCATGAAGATGAAAGATCTCACGGATATAAATATCTGCCAACCGCTTTGAAGAATAGGTAACTTCCACAAGAATGAAATGTGCTGACTTGGTTAGCCTGTCCACAATGACCCAAACTACATCGAACTTCCTCTAAGTCCGTGGGAGTCCAACAACGAAATACATAGTGATACGCTCCCACTTTCACTCAGGAATATCCATCCTCTGAAGCAAACCACCAGGTCTCTGATGTTTGTACTTTACTTGTTGACAATTTAGACACCGAGCTACATATGAAACTATATACTTCTTCATTCTCCTTCACCAATAATGTTGTCGCAAGTCCTGATACATCTTGGCGGCGCCCGGATGAATAGAATATCGGGAACTGTGGGCCTCCTCTAAATTCAACTCACGAAGTCCATCCACATTAGGTACACAAATACGACCCCGCATCCTCAAAACTCTATCATCTCCAACCATAACCTGCTTGGCATCATTGTGCCGCACTGTGTCCATAAGGATAAGCAAATGAGGGCCATCATATTGCCGCTCCCTGATGCGCTCAAACAATGAAGACCGAGCGGCCGTACAAGCTAGAACACGATTGGATTCAGAAACATCCAACCTCACGAACTGATTGGCCAAGGCTTGAAAATCTAATGCAAGCGCTCTCTCACCGACTAGAATGCACGCAAGGCTGCCCATACTCACTGACTTTCTACTAAAGGCATTGGCCACCACATTGGCCTTCTTGGGATGATACAAGATGGTGATATCATACTCTTTCAATAGCTCGAACCACCTCCTCTACCTCAAACTGAGCTCTTTTTGTAAGAAAAAATATTGCAAACTCTGATGATCTGTTAATACCTCACACGACACGCCATAAAGATAGTGCCTCCAAATCTTTAGCGCATGAACAATGGCTGCCAGCTCTAAGTCATGAACAGGGTAATTCTTCTCGTGAACCTTCAGTTGTCGCGATGCATATGCAATCACCCTGCCATCCTGCATCAATACCGCACCAAGTCCAATACGAGATGCGTCATAATATACTGTATATGGCCCTGAGCCTGTAGGCAATACCAACATCGGTGCCATAGTCAAAGCAGTCTTGAGCTTCTGAAAGCTTGCCTCACACTCGTCTAACCATCTGAACGGGGCACCCTTCTGGGCCAACCTGGTCAACGGGGCTGCTATAAATAAAAATCCCTCTACAAACCGATGGTAATAACCCGCCAATCCTAAGAAACTACGGATCTCTATTGCTGAGGTGGGTCTAGCCAGTTCTTAACTACCTCAATCTTCTTCGGATCCACCTGAATGCCCTCATCTGATAGAACGTGCCCCAAGAAGGCAATTGTGCTCAACAAAAACTCGCATTTTGAAAACTTAGCATATAATTGGTTATCTCTCAGATTCTGAAGAATGATCCAAAGGTGATGCTCGTGCTCCTCTCGACTGCGGGAGTAGATCAAGATATCATGAAAATACACAATCACAAAGGAATCTAGATAAGCCTTGAACACCGGGTTCATCAAATCCATGAATGCGGCTGAGCATTTGTCAGCCCAAATGAAATCATTAGAAACTCATAATGTCTATAGCGAGTCCGAAAGGCTGTCTTAGGGACATCGGATGCCCTAATCCTCAACTCATTTTAGCCAGACCTCAAATCAATCTTTGTAAACACTTTGGCACCCTGAAGCTGATCAAATAAGTCATCAATCCTCGGCAATGGATACTTGTTCTTGATGGTGACTTTGATCAACTGCCGATAATCTATGCACATCCTCATTGATCCATCCTTCTTCTTCACAAACAACATAAGTGCACCCTAAGGCGAGACAATAGGTCTAATGAAGCCCTTATCAAGCAAATCTTGCAACTGCTCCTTCAATTCTTTCAACTCTGGCGAGGCCATATGGTACGGCAAAATAGAAATAGGTTGAGTGCCCAGAGCCAAATCAATACAGAAGTCAGTATCCCTATCGGGTGGCATCCCCGGCAGGTCTGTAGGAAACACCTCTAAAAACTCACGAACAACTGGTACTGAATCCATGGAAGGAACCTCCTTACTAGAATCACAGACATAAGCCAAATAAGCTAGACACCCTTTCTCGACCATGTGTCGAGCCTTCACATAAGAGATAACCCTGCTAGTAGAATAGCCAGGAGTCCCTCTTCACTCTAATCGAGGCAACCCCGGCAAGGTTAAGGTCACCGTCTTGGCGTGATAGTCCAATATAGCATGATAAGGTGACAACGAATCTATACCCAAAATGACATGAAAATCAACCATATCGAGAAGTCTAAGATCTACACTAGTCTCAAGACTCCCAATGGTAACCACGCACGAAAGATAAACACATACCACAATAGCATCTCCCACATGTGTGGACACATACACAACAGTACTGAAAGAAATACGAGGCATAACCAAATATAAAGCAAAATAGGATGACTCGTCGGAATAAGTAGAACCCAGATCAAATAGAACTGAGGCATCTCTACTGCAAACTGAAATCGTACTTGTGATAATCACATCAAATGACTCAGCCTCAAGCCTGGAAGGAAAGGCATAACATCGGGGATGGGGCCCACCACTCTGAACTACATCTCTAGGATGGCCTCCTGCTGGATGGCCTCCACCTCTAGCGGCCCGACCTCCACCTCTAATAGCCTGATCTCCACTTCTAGTGGTCTGACCTCTACCTCTCGCTCCCTGACCTATAACTCTAGCTGGCTGAGCGGGCGGTGATGCAACCGGTGCCAGAAACATGGCACGAGAACTCTACTGTGACGTGCCACCTAATAATCTTGGACAAGTCCTCCTGATATGTCCAAAACCACCACACTCATAACATCCATCCTGGTGTTGTGGCTGCTGAAATTGAGAATGGCCCGAACGGGCCGGATGACCACGGTAGTAACTCTGTATAGGATGAGCTGGTGGTGCACTATAGGCGGGCTTCCTAGAATGAGGAACATAAGGACCACGACTCCCTAAAGCATTGTGGGATACCTGAAGTGCTGACTGATATGGCCTGGGAAGATAGCCCCTACCAAAAGTACCCCTGCCTCCAGATGAGGCACCACTTAAACCACCGGAATGATGAGGCCTCTTATCTGACCCCGGCCCTCTCTCCTGTGAAATAACATCCTCGATCCGCCTAGCGACATTGGCAGCCGTCTGAAAGGAAATCTCACTCCCGGTCTCCTTGGCCATCTACAACTTGATAGGATGAACGAGTCCCTCAATAAACATCCTCACCCTCTCTCTCTCTCTCTCTCTCTCTCTCTCTCTCTCTCTCTCTCTCTCTCTCCCTCCCTCTCTCTCTCGGTAGGAAGCAAAAGAATAGCATGACGGGCTAAGTCCAAAAAGCGGGTCTCATACTGGGTGACGGTCATACTGCCCTGTTGTAGGCGCTCGAATACCTGCGGTAGCTCTCTCTCTGAGTGATAGGAAGGAACTTCTCAAGAAATACCTTAGATAACTGGTCCCAAGTAAGAGCAGGCGGCCCAGCTGGTCTGGTCAACATATAATCCCTCCACCATTTCTTGGCGGAACCCGACAACTGAAATGCAGCGAAATCGACCCCATTGGTCTCCACTATACCCATTTCTGTAGCACCTCATGACAGATGTCAAGATAGTCCTGGGGGTCCTCTGAAGATGCACCACTGAAGTGAACTGTAAAGAGCTTAGTAAACCTATCCAATCTCCATAAAGCCTCGGAAGACATAGCTGGTGACATAGGGAACGTACCGGCCTGAGCCACACTCTCCGTAGGCCCACTAAATGGACCAAGGCATCCTGAAGCACCAGGGTGGCAATGAACCCCTTCGGGACCTGTGCTGGTACGACAGGAATAGTCTGGGCTGGAGCCTCCTCGTCAAACTCTACCTGAGGCTCTACTGTTGGTACTGCTACTCGAGCTCCGGGTTGAGCTCTGCCCCTGCCTCGACCTTGACCTCCGCCCCTCGTAGGAGCTGCCACTAGGGGCTCTGGCTGCTGCTCAAGTGAAGATGTGGTACGTGTTCTCGCCATCTGAGAGAGAACCGAATAGAAGGGTCCAATCAGCAATAATAGAATAAAATCGCACGATAGAGAAGAATAGAAGTGAAACTGTTCCTAACTCCATAGTCTCTAGAAGATAAGTACAGACGTCTCCGTACCGATCCCCCAGACTCTACTAAGATTGCTCGTGACTCGTGAGACCTATATAACCTAGTACTCTGATACCAACTTGTCACAATCAGGAATTCCCACCGTCGAGATCGTGATGGAACTTAACATTTCACTTGCTAGGCAATCCAGCGTTAGAACAATTGATCATTTTTAACAGTCTAAAATTAATTAATGAAGAAGAACTAATTCAACTGCAATGATCCAAATATAAATGCGGAAGCTAAAACCGTATAACATCTGCTACAAATCCCTGAACCTGGTGTCACAAGTGCACGAGCTTTTAGAGTAATACATACATGGGTCTTAAATAAATATAAAGTTGTTTGAATGAAAATACACAGCTAATAGAAAGAGGATGGGGACTCCAAGAGCTGCAGGCGCTGAACAGCCGTACCTCAAGTCTCCGCAAATGTCCAATATGAGCATGCTAATAATCGCCTATAGGACCGATTCCAAAATCTGCACAGTGTGCAAAGTGTAGTATTAGTACAACCGACCCCATGTACTGGTAAGTGCCGCTCCTAACCTCGACGAAGTAGTGACTAGGCTAAGGCAGGTCACTACAATATAACCTGTATGCAATATATATAATAATGACAGAATAATAGAAATACTGAACATAATTAAACAGTTAACTAAGAATAATGACCACAGCCTCAAGAATAAACCAGCATCGTCCAGAATAACCAATCTTTAATAGTTCGAATACAAATACCGAAAAACAAACATAGCTCAAGAAATGGAAACACAAAGGTTGTTGCGGCACAACCCAATCCCACCAGACAATAAGAAAATCCTCCCTTATTTCACCGTAACAATATCAACAGTAAATAATATAGATATGTTGCGGCGCCCAACCCGATCCCACCATATGTCAATATCTATATCATAATTCACCCTTATTTTGCAGTATCAATCCACCCTCATTCCACATGTTGCAGCGTACAACCCGATCCCACCATATAGAACATATTCACCCTTATTCCACCATATCAATCCACCTTTATTATACCTGTTGCGACGTGCATCCTGATCCCACTATTTCAGTACCAAATACTCAAAGCACAATCAAATCAATAGTTATACCACAAAGCCCTTACGGTCAATAAATACCAAAATAGAGCAAATGGGAACTTGTACAGTAAGGAAATCTACACGAGTAATACTAAACAGCAAAATCAATCCAGCAATTGACAATTAGAAGGTGTAAGTATGTCAACTTAAACAAATAACAGGCAGTCATGAAAGTATGGAAGACCTAACATCGTGAACAGGAGAAGATATTAAACAACAAGTAGCAATTAAGCATGGAAAGCATATAGAGCACATAACAGTTAAGACAGGAAAGGGAATAATTAAGAAAAAAATGGTAAATCAGGGAAAACAGATAATTCGGCGGCATATAAGCACTTGTCACCTTGCATATACGCAGCTCACATGAGAATCACATAGCACATAGTCTGAGGGTTCCTAATTCCCCCAAGTCAAGGTTAGACACAACAGTGACCTCACTCCACAGCCAATTCAAAGCTCTACCAGAGCCTTTCCCCTAGAATTCGCCTCCAAGCCACTCGTATCTAGCCACAATTAACTCAATCACATCAAGTATTGCTAAAGGAATCAACTACAATACATATATTTAGATTTCCCAAACTATCCCCTAAAAAGTAAAAAAAATCGACCCCTGGCCCGCTCAGTCAAAACCTTAGGTTCGGACCAAAATCCATTTTCCCATTCACCCCCGAGCCCGATTATGTAATTTGATGCGAAATCCGGCCTCAATTCGAGGTCTAAAATCTAATTTTACAAAAATTCCTAGTTCTACCTAAACCCCTAATTTCCACCATGAAAATCCTAGATTTAAGGTTAAAGATTTGTGAAATGTAATGAAAGATTGAAAGAAAATGGGTTACACTCACTTACCAATGTTTTGGGTAAGAAATGGTCTTGGAAAAATCGCCTCTAGGGTTCAAGGATTTCAAATTTGAAGAATGAGTGAAAATCCCATTTTTCTAACTATTTGGTCTGTTGCAAGTATCTCATTTGCGACCTGGGGTTCGCAAATGCAAACCCCGCAAATGCAAACTTTCCTTCACACATGCGAAGAGTGCCTAAGCCTGCTGCCTTCGCAAATGCGAACAATTGTTCGCAAATGCGGCCTCTGATGATCACAATTGCGACCCAAATCTTCGCAATTGAGAAGGTCCCCTTCCAGCCCTATTGCTCGAAATGCGATGGCCTCTTGGCAAATGCGAGGCTCGCATTTGCGAGCCAGACCTCGCAAATGCGAAGTCTGCTAATCAGGTGCAGCAACTGTTGTGTTTTTCTAAGTTCAAACACTCCGTAGCCTATCTGAAACTCACCCGAGCCCTCGGGGCTCCAAACCAAATATGCACACAAGTCCTAAAACATCATACGAACTTGCTCGCGTGATTAAGTTGCCAAAATAACACCTTAACTACGAATTGAACACCAAATCAAATGGAATTTTCAAGAAAAGTTTAAAACTTCTATTTTCACAACCTAACGTCCGAATCACGTCAAACTAACTCTGTTTCTCACCAAATTTCACAGACAAGTCATAAATAGTATAATGGACCTGTACCGGGCTCCAAAACTAAAATATGGACCCGGTATCAACAAGATCAAACATCATTAAATTCTTAAAAAGCATTTAACTTTCAGACATTCAGTTTTCAACAAAAAATCATATATTGAGCTAGGGACCTCGGAAATCGATTTTGGGCATATACCCAAGTCCTAAATTACGATACAGACCCGCCAGGACCATCAAATCATGGATCCGGATCTATTTGCTCAGAACGTTGACCAAAGTCAACTCAATTTAACTTTTAATGCAAAATTTCCTATTTTTATCATTTTTTTAAACATATAAGCCTTCCAAAAAAACACCCAGACCGCGTTTCGAAAAACAGAATTTAGTTCTAAAACATGAGATGACATATCGGATCATCACACTTTGAGAACACTCCAGCACCATGTAGCTAGTCAAATAAGTCATCAATGCGAGGTAGTGGTTACTTTTTTCTTGATTGTAACTTTGTTCAACATCCTATAATCAGTACACATTCATATAGAAATTGGTATCACCATACCCAAAACAAAGCTCTCGGTGGCGACTCTGACTTCCTTCATTTTTTCCGTTTTAGCTATAATTTGTGTGCATTCTCTCTAGTTGACTTCCAATCAACGCCTACACATGGTAACACGAGTTCGAAACCGAAATGTTGTCTTTTTGGACTCCAAATAGTTAATTAGGTGGGGAAAAACATAGTTACCAAAATATGTAAAACGCGGTTATGAATCACGTTTTACCTTAACGGTCGTTTGGGACGTTAAGGCAAAGCGCAGTTTATTAATGCGTTTTATATAAAATGTGTTTTAGAATAGCACTTTATATAAAACGCCTTTTAATACCACGTTTTACATGTTTTGTGGACCCACCAATAACTCTTCTGCGCTTAACTGACATAACAATAATTCAAATATGTTAAACGCCATTTTAAACTGCATTTTACTTCCAAAAATTTGACCCCCCCCCCCCTGATTGGGCATTGCCTTATGTAAAGGCGTTAAGGGTTTTGAGAAAAAACATTCAAAAGTACTCCAACTTCGTGATAAATTTTTCTTGTTGTTAAATTCTCAAGCATTTTTCATAATATCTGAAGAGCGAAAAGTAAGGGTTTCATTATATTGAGGGGTGAGGTTGTGGTGGCGAATAACTCAGTGAGCTATAGTTTATCTCCACGGAGTTATGTTAAGTTGCCACTTAAAATGGAGTACGATAGACTGGTATCGTTGTTATGCAATAAAATGAGGTTGAGCAAACGTTCGATGAATCTTAAAAAAACCGGAACATATCCCTATTCTGTGACTCCGCAAGGGGTTGCTTGTTATGCTAAGTTTAACATCAAGGATGATGAAACTCTGAGAGATTTTTTGGGGACTCCGGATGAATACCGGAAACTTATTTTGATAAAAATGTTGGGAATGTACGTGAAGCATGAAGACGTTCGCAATAATGATGTTGCGAGAAGCAGGGATAACCCTCAATCATCAGGTGGTTATTCTGGAGTAGTTTTAGCCCAACTGGTTTAGAGAGAAAGAGTTTGGACGGATCTAAACTTATCTCCACGGGCAAACGAGGAGCGAGGAAATAATTTCTCTCCTACTTTACATAATCCACAAGACGACTGGTAAACTTTAATTTTCCTCTGTGTTACGATATTTAGTTTTGTCGTATTGAATTTGTATTAACACTCATATATTCCACATGGGGTACCGTCCAGATATGAATTTTACAAGTTATGAACCCATGCCCAGTTGGAATATGCGTAGTTTTGGTGTGTTGGATCACGGTGGTCCATCCGGGAGTCATCCCCAATAGGATAATGTCCATCATGGAATGTCAACACATTACAACTTGTAAGTGAAGTGATATAGCTATCTGTAAAGTATTTATCATTTTTAGTAGCTCACTATTTTGTTGTTTGTGCAGTGAAAATGAGAAACTTGACGGTCCTGTCCTCACTCAGTTTCCCGTAGACAACGTATTTACTCGGGATTTGGCAGATGCGCAGAGTCAGGAAGATAATAGTGATTATGACAACAATGCCAACGAGACCGGAGATGACACACCCTTCCCTGACGAGGGTGATGATGAGGAGGAAGAGAATGTCGAACCTGAGCTGACGAGGGAGCATGCTCCACCTCCCGTTAGACCAAGAGTGTACAAGTCCCACGTGCTGTTTCATTCAAGTATGCCGGATGTGGATGCCCTCGCAAGGGATCTTGACAAAATTCGGACAGCAATGTGGCATGAGTCTAGACCAACGGTGCTGGCAAAGGGCATGTTTTTCCCCGAAAAAGCTCGCCTAACCAGGGCTTGTAAAATGTACCGCGTAAGAGAGTGTCGTGAGATGATAGTTTGGGATTCAAGTCCGGAGGAATACAAGGTTGTTTGTCGTAGATGGTTTACGGGTTGTCACTGGATGCTGCGTGCGACCAAGAAGGAAACAGGGTTGTGGAAAGTGGGAAATATATTGGCACCCATGTTTGTGAAATGGACACATTCAATGGGAACCACTTCAACTTGGATGTTGGCTTAATTTCTCTTCAACTGATTCCACACATTGAAGTGTCCATTAGGTACAAGATCAAAGAGTGTATGACAACCATCCACCAGGAATATGGGTGTACTATTACCAAAAGAAAGGCATATCTCGGGTGCAAACATGCATTTGAAATTGTTTATGGTGACTGGGATAAGTCATTTGCATCTCTACCCAGGTACATGGTCGCACTGAAACACTTTAACCCCGGGACCGTTGTTGAATGGAAGCTTGAGCAAAGTGCAGGAATACCGGAATATATATTCAGATACGTGTTCTGGCATTTAAACCAGCAATTGATGGTTTTGTGCATTGTCGTCCGGTAATTTCCATAGACGGTACTCATGTCTATGGAAACTATGATATTAAGTTGTTGATCGCCATTGCAGTAGATGCCAATGGACAAATATTTCCACTAGCTTTTGCCATCTATGCCAATGAAAGCCAAGAGATGTGGACGCTATTTTTGAACCACTTGAAGAAGCACGTCGTCAAACAACGTTCAGGTATTTGTCTAATATCTGATCGTTATAGTGGTATATTAAGTTCTGTAGAGCATTTTCCTAAATGGCAGGAACCCTATGCATACCACCGTTATTGTGTGAGGCACCTGGAGGCCAATTTCTAGAAGAATTATCCTAACAAGGATTTGCATGATTTAATGTGGATGGCTGCAACTGATCACCGGCAGTGCAAATTCAGGAGGCGCATGGAATCGATCCGTTAGTTAGACGAAATAGCATATCATTGGTTGATGTGACATAAGCTTCACAAGTGAAAATTGCATGCTGATGGTGGTAGACGATGGGGAACCCTGACTACAAACGTGTCGGAGTCTTTTAACGGGTTATTGAAGTCTGCATGTGGATTGCCTATCACTGCCATGGTCCGAATGACATTCAAATAGATGGCGGAGAGTTTTGTTGAAAGGCATAGAGGTGCATCGGAATTGTTGGACAGGGGTATTGAATTTATGCCAATACCGATGAAAAGATTTGAGAAATACAGGAGGCGAGCATATTGGCATTCATTTTTACAATATGATCACGACCGGGGTGTTTTGGAACTTCGCACCACTATCCATCAACACTAGGGAATAATGTACACACCCGAAATGAAGCCAGCAGGTTGTGTTCTTGTGGGAAATGTTCCATCTACCACATGCCCTGCTCACATGCCATGAAGTGCTTTTAACATACAGGATTAAGGCCAACCAACTATGTTGATAGGCAATACAGTGTTGATGCATACTTAAACACATATAGTGGGCAGTTGCAGCCAGTGGGTGCTGAGCATTATTGGCCGCCGGAACCATTTAAAATACTGTGTAACAAGGACTATTTGTGTAAGCTACAAGTGCAAAAAAGAATGCGTATACAGAACCAAATGGATGTTGATGATACCGTTTATTCGCGTAAATATGGCATATGCTCGCAAACTTGACACAACCGTCGTAAATGTCCTTCAGTTGGTTTGGGTGGCGGTGGTAATCCAGCTCCTGGTGCAAGTTCATCTAATGTGCCCAACTATCAAGGATACACGTAGTGTTTTGTGTTTGTAATGTTTTTTGTAATAACTGTATGTACTTGTTTATGTTACAAGATGTATCAAATAAAATTATGTTTCCACAGCCTTGTTACAACTTATTGATATTTAACATTTTTCAGTTGAGTAAATTAATGAATTTCTCCCTATCAAAAATAGTATTGGATTAGAAAACGGAATATTTTTACGTTCACTTTCGAATTGCACTATAAAATTATTAGAAACCTACACTGTCATAGGAGGAAGATGTATGATAAATAACTAAATATATATAGCGCGGTTAGATACTATGTTATGTGTGTTGTCTTGTCGATCTGAAAAGCTGCCCGACTGCGAAAACATTGTTTTGTATCAGGAAGAATCTTTAACACACCATGCATAGCGCGGTTAAATACTACATTTTGTGTGAATATATATAGCGCAGTTAAATACTATGTTATGTGTGTTGTCTTGTCGATCTGAAAAGTTGCCCGACTGCAAAAAAGTTTTTTATATCAGAAAGAATCTTTAACACGCCAAGCATATCGCGGTTAAATACTACGTTTTGTGTGAATATATATAGTTATTTTCTGCACTTAACCATAACAAACAGCAAAACTTTTCATAAAGGCAGGGTTTTTTTCGCTTTAACAATTGTCTGACCGCATGTATGTACCAATGTGCCAATGTGGCAAACGCTGTATGATGGTAGACTATTGGGATGATGGTCAATTTGGGCGCAGATACTGGATGTGTGTGAACGGGTTTGGAGGCAACAACGGAAATTTTTGCAATTTTGAGGTATGGCTTGATGAACCTTGTGAGCAGGAATGCCACAAAAAATCTTTGTAGTATCTTCATGATTTGACCAAAAAACAGTGAGAATATGACCAGAATATAAACGAGAAATTACGGAGTTGAAGGAGAAACTCTAGTGGAAGAAGAAAAAATAAGCTCGAAGAGAAAGTTAAGTGGTTGGAGCAGAGAATAATAGGTGGTGGTGACTAAACAATGACATGTATATGTTGAGTGTAGTAGTTTATCTTTATGTTTCCTTTGTCATGTGCTTTCATTAATTGTACTGAATTTAAATTATGTTAAGTTTTTATGTTTGTGTTTGTGTTGTAGTGTTAAAATAAAGAAGAAACGGGAATATAAAAACATAATGTGCGTATTATGTAAACATAAAAAATTATTGTTATTATTTACAAAAAATAATATAAACATAGCGTACATGAAATACAAAAAAAAAAAAAAAGAAAATCAATTTATCCCACAGCCTGTGTGATTCAATGCAGCCGCTGGCCTGAGGCAGATCCCATCCCTCCCGGCTACGCTATCAGGATCATCCTCATCACATCGCCTCTTTATCGGAGGATGCGCTGCAGCATGATCATCATTAGTGCTGGCAAGATCGGTAGAAGGGGTCGTCGGTCCATCAACAACCTACAAAAGAATAAGTCAGCTCAGCATATGAAAATATATATTAGTAATGTACATGTTAAGTCAAAACAAATTTCTTATCATGGTCTCATCGGGCTCCACAATATAAGCATCCGTCGCATCCTGCTCATCATCGCACAAAGTGGCCTCCGTGACGGGCTGGGATGAAGCCTTAATAAGAAAATTTTAAAGTTATTTATGGCGAATCAATGAGATAAAAACAATTTTAAATTTAATAGTAATACAAACATACTTGTGCCTGTGAAAGATCTACATCACTAGTCGACGGTGAGCCATAACTCAGCCAGCGCCCACCATCCACATCTCGGGTCAATCGATCCTCAGCAACAGTCGATGGGCCGTGAAACATCTGCTCCCAATCCTCTCCGATAATGCTCATGCATGTGATCAACAATGGCTCTGACGGGGTCACCTGCGATGCCGTTGGAATGAATGCCAGCTGAAGGCTGTACAACTGCATGCTGTTGTGATGATCGTCTAGCTTATAGAGGTCACCCGGCAAATCAGCTCCAACATCCTCAATAGGTGCCTGAACAGGTACCTCAACGCCCCCTTGCTGGGGACCACCTCATCGCCGGCCCCCACAACCCCGTGAGACAGCCCTGCCACGTGGAGCACCCCTGCCTCGTGGGACAGCCCTACCTCGTGGTCCCCTAGATCGTGGGACAGGCCTACCCCGATGGTAGTGCTCTGGCACCACATAAGCAGGGATGTTCTCTAAGCGCTCGTCCTCTCTGGCTCGGAGCAGTGTTCGGGCAGCCAGCTCTATAACCTGCCGGCCATACTCGTGCAAAGTGATCGCTCCCTCGAACGGGTCTAGAAACATACCTGGAGCCATAAATAGGTGTGGATATCTACTCCGCATCTCCCTCTCGGTCTCCCAAGTAGCCTCCTCCACGGGCTGAGCTCTTCACTGCCCTTTCATTGAAGCTATATCCTTTGATCTCAACTTTCGAACCTGCCGCTCCAAAATACCCACCGGATCCACATCGTAAGTCAAATCACCATCCAACTGAACCGTGCTGAAATCCAAAACATGAGCCGGATCGCCGATATACTTTCGGAGCATAGAAACATGAAATACTGGATGCACACTCGACAAGCTAGGTGGCAATGCAAGCTCATAGGCCACCTCCCCAATCCTCCGAAGTACCTCAAAAGGCCCAATGAACCGAGGGATCAACTTGCCATTCTTCTCGAACCTCATAGCACCCTTCATGGGTGATACCTTCAGCTGAACCTTCTCCCTAACCATGTAAGACACATCACGAACCTTCCTGTCGGCATAACTCTTTTGTCTCGATTGCGCTGTGAGAAGCCACTCCTGAATCAATTTAACCTTGTCCAAAGCATCCCGAGCCAAGTCAGTACCCAATAGTTTATCCTCTCCCAGCTCAAACCAACCCACCGGAGATCTACAAGCTTCTCATATAAAGCCTCATACGGAGCCATCTGAATACTCGACTGATAACTGCTGTTGTAAGCAAACTCCGTGAGCGGCAGAAACTGGTCCCATGAACCACCAAATCAATGAAAGAAGCACATAACATGTCCTCCAGTATCTCAATAGTGTGATCGGATTGCCCGTCCATCTGAGGGTGAAATTTTGTGCTCAACTCAACCTGAGTACCCAACTCTCGCTGTACGGGTGTCCAAAACTACGATGTAAACTGCGTGCCTCTATCAGAAATGATGGATACTGGCACACCGTGAAGGCGAACTCTCTGATGTAAATCTCAGCCAATCGATCTGAAGAATAGGTAGAATACACAGGAATGAAGTGCGAGGACTTGGTCAGCCGATCCACAATCACCCAAATAGCATCGAACTTCCTCGAAGTCCATGGGAGCCCAACTACGAAATCCACGGTGATCCGCTCCCACTTCTATTTTGGAATCTCTATCCTTTGAAGCAAGACACCCGGTCGCGAATGCTCGTATTTCACCTGCTGACAGTTGAGACACCGAGCTAGAAACCTAGCTATATTTTTCTTCATTCTCCTCCACCAATAGTGCTATCTCAAATCCTGGTACATCTTCGCGGCACCAGGATGAATGGAATACCCTGAGTTGTGGGCCTCCTCAAGAATCAACTCTCGTAGCCCATCTACATTGGGCACACATATCCGGCCCTACATCCTCCACACCCTATTATATCCAGTAGTCACATCTCTGGCATCATTGTGCTCAACCTTGTCCTTGAGGACAAGCAAATGAGGATCATCATACTAGCGCTCTCTGATGCAATCAAACAAGGAAGACCGAGAAACCACACAAGCTAGAACCCGACTGGGCTCCGAAATATCCAATCTCACGAACTGGTTGGTGAAAGCTTGAACATCAACTACAAGGGGCCTCTCATCAACAGGAATGAATGCAAGACTGCCCATACACACTGCCTTCCTACTCAAGGCATCGGCCACTACATTGGCCTTTCCCGGATGATACAAAATAGGAATATCATAGTCCTTTTGCAACTCCAACCATCTCCGCTGCCTCAAATTGAGATCCTTCTATTTGAGCAAGTGCTGGAGGCTACGATGATCAGTAAATACCTCACAAGACACACCATAGAGATAGTGCCTCCAAATCTTCAACGCATGAACAATGGCAGCCAACTCTAAATCATGAACTTGGTAGTTCTTCTCATGCGGCTTCAACTGGCGCGAAGCATAAGCAATCACTCTACCCTCCTACATCAAAAAACACCCAATACCAATCTGAGAAGCATCACAATATACTATATAAGAACCAGAAGCTGATGGTAGAACTAGAACTGGAGTTGTGGTCAAGGCAGTCTTGAGCTTCTGAAAGCTCGCCTCACACTCATCCAACCACCTGAATGGAGCACCCTTTTGGGTCAATTTGGTCAAGGGCGATGCAATTGATGAGAAACCTACACGAACCGACGATAATAACCAGCCAAACCAAGAAAGCTCCGAATCTCTATAGCTGAAAACGGTCTGGGCCAACTCTGAACTGCCTCTATCTTCTCCGGATCTACCTGAATACCCTCATTAGACACCACTTGCCCTAAGAACGCCATTGAACTGAGCCAGAACTCACACTTGGAGAACATAGCATAAAGTTTCTCTTCCCTCAACCGCTGCAACACAATTCGCAAATGTTGGGCATGCTCCTCCTGGCTACGAGAGTACACTAGGATATGATCAATGAATACAATAACAGACGAGTCGGGATAAGGCTGAAACACAATATTCATCAGATACATGAACGAGTTTGGGGCATTGGTTAGCCCAAAAGATATCACAAGGAAATCATAATGACCATAATGGGTCCTGAAAGCTGTCCTAAGAATATCCGAGTCCCAAATCTTCAACTAGTGATAACCTGACCTGAGGTCAATCTTGGAGAACACCCTCGCTCCCTCAAGTTGGTCAAATAGATCATCAATACGCGGAAAACTTTGTTCAAGTGCCTATAATCAATGCACATTCTCATAGTGCCATCCTTCTTCTTTACGAACAGAGTCGGTGCACCCCAAGGTGACACACTAGGCCTAATAAACTCATTCTCAAGGAGTTTCAGAAGCTGCTCCTTCAACTTCTTCAACTCACCCGATGCCACACGGTACGGAGGAATAGAAATGGGCTGAGTGCCCGGCACCAAGTCAATATCTCTATCGGGCGGCACGCCCGGCAAGTCTGCAAGAAACACATCAGGAAAATATCGCACCACCGAAACAGAATCAATAGTAGGGGTCTCAGCACTAACATCCCTCACAAAGGCCAAATAAGATAAGCAACCCTTCCCAACCATACATTGGGCCTTCAAGTATGAAATTACTCTACTGGGAACATAGTCTAAAGAACCTCGCCACTCAATCCGTGGCAACCCCGACATCGCCAGTGTCACGGTCTTAGCGTGACAATCTAGAATAGCATGACATGGAGACAACCAGTTCATACCCAGGATCACATTGAAATCAACAATACTAAGCAACAATAGATCAACCCTAGTCTCCCATCCGCCAACAGTCACCACACACGACAGATATACACGTTCCACAATAATAGTTTCACCCACTGATGTAGATACATGAACAGATGAAATGAGAGACTCACGGGGCATATCCAAATAATGAGCAAAATACGATGACGCATATGAATAAGTGGAACCAGGATCAAATAATACAGAGGCATCCCTATGGCGAACTGAGATAATACATAAAGCAATCGCATTTGGTCTGGCAGGGAGTGCATAGAAACGGGCCTGACTGCCACTAGATCGGCCTCCCCCTCTTGGGAGACCCCTAGCTGACTGAGCTCCACACCGAGCTAACTGGGCGGGTGGTGAAATAATTGGTGTTGAAGTCGTAGGTTGGCTCTTCTGCTGAGCTTGACCTCCCACCAGGTGGGGACACTGTCTCCTAATATGACCAAACTCTCCACACTCATAGCAACTCCTCGGTACTGGTGGTGGGGACTGAAGGGAGTCCCGAGCATCAAGATAACTGGTAGAAAAACCTGCCATAGATGAGCGTGAACCGATGGAGCACGGGACAAACTCTGACCTGGAAGGGCACTGAGAAATGAGTGACCCTGTTGAAAACTGTGAAAACCATGGACAGATGATGCACCATGGTGAACTGGACGAGCCGTCTGAGCATGCCTATAGGGACGACCCCTGTCGTGGTTAACTGACCTCCAGAAGGAACACCACCAAAACTATCGGATCAACGAGGCCTCTTGGGCTCCCTCTCAACTCGCTCCTGGCGGCGTACCGACTCTATCTCCCGAGCAATGTCAACAACCTCCTCAAAAGTAGCACCAGACACCCTTTCTCTAGTCATAAGTATCTGCATCTGACATATGAGGCCATCAACGAACTCCTGATCCTCTCCCTATCAGTGGAAACTAGCCAAACCAAATGACGGGCAAACTCAGAAAACCTCATCTCATACTATGTCACAGTAATATCATCCTGATGCAACTACTCAAACTGTCTACGTAGCTCCTCTCAGCAAGACTGCGGCACATACTTCTCTAAGAAGAGAATAGAGAACTCCTGCCATGTAGTGGCACTGCACCAACCGGCCTACGCCTTTCATAAGCCTCCCACCAGGTGAAGGCAGCTCCAATGAACTGAAAAGTAGTGAACGAGACCCTACTGGTCTCCAGAATACCTACTGTACGGAGTATCCTCTGACATCTATCCAAGAAACCCTGGCATCCTCCGACTTTGCCCCGCTGAAAATTAGAGGTTGAAGTCTACCAAACCTCTCTAGTCTCCGTTGCTCGTCATCAGTCATAGCAGAAACCACATAGGTCTGAGCAACTGCCACCGGCTGGGCTGGTAGTGCCCCGGTGTCCGGAGTCACAACATCACCTGCTCGGGTGTGCGGGCGACTAGAGTCTGAGTGCCTCCTCTGGCTTGAGAAGTGGCTGTTGTGGCCGAAACAGAGACCGCCTGAGCAAGACTGGTGCACACGGTCAAAATCTTAGGTAAGGCCTTTTGAAGGCCTGGAATCACAATAGGCACAGCTGGTGCCTAACCTGGTCTCGTCGGTGCATCCACAACTAGGACCTGATCCTGAACTGGGGCAACTTGTGGATCTGCAGGTGCGGCCCTTGCTGCGGTCCGTGCTGCACCTGTGCCTCTACCACAGCCTCCGCCACGACCTTGGCCTCTCTTGGCCCTGACGGGTGGTACTGGTGGCTGTCCGTCTTTCCCAGTAGCACGTGTCCTCACCATCTGTGAGAGAATAGAATAGCAGAAGTTTTGTTACTAGAATCAACAGATTTGCACGACAAGAATTCAAGAATGTGAAGTTTCCTAAGGGTTCTACATCCTCTCGAAGATAAGTACAGACTTCTTCGTACTGACCCGCAAGACACTACTAAACCTGCTCATCGCTCGTGAGACCTATGTAACCTAGGCTCTGATACCAACTTGTCACAACTCAAAACTTAACACGTCGTGATAGCGCCTATCGTGGACAAGGCAAGCCGACATTACCATAACGCCTTCAACATTAACCAGAAATAAATTAAGATATTTATCATTAACTAAAGTTTATCCTTATAACAAGATAAACCCAAAACATAGGTGCGGAAAAATAGCCTGACATCGGGGTGTCACTAGTCATGAGCATCTAAACAACTGTTGATACCCAATTATTCCCTAGGTATTTTTATATACAAAATACTTTCAAAATAGCATGTTCATACATATATAAGCATTCCCAAGAGTTTTGGTATTTTTCCCTAATTTTTAAAGATTTTAAAATCAATTTATTGTCCATTTTAACAGTACAAAAATCAGTAATTATTCCCCAAAACTATCCTTTTTGTGAATAACTTATTTTATTCTCATATTAACACCAAAATATAATTAACGTGATTTTTGTATACTTTTACAAATTTATTTGGTATTTTTAAAGCTAAATTGCATATAATTGCAATTATAGCCTATTTTACAATTAATAGTATTTTATAATTGTAAAATTAGCTCCAGCATTTTTAAATTAATATGTATTATTAATTAGCTCAGTACTTTTAATTTGCTTTTAAAATTATTTTTCACTATTTTTATAAAATAAAAGGGGAAAATTGGTTATTTAATATTTAGCCCATTTTTATTTCAATTACAGCCCCCATTTCCTTTCAATTTTGGCCCTTATTTTGACCCAATTCCGCCCCAAATTAAACCGGCCCAATCCCTAAATTACCCGACCCCTGACCTGATTAAAAAACCCACCCGGTTCCCCTTTGATCCAGGCTGTTGATCGTTTTGATCAACGGCCATAAATTCCCCTTTTCTTTTTTAATCTCCAAACCCCCCTAACCTAATTCATTTCGTCTGAAACGCCGCCTTTGAACCCCTTCGTCTCTCAAATCCTCTCGAACCTTCCTGGAACCCTAATCGTCTCCCACCTTATTTCACCGAGTTTCCACCGGAATCCATGGCGTCTCAGGCCAGGGATGGTCTGTATTCACCCTTCCTCACCATTAGACCTAAGCTATTCAAGGCTGTGAAACCTGGCTTCGATGATTCTCTCCAAGACCTTCTCAGATCTTTAGATCTATGGCTACACCGGCCATTACTCCGGCATATTCGAGCAATATGAGTCTTTTCGACTCAGGATCTGACTTTCCTCAAGACCTTTCTCATTCCTAGGGTTTGCTCTGCAACCCTAAGCTGTCTGAGGTTCTTTACTTGCTTATTTTCTTAGATCTGGAACATGTCCATGTTCTATTGAACGTTTAAAAGATTTTCCCCAAATTTCATTTTTCAAAATAATTTTTTCTTTCGATTTAGGGTTTCTGAAAGGTTTTCAAAAGCATCTTTCTGACACTGTTTTTCTTCCCTTATGTGTGTTTGTCTGACTTCTTTTACTACGCATGTACTGTTCTTGTATTTTCTTTTTTTTCTACTCTACATGTTATTCTTATGCTTACATGTTAATCTGTGTTGTTTTCCTTATTCTTTTCTATATATGTTTACGGTGGAGTTCTTTGATTTTTCTTTACTTTACTTAACTCTGTTTGTGTTCTTACTAAGCATATTTCATCTACTTTTGTTTAAGCTCGTATCATCTCTTTCTTCTGAACCTGTGTAAATTCCGAGTTTTCTCAAACATGTTCTCATGACCTTGAATTAGTTTTCTTTCTATCATGTATGTTTGTTTCTCATATGTCTTTGGAAAAGACTTCTGAGCCTCTCTCAAGTGGCTTGCTTTCTCACCTCTATGTCTGATTCAATTCGAAAACCCTAGGATTTGGGGGTTTCTTGGCAATTTTGATTTCTGTGCGAGTTAGGGTTCTATTTTGGGACCCTGGACTCCCAGACACGTTTTGAGTCTGCAAACTAGACTTATACCACTTTTGCTTATGATTCTGGACCTCTCTTTGATTAACTTCTCTTCCAAATAACTTGACAATCCCTTCTTGATTCACTTATATATGAGAAACGCCTCTTTCAAAAGGTTTACCAACTAATTGATTGATTCTGAAATCCTTTTAATAAGGCTGACAGATTGTCACTGATTTTCTTTGATCGAACCTCCTTTACCTTTCTTGACTTGGTTCATTCTAATATAACTTGTAATTTTTGTTTCACTGGCTATTTGATTGACTCCCTTGCCATATTTAGCACAAACCGTGTACCATTGACTGTTTTCCTTAAATAACTCCTATGTATTTACCCTTCTTATGCTACTTTGAAAAGGTTTTAATAAAAACTCCTTTCCTTAACTGGCTTTTACCCGTTGAAATCAGAATCCCATAACCAAAGGGAGATTGATTTCAATGTTATTTCCTTGCCTTTCTTACTTGTTTTCTGCACTATAAAAGGGACTGCCCTTCTGAACTTTTAGGAGGACGCACACACTACCAATCCTTAACTTCCAATTCAATACTTACACACTTGCAATACTGCTTTGAATTCAATACTCTTTCAACACTCTGCTTTGCTTCAAATTTTGGGAACTACTTTGCTTGCAACTTGTCCTTTTCGAGATTACTGCTTTTACTTGTTTTCCCTGAGACCGGTATGTTCTGATTCAATTTTCTGCCTCACCCCCTATGTGTTTACTTTATAGTTTCAGCACTCTTATTTACTTTGTTGTTCATGTTCAGTGATTAAACCATGCATGTTCTTTCCTTGCACATGTTTCTATTGTGAATCCCCACCCCCTATTCCCTTTATGTGTTTGAGTTAAGGTTCTTGGCCTGGCAGTATCCAAATTACTGCCCAGGTCAGAACCTGGTCCTCAATGGATCCTAACTCATCATATTTGGCTAACAGGCTGGTCAGGGGTGTGCCAACACTCTTAATTGCTGGGCATGACCACCAGCCTGCCATGGCTTTCCCTAATTCCCCTCTATGCACTTACATTTACTCTTAGACTCTTAAGTTCTGCCCCCCTCCTATGGGCCCTGCTTTGGGACCTTGAGTTCCCTCTGAACTTGGACATTTGAGGGCTGGCCTTTTCACACTGCACCATGATCTAATTCTGCTATGCATTTGGGGTGTAAGCATTGCCCGGAGCCCCTTTGAGACTCTTGGGAACTTTGATACATCCCAAACATGAGAAAGGCTTTTGGAAATCTGATCCTGGAAGTTGGTTTATCTCATATTGTTGGACTTTGAGTCTGAATTAGGCTGTTTGGTTGTAGCTTGAGTTTCTGATGTAATTTTTTTTACTTTTCTTGATTCACTCGGGTTTGTAATAATTTGTAATAACTATTGGGGATGGCTAGTGGAACGGGATGGGAATAAATGCATCCAAAGGGTAGATAACTTGCCTATAGGATTTTCTGATTCCTGCGTTCATATAGAAAGCATACTTATAGGTTACTTATAAATTCCTGCATTCATGTAGATAACTTGTTCATAAGGTTACTTATAAATTTCTGCACTTCTGCATTCTCATCTTAGAAATTCTGCCTATAAGGTTTTTTTGCATTTCTGCATATAGAAATCCTGTCTCTAAGTTTCTGCATTTCCGCATATAGAAATCATGATCATAGGTTTTCTGCACTTCTGCATATACATATCATTAGGCAAACCATCATAGGTCTAATAATAATCAACTTCATTCTAGATACCATGCCTATAGGAATCTTTCATTTATGTAATCGTTTAAAACCAATAGCGCTTAGAAATCATGTTTATAGGAGTAATCAACTGAATCAGTTTCATCTATTTCAGCCATGAGTCTAAAATCAGCCACAAGGTCGTTTAAAATCTGCAGCTCTTTTGTTTATATAACCAGTAATCTTTTCTTTAAAGTACGCCCTGTTAGATATCATGTCTATAGGTCTCACCTAGGCAAACCATTAAGTTGATTAGTTAACTGTGTTGGTTTTGATAAACTAGAACCAGACAAGGCTAATTCGGATTCCTCATCTGAGAAATATGTGATAAATTAGCCTGTCCTAACGCTTTAAATTTAATTCAGACCTAATCAGTACCTGAAGTCATGCTAAATAATTTGTTGCTTTGAATGAGGAGGCCTATTTGAGCCTTTAACTGCTATGTGCTTCCCCTTTTACTGCTTTATGTGTTTTTGTTTGTCGCACTAGGTTTTTTGTCTTTTTAAAACTCTGAAAAGCCAATCTCACTTCCCTTTAGGATTAGTAGTCCCAACTGCCTCCGGGACTGATAGGATTGGGGCGGGTAATAGCATGCAATAAGTAACGAGACCATTCATCGATTTAATACCTTAACGGGGTGGGTAAGGGTAGACATGGATATGATGACCACGCAATAACACCACGTGTATAAACGGTTATCGGGTGTTGCGTGGGGTGATCCATGTTATTTATAAACCTAGGACCCCCCCCCTCCCTTTTTACTTGTTTATTTTCTTTTTTATCAGAATTTTTATAAAAGCTATAAATTTTCAGTTCTTAAAACTCCTTCTTTTACTTTAATCATTTAAAAGTCTATTTTAGATATTTAATTTCCAGCACTTTTTTTTTCTCCGAACCTCCGCCTCTTTTACTCCTTTGTTTGATTATTTGTACCAATTATTTGACCTCCTTTTCTGCACTTATACATCCTTTAAACAATTATAAAATCGCCTATTTCTAAACTTCAACACGCTTTTAATTTTTATACTTTCCTTGTTGCAATCATTATGTGAAAGTTGTCTTGTTTGCTTACTTGTTGTTTCCATTCAAAGTCACAATTGTGGCATGGCCGGGAACCACACTAGTGGATCTTGGGGGGTGCCTAACACCTTCCCCTCGAGATAATTTCAAGCCCTTACCCATTCTCTGGTTCTTCTTCTCTTTTGAATTTCTTAGTGTCCTAATGCACATGATCATTAAGTGGCGACTCTTCTAAATTGCAAACCCAATTCCCAAAAGGAAAAGAGTTGTCCACCCAAATATCATAAACCCGATTTCGCCTTTACAAAAAGGGGGAATCGACAACAACCAATCCAGAAATAGTTGCTACAATAGTCTGTGTCCAAAATATCATTATAGAAAAAGGAAAGATAACAAGAAAGGAGAGACAAGGACTGCGAACGCCGGCAGCTACCTCGTAAATCTTTGATAATCAACCACGCACGAGATCAACGTCCACTGTATCCGAAAACACCTGGATCTGCACATGGACTACAGGGAGTAACATGAGTACATCCAACATAGTAAGTAACAATAATAAATAAGGAACTGAAGATAGTGACGAGTTACACAGTTAGAGTTCATTTTCAATAATCTCGGCAAAGAATAGACATGCTTCCAAATCCGACAGTTTAAGACAAATCATTGAGATACCGTTTCAAGTTCAAGTAAATCGAATATAAAATCTTTCAGAAATTTCTCAGGAATGATAGATAGCAATTAAGTGCAACAACAACTGAAGCAAATACAGCCTCTCACGGCAACAGTCACTCAACTTATCTCAACAGCTCAATCACTCAGCTTTCGGCCCTCAGTACACACACTCAATAGGTACCTGCGCTCACTCGGGGTGTATAGACTCTAGAGGGGCTCCTTCAGCCCAAGCGCTATTTCATTGCGGCATGCAGCCCCATCCATAATATACAACTAGCCATACGACTTGTTGCGGTGCGCAACCCGATCCAAATTCCATATATACAGCCCTAAGGCTCGTTACGGCGTGCAACCCTATCCATATAAAAACAGCCCTTATTCTCATTGCGGCATGCATGTCTTCCCGATTTTGTAGGCTCGAGGGGTCGCATCGAGAACAAGTTCAATATGGACCGAGCTCGAGCTCGAAGGCAGAATACGAGACTCGAAGATCTAAGTGCTCGAGGAACATCGAAGCCGAGTATGGCCAACCTCGAGATAATACCGTTATGGTTTTATAACAGAAAGAGCGAGATTCTCGTGATGGCCCCAAGATCATGGTGTAAATTCTGGAATAGACTTGTACGAGTTAGTACGGATTTGTACTAGGCGGTTAGACAGATGGCCCAATAAGATTCCTTAATGTAAATAGAAATGTACCTTATTTAGGGTTCCCCAACTATATAAAGGGGATACCAATCATTTGTAACGCATCATCAATCATTGGCAAAAGAATATACTCTCTTACTTTCTTGCTCATTACTCATCAGAATTGTCTCTTAATTTTATTGTCTTTACTTTACTGTTCTTGTTGACCTGCCTTGGGGCCATCATAGCTCGAGGTCAAGACTTGCTTAAGCACTGGTTTGATTCAACTTACTTCTTTAATTTATACGTTTGATTTCTTGGTTATTAATTAGTATTGAACTAAATCACGTATCTTTAAGACCACAAATAAGTTTAATTGTTACTCGTATTTCGCGGTAAATAGTTTGGCGCCCACCGTGGGGCTAAAGATAATAGTAGTTATTTCAGTACTGATTCTGATAACACACGTTATTTTCACACTTGTTCTTGCCAAGAATTTTTGTTCTTAGGTTAAAACATGTCAAACTCAGAAAACGCACTTGTACACGGCGATGATGGTCTTGGATTTCATGGGGAAAACAACAATGTAGTTGCTCCAGGAGCCGGTGTACCACCGATTAACCCTGGGGAAGTGCCAAATGTGGAACCAGTCAATATTAGTTCACATATTGCTTTGAATACAGATTTAGGCGCAGACCCCGAAGGAAGCTATGCAAGGAAGTCCGATCTGGTAGCCAAGGAACACAAGGTATAGGAGATGGGGGAGTTAGCCTCCAAGTAATATTCGAGATGCTACAAGCTCAACAGATTGCTATCGCTCAGCTTCAAAGTCAGCATAAAATTCCAAGTGTGGTCGAACCAGAAATCACTCGTCGTACTCAGCCGGTGCCAGAAAGATCGAACGGTAATGGCTCGGGGACTGATCCCACGATTATGAGGATGCTCGAGGATCTCACCAAAAGAATCGAGTCGAGGGAGAAAAAGATTGAGGATAATGACAAAAAAGTGGAGACGTATAACTCCCGTATTGATCAAATATTGGGGGCACCCCCGGTCTTGAAAGGTTTGGATGCCAAATATGTCACGCCCCAACCTCGGGAGGCGCGACCGGCGCTCAATCGAGTGAACCCAACTGAGCAAGCCTTTTTGATACTTTCTACCCAACTCAATACAATTAAGGAAACCATGCTTTCGTTTATTTAGACAATAGCATAAATCGTACATTCAACATTGTTAATTCTTTTTCATATCACAAACCTTAAACCATGGTTAAGTTTTCAAGATGTCATACAGTTAGAGTTTAGAAGAACTAGAGATTAGAATTACTATGCAGTACATTGACCCATCCGACATCCGAACATAACCCACACAAACGTCTACGGAGCCTCTAAGGATACAAAAGACAATTATGACAACGCCGGCAACAAGGCCCCAGTTATACCTCAAAAGTGGAAGTCTATAACAAAAGATGTACAACATAACCCCTTGAAGGAGAAAGGGGCTCACCAAGACCTTGAGAGGAGAATACTCCGCTATGCGCGATCGGCACTGTCCGCTATGGAGCCACCTACATTCATTCAAAAATGTAACGCCCCCGAAAAAAGGGATGTTAGTACCATGGAATAGTACTAGTATGTATAACTAAACACCATCCTGTTAGAAAAAACAACCATTCAAGAGTAAAAAGAAATCATAAGGACTACAAAGCTTCAAACAATCACCACGTTAACAATATAAAAAGATCACATAGATTACACATAGTTTCCGTAACATTAGGTTGGGGCATTCCATATTGTTACATCATCATTCACAATACCACCGCTTTCTTGAGCGGAGTCCGATCTCAGCCCGATAGGCTAAGCCGTCTCATTTGAGACGTATACCTCAATCACAGTTTCATTCTCACTTTCCGGTTTTAATATCAGCACAATACCACCATGTGTGTAGCATGGCATCCGATCACGGCCCGATCGGCTAAGCCGTCTTACCAAGACGTTACCCTTTTTCCATTAATCATCTCACTTCAATTTTTGCTTCACATATATTATCTCATCGGCACTTAGGGCCACAATTACCACATCATACTTGGAACTAGGCCACATTCCATAACTCACGTTTCACATTATTCCCATTTTCAACATTAACCTTGCCATTTAAGAGCATAGGCATGTACAAAAGCAATTCAAGTCATAAGCTTAAAGAGGAATTCATCTAGTTTGCCATATTAATCACAATGTAACCTCGACTTGAAATTTAGGCATTTAGCACATAGCTCATGTTCTCCACACATCCTCAATTTTACAAAGAATAGCACATTAAACACATGGAGACGCACCTTCCAGATACATTTTCACAACATCAATTCATTTGATATAACAAGTACTACATCAATCAAATTTCGGACATACAACATTTGCACGGACACCATGGAAGCTCAATTTCTAAGAATAGGGGGTTTTAGCCATACATACCTCAATAGAGTTTTCCTTAAATCCTTAGAATAAATTCCGGAATTTCCTAGCAACTTCAATCTATTTTATGAAAATTGCAAGTTGAACCAAGAATTAGAGACATGATTAAGCTTCTAACTTATTTGAGCATACTAGGAAGCACTAAGTGTGCATTGTGATTTTAGGACCCCTTTTGTGAAGGATTTTCATCATTTTGCACCCCAATTGCTATCTTTTAGTTCACAACCTCCCCATATCCCATTATCTTTTATGCATGCAAGAAAATCCAATTTTATACCCATGAACCCACAAGTTAATTCCTCATTCTAGTGTGAATTTCGAAACCAAAGGTTAGGGATCAAGTTCTTACCTCCTGGGGTGAAGGCCTAGCACCTTTACTTGAAATTCTTCAAGGGTTTAGGCAAGGATTAGGTGGGGACTTGATGAAGATCACCCTCTCTCCCTCTAGAAGTTCCTCTCTCACTCTATTTGCAGTAAAATAGCATAAAGGGGGTCTAATGGGGTGTTTTTAATGGGATGGGGTCGGGTTTTAAAAGTTAGAAAATAGGAGCCCCGACACAATCTGCGATCGCGTAATGGACATGCAGCCCCCAAAAGGGACCGCAAAAATGGCTTCAAGAACCTGAACAAACTGCCCGGGTATGCGACGAGAATGTGGTCCGCATACCTGTTCTGCGATCGCATAATGCACCACAGAATTGCCCCTCGCAAAAATTCCAAAGGGATTATGCGATGACTATGCGGCCCGCATATTGATTATGCGATCGCATAATTGGCCGCATAGTTGACCTTAAAATTAACCATCAAACTGTCTGACTCTGCGGCGACTATGCGGTCCGCATAGCTATTATGCGACCGCCTAATGGACCGCATAAATGCACTTTTCTGGAAAACATTATTCCTTAATTTTTTTAATGCATAGATCAGTCAAAAGGGTCCGAACCGCGATTTTACAAATTTCTAACACATATTCCTAACTCGGCACTACGAGCTTTCGAGTTTTGAGTAGAAATTTTCACGGGGCCTTACAAAATAATTCGTGCAAAAGCCATTCCATTCGAGTGCGGCTCCAAAGCCCATCCCCAAGAAATTCCGTATGCCAGATATACCTAAATACAACGGGGCGAGCGATCCTGATGAACACATCACCTCGTACACATGCGGGATTAAAGGAAACGACTTAAATGATGACGAGATCGAGTTGGTTTTGTTGAAAAAATTTGGGGAAACTTTGTCTAAAAGAGCAATGATTTGGTATCACAACTTGGCACTGAACTATATCGATTCGTTTGCTATGTTAGCAGACGCCTTCGTAAAGGCACACGCTGGGGCTATAAAGGTTGCGACAAGGAAATCGGACATTTTCAAGATAAGACAGGGGGTGATGAAATTCTTAGGGAGTTCGTATCCCTATTTCAAATGGAGCGAATTGAATTACCACCGGTCTCGGATGATTGGGCCGTGCAAGCTTTCACACAGGGGTTGAACGAGCGGAGTTCGATCGCGTCATGATAGTTGAAGCAAAATCTGATTGAGTATCCAACTGTGACTTGGGAAGATGTACATAATCGTTACCAATCGAAGATCAGGGTCGAGGACGACCAGTTGGGAGCCCCCTCGGGTTCAGTTCATTCAAATAGATTGGTAGTTAAGGCCTTGAGGGATACAGATAGAGAACCAAGATCAAATAGGAAACGGTATCAGCTATATATCATAGATCGAAGAAAAAAATGGTTCGGGGCGCAATCCTCCTCAGAATGATCAAAGAAACGATCGAGGACAGAATTCTCGGGGACTTATGAGTAAGAATGGTTTTGATAAACATACCGAAGCCGACGAAGCGCCTCGGTTATTGGAGTATGATTTCAGTATCGATGCATCACGGATCGTATCAGCTATAGGAAGGATCATAGACACTAGGTGGCCCAGGCCTATACAAATCGATTTTTCTTAAAGAAATCAAAACTTGATGTGTAAATACCATGGCAGACATGGCCATAGGACCGAAGGCAACTGAGGAAGGAGGTAGCTTGATTGTTCAACGAAGGTCATCTTCGAGAGTTTCTCAGTGATCGAGCCAAGAATCACTTCAGAGAAAAAGACACAAACAGAAAAAATGAGCAGGAAGAACCGCAACATGTAATTCATATGATCGTTGGCGTAGTCGATGTTACACAAAGGCCTATATTCAAACGTACCAAGGTGTCAATTGCCAGAGAAAAACAGACTCGGAGTTACGTCCCGAGGGCATCCTATCGTTCAATGACGAAGAAGCGGAAGCTTTCCCAGCCGCACAATGACGCCCTGGTAATTTCTACTTTGTTAAATAAAATTCTAGTTAAACGTATTCTAGTGGATCCAGGGAGCTCAGCAAACATAATCAGATCGAGGGTCGTAGAGCAGCTCGGCATGCAGGACCAAATTGTGCCTGCATCTAGGGTCCTAAACGGCTTCAACATGGTGAGCGAAACAACGAAGGGGGAGATAATCCTACCACTAAATGTGGAAGGGACCATCCAAGATACAAAATTCCATGTCATTGAAGGTGACATAAGTTATAATGCACTACTCGGGAGGCCATGGATCCACAACATGAGGACAGTACCGTCGACCCTTCATCAGATGATGAAATTCCCAACAGTGCATGGTGTGAAAACAGTTTACGGGGAACAACACGCTGCAAAGGAAATGTTTGCAGTCGATGAGGTGACACCGATACCAGTGCCTTCGATCTAGGAAAAATCGAGCACCAAAGAAAAGAAGAAGGCCAAATAGCAATCACCGTCCTCAGCCTCGACCGAATCAGAGAAATAGGTAATAGAAGGAGAAGAAGAGGATTTCCTTACTCCTCGAACTTTTGTTGTTCCCGAAGAGTCAGATGCAACAAAGTCAACGGTCGAGGAGTTGGAACAGGTCATATTTATCGAGTATATGTCACGCCCCAAACCTGGGGAGGCATGGCTAGCACCCGGTGTCGCACTGGCCCGAGTGAACCACGCTAGAACTGTTTTTTTTCTTTGTAACTATCATGGGCTAACATGGCCACAACTCGTAATGTATAACTATAAGTGGGCAACACTGTATCAATAAACTATCGTTCCTAAAATATGAATATATATGGGTCGTCAAGGCCTCTAACATACTGTACAAAATGAGCCTCTATCCACAAAGCCTCTAAGATTATTTGACATCAAATGGGACAGGGTACCGGCCTACCCATAATTCTATAGAAAGCTTCTCACACGATTACTCACAGACTCAGCTGCACTCCGAATGAGGTGGAGTCTTACTGATCCTTCGCTGAATGCCAATCTCACCTACTATGAGGGCTTGTCAAATTGATTATCTATACATGGAGGCATGAATGCAGCGTCCCCAACAAAAGGACGTCAGTACAAATAATGTACTGAGTATGTAAGGCAGAACTGTAATATATAACAATAAGTAAACATTAATTAAAGACATGGGAACTTGGCGCGATCAATGTAGCTTGAAGCTTAGAGTAGCATAGGTAAGACTCACCTTACTTCACTGGCGCTTTACAGCTTTAGTACAGGTTTCACAAGAGTCTCAACTTCCAATGGGATCAGTCTTAACGAGGGCAACATTAAATAGCAAACATAAATTGCAAAGAGATAGAGGACACTTTTCTGTTAATATGTTGGTAAATTGGTGTTGCGACCAAAACATACTCACGCAAGTGCACGTGATCGTCAAGTAATAAAGTAGTGACTAGAGTATCGTTCCCACGAGGACTTGTGATTAACTATTAACTAAATTAGACTATCCTAATTATCTATACAAGAATTACACCTAGAAGTATTTGATTCTATACTAATTAAATAAAGAAATATAAATAATGAACTTTAAACAGAGGAAGAGCATATTTTTATGATATCAATGTAATGAAAACGATCTAGCGTTATGGGCTATCTAACATTCCTATTATATCTTTAATTGAATTGTCTAATTAATTTATCTAGTTTATTGGTTGACAGGGTTAATACTGCTCATAAGAATCTGTCGAGTTCTTACTCGCCTATTCAAGCTAACCTAACGCCTATATGTCTATGGAGTTAGAATCAACAAGAACGCATTTATAATTCCTGTAAATCAACCAAGCAAGGCAATTAGGTATATGTCTATCCTAACCGCGAATCCGTTCCCCGATGCCCAGGTTCAAGAACTTGCTCTACTCAATCCTATATGCAATCTAGAATTCCCACTTTCGAGTTCAACTCTAGATTCGTAGATAGTATTCAATTGGTGATCAAGCAATCAAATAATTAAGTGCATGATTGAATAAATAAACCAATATGATAAACTAAGAAATCAAAATCAATATCCGAATAACAATAGTCATGGAAGAACCACAACCCTAGAACGTGAAGTTTATCTCCACATAGACATGGTAGCAAAACAGCAAATCATACAAAGAAACATAAAACTTACTAAGTTGGTGGAAGAAAAGATGAAACCCGGCCTTCACGGCGGCTCTGTTCTTGTGTTTTCCTCTCAAAAACGTCCTCCTCCTTCAAAATACCATTTTTCCATGTATATATACCAAGTAGGGTTAGGCCCAAACAATTATACCTTCTCCAATGTGAAAAATGACACTTTTCCCGGGTTTGACTAGCGCGATTGCGCTAGTGTTCGCGCTAGTGGCCCAGTGTTCTGCCTGACGAGCGCGACCTGAGCGAGATCGCGCTATTGAAGCGCCTGTTTCACCCTGTTCCGTTTCGAATTTGGAAAAACGTAAAACATGAAAGTTGTATCCCTTTGAGTTAGCTTTCCAACCAGTAGCGGATGTACATTAAGGATTATGGGTGCTTGAGCACCCATTGCTTTTGGAGCCGAACTTTATAGTTATATAGAAAGAACTAGTAAATTATACAAATATATTAATTAAGCACCCAATCTCAGTAGTAATATTCAGAATAAAAATAATTAAGCACCCATAATTTAAAAATTCTGGATCCGCCACTGTTTCCACCATATATTGTGGAGCCCAAATGGAGTTCTGAGCAAAGAGTTATGTGTATTTTACTAGACAGTGCGCAATATGCCTACTGGAGTCTTCGTTCGCTCTAACTATCACCCGTTGACCCCCAAACACGATCCCGGCTTAATTCCTTGGGCTTTTACTCAGACTTCAAAGCTCCAAATCACTTGAATTCATTCCATAACATCTACATAGCTCGAAATCACTCCTACAAGGCATAAAACACACCATTAGTGTAAAACACTAGCGATTAAAGCTCAAACACTACTAAAGTGCAGTAAATTAGAGTGTAATAATCGACTAAAATACGTAATTATAGCCTATCATCAACACCCCACACTTAAACGTTGCTCGTCGTCGAGTCAACCAAAAATTTACTCTATCTATGAGCACTTAACATATTCGAAGCACACTACATCAATGATTATGGCTGATAGCAACAATTAAACTCTAGCATATGCAATCATCATACACTTCCCTTTACTTATGTCATTCTTCAAAAATATTCAAAGAAAGACAATATGCTCACAACAATCCTAGCCTCAAAAACCGACTCAATGTCACAATGCACTCATGGCTTGAACACCCAACATCCTAGAGAAGTCTAATAATGTTACCTATCCTTCGTGCAACCATGTGCCCTCACAACCAAAGCAAAGAAAGTAAAATCAATCCACACATTCGAATCTCATGCTCACAAATATCAAAGAAAATCGCTCACCCTCACAAAAGAAGTCACATGCATGTAATTGGTACCATAGGCTTGCCCTTAATGTAAATCTCTACTAATGTAGGCTCGCTCGATCTAAAATCAATTAGGTCTTTTTCATGGTTGTAATATGGGCTAAGGGACAGGTAGGATATATTTAGGAATAGTGACTAACACTCCTAAGCACTTTAACACATCACATAATCAACTTTAAGTGCAAATTCTTCAACACCACTTCAATTTTACAAATAATATCACCCCAAAAATGCTACCTTCTTCTTTAAGCACTACATTAATGCATATCCACTAGCAGGAACAAGACAACAATGTATTCATCTCTATTCTTTTTCCTTCAGATTATTCTTTTTTTTTTCAATTTCTGCTAGTGGTGTATTATTTTACAAAACAAGTGCACCTTTCTTCCTTTTATTGGTTCTACTCAAAAGCCACCCCACGCTTAGTTCCTTCTTACTTCTTTTAGCATTCAGCTCACAATTAAAAGTGCTTTAAGAGGAAAAGGGATCAAAATAATGTCACTTAACAATAAAAAGGGTATAGACTTGTAATGTGGGTGCCAAATAAAAGTCTACAGGCTCAAAAGGGTTAACTAGGGATAGGTTTTTATTTGTGATAAGCAATAAGCTCAAAAGATCAAAGAAAGCCTAAAATCACTTTTCAAACCGAACATCACCTAAAATTTCGCTTCAACTCACATACCGGGCAAGTTCTAGACACAAGTACAATACATAGACTATACAGAAACCTCACCACACATGGCACATGACTCACTAAGAACGGTCTCATCCCGACTCTCAAACAAATGCAAGTATTCACGGAGCCACGAGATATTAAGCATTAAGCACAAGTGAACATAAGTCAAGAAAAAAAAGACATAGGCGCCACAAAACATTCTATCCAAGTAAGCAAGGCATCATCAATAATTTCAAATCATAGGGAAGATACTTCACATGCCAAAGCCTAAATATGCTACTATCAAACAAGTCAAGGGCGCTTAGATTTATCTCATCTTTCTTCCTCCAATTTATTTCCTAAACTCTAATCTACTCTAAATATATATATATATATATATATATATATATATATATATATATATATATATATATATATAAGGGAAAACTACTACCCGGTTCAAACTACATCCCATGAAAAAGAACCGAGGCACAAAGAAAAACCACAGGGGATTATTACTACCTAAAGGAAACTAAAAGACATATTTTTGGATTTTTGTTTAGACTTTAATCCCTCAAGAAAACTGTCTAGAAGATCCATCGTCACGAAATTTTCAAATTTTTCAATTTTTTTTTCGTTCTTTTTTTTTCAAATATTTTTTTTTGTTTTTTTTTTAAAATTAGTACACTAAGAACGAGTACTATAACTAAGCTAACATAGCACAGAAAATCACCCAGACAATCTCCTCACCCCACACTTAAAATTGTGCAATGTCCTCAATGCACACTGAAAATAACAAGAGGGTAAAAGAGACTCCCTGGTAAGCCAAAGGCCGAAGCATTAGCAGCTCACGGGATACTCAGACTTCTCCCAGGTACGATCCTTTGTGCGGTCACCCCACACTTATTTCAACCACATAGCTCACGTTTGCACACTTCCAGTGGCTTTTCTTCTATGCTCATAATCCTACAAAAAACGCTACAAAGATAGAAAACAAAAATAAATAAAAATAAAAGAAAGCAGTAAAGCCGGGTTGCCTCCCAACAAGCGCCTAATTTAAAGTCGCGGCACGACTTGAACCAATTTTTGTCTCCACCTTGAACTTATGAATTGTACCCCTAACATGGCATCCAGTTTGTGGCTATGCACCTTTGGTGGGGTTACAAAGATAACCAGGTCAAGTAATAAATTTTTCACTCTGCACCTCTCGGCCTTTAGATGAGGAATGTAATTTTTGCTTTTTGGCACAACAAATTCAAGAATATAGGCGCTCTCATCCTCACTCTTTGACCCCTTCATTGGCTCAGATGGCTCGATTACTATCTTACTATCTAAACACAATGTGGAAAAATGATTGGAATGAGGTCTAATGCGCTCTAACTCATGAATTTTACTACTATTTGCATCCCCATATTTACACACACTCAAGTCTCCCAAAGTAATGTTATCTACTCCCTCATATGACTTTAGAGCACTCTTCTCAATATTTGCATCCTCAAGAAAAACATGGTCTAGTGATTGGTATTCTCGTTTTAGCTCCTCAATTTGGTCTAGAAGATTTTTTTCAGCTTTACACAACTCATTATTAAATTGTTGGGCGTTACACGCATCAACCTTTGCACTCAAATCTGCATCTAAGTTATGTACAGCCAAGCCAAAATTATCAATTTTATGTGCAAGTTCATCTCTCTCCTAAGACCAATCATTTACCAACGTTGTTAGAAGACAACGTCGTTCCTCATATTCCCTTAATCGTGAATATTCTTCCCAATACCAACCCTTACTCCCATATTCAAATTCAGACCTCCCGGAGTTCAGGTTATGACAAGCCCAAAAAGACGGGCTATAAAAGTCTTCCGTCAACCATGCGTCTTCATCAATAACCTTACCTCCGGATATTTCATCCCCAGATATCATGCTGAGAGAACTAGAAACACACTAAGAGAAAAATCAAATAGTTATAAAAATAAAATATTTACAAAAAGAGAAGGAAAAAAAAAACTTGTAAAGATACAAGTAAAAGTCTAATATAGAAAAATAGTTAATTTCTAAGTCCCCGGCAACGGCGCCAAAAACTTGTTGCGACCAAAACACACTCACGCAAGTGCACGTGATCGTCAAGTAATAAAGTAGTGAGTAGAGTATCGTTCCCACGAGGAATTGTGATTAACTATTAACTAAATTAGACTATCCTAATTATCTATACAAGAATTAAACCTAGAAGTATTTGATTCTATACTAATTAAATAAAGAAATATAAATAATAAACTTTAAACAGAGGAAGAGCAGATTTTTATGATATCAATGTAATGAAAACGATCTAGGGTTATGGGCTATCTAAAATTCCTATTGTATTCTTCAATTGAATTGTCTAATTAATTTATCTAGTTTATTGGTTGACAGGGTTAATACTGCTCATAAGAATCTGTCGAGTTCTTACTCGCCTATTCAAGCTAACCTAACGCCTATATGTCTATGGAGTTAGAATCAACAAGAACGCATTTATAATTCCTGTAAATCAACCAAGCAAGGCAATTAGGTATATGTCTATCCTAACCGCGAATCCGTTCCCCGATGCCCAGGTTCAAGAACTTGCTCTACTCAATCCTATATGCAATCTAGAATTCCCACTTTCGAGTTCAACTCTAGATTCGTAGATAGTATTCAATTGGTGATCAAGCAATTAAATAATTAAGTGCATGATTGAATAAATAAACCAATATGATAAACTAAGAAATCAAAATCAATATCCAAATAACAATAGTCATGAAAGAACCACAACCCTAGAACGTGAAGTTTAGCTCCACATAGACATGGTAGCAAAATAACAAATCATACAAAGAAACATAAAAGTTACTAAGTTGGTGGAAGAAAAGATGAAACCTGGCCTCCACGACGGCTCTGTGCTTGTGTTTCCCTCTCAAAAACGTCCTCCTCCTTCAAAATATCGTTTTTTCATGTATATATACCAAGTAGGGTTGGGCCCAAACAATTATACCTTCTCCAATGTGAAAAAGGACACTTTTCCCGGGTTTGACTAGCGCGATCGCGCTAGTGTTCGCGCTAGTGGCCCAGTGTTCTGCCTAACGAGCGCGACCTGAGCACGATCGCGCTAATGAAGCGCATTTTTCACCCTATTCCGGTTCAAATTTTGAAAAAACGTAAAACATGAAAGTTTTAGCCCTTTGAGTTAGCTTTCCAACCATATATTGTGGAGCCCAAATGGAGTTCTGAGCAAAAGGTTATGTGTATTTTACTAGACGGTGCGCAATATGCCTACTGGAGTCTTCGTTCGCTCTAAATATCATCCGTTGACCCCCAAACACGATCCCGGCTTAATTCCTGGGGCTTTTACTCTGACTTCAAAGCTCCAAATCACTTGAATTCATTCCATAACATCTACATAGCTCGAAATCACTCCTACAAGGCATAAAACACACCATTAGTGTAAAACACTAGCGATTAAAGCGCAAACTCAACTAAAGTGCAGTAAATTAGAGTGTGATAATCGACTAAAATACGTAATTATAGCCTATCATCAATTGGGATAGGAAAAAAGAAATTTAGTAAAAGAACATTATAGTTACTAATCTGAACTATAAACTGCATCTGAATCATAAATTTAAAATGCTTTCTGAACTTGAATAGCATGGTTTTTAGGTCATACATTTTCCTTAGTTATATCTTCTCAGTGCTCTAGTCCACACAGTTATGGTTTGTATTAATATTCATTTTTCTTTAGAAAATTTACCAATACTATAATGCACATGTACATTTCTTCTCTTTATCAGCCATGCATTTTCAGTTATCTTGCAACAAGGAAATTCATATATCTGAAATCACATCAACTGGCAGACCATAGAAATAAAAGAACCTGCCTGAGAACAAACGTCATTTTCAGAACTGGAATAACTCTGTAAATAATGAAATACTCATAGTGTCATGCATATGCGTGTGTATGTCATGTCGTGCATAGGTACATGTGTTCATAACATCATCATGCCTCTGAGGGCATCCCATCACATCATCTCGGCCACTGTGGGCAAATCATCAATGTATACCTGCTTATCAGGTGGTGGTGCGTATATAACGCCATAACCTTTCCCATTTCCCATATACATATATATATATATATATATATATATGCATATATAACGCCATCTGGTCATGGGTCATGTGCATGTATAAATGCATGAGATGCATATGAAATACGTTAATAAAATCTCTCGGAACGTCATAAGACCATTATACCTCTGATTAATATCATGAAATAAACTTTATCAACTTACGTATTTTCTGAGACCCGTGAACATACAATAGAATAATAAGACATGAAAAGTTAATCATAAAGTCGTTGAGCGGCATACCTAGTCTAAGTGAAATTCTCAAATGTTCAAAATATGGATTGAGATATATGAGAGCATTCAGACCATCATTTGAGTTTGAATACTTTCCTTTGTATAGGATGTTCCTTCAACTTCGTCTGAGCATTTGCTCCCTTCATTTTATTTTCTAATTTGGAAATACCAAAAACAGTCAAGTTTCTCACTCTTCATTCGTAGAATTATGCATCATATTTATCTAGGGTTTAAACTTTTCACTTGACTTGTTGACCTCTTTGGAAATTGGCTATCAGTGTTAAGAACCTATTAAATAAGTTTTAGACATGTTATACTTGGAATTAATTGACCATTCTTTTAAACTCTGGAAAAGACATTTATCGAATAAGTGATACGCAAATGAACACACCTCTAACACTCCTATGAACAGAGTCATTTATGGAAGTTGTGCATTTGCTTGTTTTGTCTGTATCGTATAAATCATGCCAAAAGAAAAGAAGGGATAGCCTTTGTATTGGGTGATACCCTTTTTTGCTTGAGCCCGACCGGGTTGGGTCCGGTCCGGGGCAAGTCGGGGCCATCGAACCCGACCTGGATGCAAGGTAGAACGACGGCCACGTCTACAACCGAGGTCGAGTCATTTCGAGACCGTTGCAGAGCTCGATATGAGTCACCACCGGATGGAGAAACACACAAGGTCGGAAGCCGGACTCGTAACGGATAACCAAGCGTCGCCGGATATCTCGCCCAAACGTGATTTTCTCAACCACTTCAGGCCATTAAGGCGTAATTACAGGGATCCACGATGTAATTAATTTACCTACCTTATTTTTACCCTTAATCAGAATGTATAAAAGGGGAGAAGACCCCATAAAGAGGGGATCGGAAACCATTACACTACAGTACCATCTCTCTCAATTCTTGTACGCTATCAAGCACAATTGTCTAAGCAATATTATATTCTGCGATTATTTACTTTAACAGCAATTGTTGAGTCTTTATTTTTTATTTTCTTCTAA
>NC_031991.1:29504231-29506777 GCF_001879085.1 Nicotiana attenuata
TCTTCCAACTAAACCGCTTTTGATATTCTTTTTAGTTTCAACGGAATCGCCGTAAAGAATCTCCCAATGTCTACGTAAAGCATTCTTTGTTTAAGAGCGTTCACGGATTCTTACCCTAAATTAATTTAGGGTTCTAGGTGATGTAAACAGTTTGTGGCGCCCCACCGTGGGCTAAGGGAATTAGTGAGCTCTTTGTACTCTTCTCTTGACGCACTCATCAATTACACTGGTACTTTGACAAAGAGATCCATCTTTACAATTTCAAATTACCAACTACAATAGTAATCGGTCACAATCATATCAACACCGAACCTGAGAGACTGGCTATTGACGAGATGCTTGACAGGAAAGGATCACAGTGGACTTGCCCGATGGGTCTCCGAAATACCCCGGTATAGATTGAACATCATTCGTCGGCATGGCGTGTCCTCAGATACACATTGAATCAGCGCTCCGGATCATCACATTCTTGAGCGATCCGTAGTGTGTTGAGGTTACAGATTCGTCCAGGACACCCGGGCCTCCAGGCCAGTCGGTCGACAAGATGACTACGTCAACCATTGTAGACAATTGATTATCTTGAGCTCATTGTCTGCTACAAGATCACCTGTGACCCCGCAGCCATGTGAGACAAACCTCGGCTAGTAAGGCTCCAGGGATCGCAGGGTAAGCACGAGTGTCCGGTAGTTCCACCTGTCAGATACAGAAGGAGGCTCCGCCCGTGCAGGCTGCAATCATTACAATCCGACCCCATATTACAGCCAGGAACGGGTTTGGGCGGATGCTGATTCGCGGTTTTAGGAGGCTAGAAGACATTGTATACAGCCGAGGTACGAATCGAAAAGGGGAGGAAAGATCGAGACCAACAATAAAAAAGTTAGAAACATAGCAAACTCCAGGTCGACCAAATACGTGCACTTCCGGTCTGGAAGGCCTTGACGTAAAAAGTTTATACAAAACTTCCCGCGATCCGAGGTGCCGGCCCCGAAACCTATATCCCTTACAGAAATTTGGAGAATGCCAGATCCGGAAGTTATAATGGACTCGCGAGCCCACAGACGAGCATGTGACAGCACTAACTGCCCGAGTCCTTAGGGAACGATCTCGAAGATGTGATGAAATCGAGTCAGTTTCTGTTGACAAATGCTTTGCGAGAAACCTTGTTCGAAGACGGGTCTGCCAGAGACGTGGATATCAATAACTTGACCCCAAATACTCAACAATCGACTTCGTCGCTCATGTTAGCCGATGCCGTTTCAGTGAACGAAGCGTCGGGCTGCCCGGGCGAATAAACTCATATACAGAGAATACAGAAAATGTGAGAACCTGACCGTTTGGCCCGCTACCATCGCCTACTAAATCACCGAAACCGGCTCGGGGCTCTGGAGTCATAGATGATGTAGATCAAGTAGTCCGCGTCCGACTGCGCTGGCCAGATTCGCCACAAACAAGATCACGCAACAAGAGAACATACACCAGCCCTACTCCAAATCCAGAAGTCGCGGCGGCGCTCTCGCGCGGTAACTCTCGCTCCTCTCCTCTCTTCGCGCAAAGACGTGCCATCACGATCCTTCCCCGAAGAGACTCCACCGGATGACCTGACAGGCAGTACAAGGCCTCACTCAAGGACATAGCTAACCGCCAAACAAGCTACAAAGCCACGCATCCAAGGCATATAAAGCAAACTCTGACTCGGATTTCTCAAGCAGTTACGTGGGCAGGACATCATAAACCAAAACAGGTCCATCGAAAAAGATAAGGGTAGAGACGACACAGCGGTACCACAGCAATGTGTCGGGCATTCACCATCCGACCACATTAGGAATTATCTCTTCTTTTATGAAGCTGAACCCGGAGAAATGCGCGTTCGGGGTCGGATCCGAAAAGTTCCTAGGATTTATGGTGTCCAACAAGGGAATCGAGATCAATCCGGATAAGATTAAGGCAATCGAGGACATAAAGATTGTCGATAACGTAAAGGCCGTCCAACGGCTCACCGGGCGCATAGCTGCTCTAGGCCGGTTCATATCCCGATCCTCGGATAGGAGCCATCAATTTTTCAAACTTCTAAAGAAGAAGAATGATTTCACGTGGGGACCAGAATGCCAGCACGCCCTAGAGGAACTCAAAAGGTACCTTTCTAATCCACCTTTGTTGCATACTCCGAAAATCGGAGAGCCTCTATACCTATACTTGGCCGTATCGGAAGTAGCCGTCAGTGGGGTCCTAGTTAGGGAAGAACAGGGCACCCAGTTCCCCATCTACTACGTAAGTAGGACACTAGGGGAAGCGGAAACGAAGTATCCTCACCTAGAAAAATTGGCATTAGCCCTAATTAGTGCCTCAAGAAAATTGAAGCCATACTTCCAAAGTCACCCCATACATGTTGTAACTACATACCCATTAAGATATGTCATGCATAAGCCCGAATTGTCCGCGGCTGGCCAAGTGGGCCATAGAGGTTAGCGAGTCGATATCCAATATCGACCTCGAACCTCGATTAAGTCGCAAGTATTGGCTGATTTTATTATCGCCGACTTCACTCC
>NC_031991.1:29510944-29544405 GCF_001879085.1 Nicotiana attenuata
ATATATATATATATATATATATATATGCATATATAACGCCATCTGGTCATGGGTCATGTGCATGTATAAATGCATGAGATGCATATGAAATACGTTAATAAAATCTCTCGGAACGTCATAAGACCATTATACCTCTGATTAATATCATGAAATAAACTTTATCAACTTACGTATTTTCTGAGACCCGTGAACATACAATAGAATAATAAGACATGAAAAGTTAATCATAAAGTCGTTGAGCGGCATACCTAGTCTAAGTGAAATTCTCAAATGTTCAAAATATGGATTGAGATATATGAGAGCATTCAGACCATCATTTGAGTTTGAATACTTTCCTTTGTATAGGATGTTCCTTCAACTTCGTCTGAGCATTTGCTCCCTTCATTTTATTTTCTAATTTGGAAATACCAAAAACAGTCAAGTTTCTCACTCTTCATTCGTAGAATTATGCATCATATTTATCTAGGGTTTAAACTTTTCACTTGACTTGTTGACCTCTTTGGAAATTGGCTATCAGTGTTAAGAACCTATTAAATAAGTTTTAGACATGTTATACTTGGAATTAATTGACCATTCTTTTAAACTCTGGAAAAGACATTTATCGAATAAGTGATACGCAAATGAACACACCTCTAACACTCCTATGAACAGAGTCATTTATGGAAGTTGTGCATTTGCTTGTTTTGTCTGTATCGTATAAATCATGCCAAAAGAAAAGAAGGGATAGCCTTTGTATTGGGTGATACCCTTTTTTGCTTGAGCCCGACCGGGTTGGGTCCGGTCCGGGGCAAGTCGGGGCCATCGAACCCGACCTGGATGCAAGGTAGAACGACGGCCACGTCTACAACCGAGGTCGAGTCATTTCGAGACCGTTGCAGAGCTCGATATGAGTCACCACCGGATGGAGAAACACACAAGGTCGGAAGCCGGACTCGTAACGGATAACCAAGCGTCGCCGGATATCTCGCCCAAACGTGATTTTCTCAACCACTTCAGGCCATTAAGGCGTAATTACAGGGATCCACGATGTAATTAATTTACCTACCTTATTTTTACCCTTAATCAGAATGTATAAAAGGGGAGAAGACCCCATAAAGAGGGGATCGGAAACCATTACACTACAGTACCATCTCTCTCAATTCTTGTACGCTATCAAGCACAATTGTTCTAAGCAATATTATATTCTGCGATTATTTACTTTAACAGCAATTGTTGAGTCTTTATTTTTTATTTTCTTCAACCTAAACCTTTTGTATCTTTTAGTTCACGGATCCTTAAAACCCCATATAAATTCAATTGTTATCCGGATTCTAGGGTAAACAGCCTTAACATACCTGAATTAGGAAAAAAAATCGTATGATATTCTGGAGAAAATTGCACCCATAACTTCATTATATACAGCCGACCTCCAAGTGCAACGATACCACAATTGTGGGAAGGGAAGTTAAAATATTTGTTGTTTCGACTCTTTCCATTTCATATGGTCAGTGATACACATGTTCAAAAATTTTGCTGCTCAAGGTCATCATGCACATGACTCTAGACCAATCAAAAAACGAGATGTACAAGCAAGAGTTAAAAGAAAGCATGTCAAAATGAAGAAATGTCTCTGGAAGACTTCAATACCAAATGAAGCTTGTAGTACTTTTGAAAGAAAATTCTGAAATTGATGAAGAAGTTTTGGAACCTGAAAGAGAAACGTTGAAACTGAATAGATCTCAAACCCATCCCTTTAATTGCCACATTTCAATCATAGTATAAGAGTCACACTCTTGGCATAGGAGGGCTGCCACGTTGGGGGTGGGGGGGAAATTTTAATCATTATCAAAATTATTAGTTAATTAGGTAATATTCCGTTACTCGGTAATTAACCAATTACCCACATAATTAAGAATTATCTCAAATTACTTAAAATATTATTTATTTTTAATACACTTTATACATCATACTATCATGGTCATATAGTACCATTTAAAATAATATATACACTATTATTTTATTAAAATACCCATGTAAAAATACATATACATTCTCAACATCTAATTTTTCTAATCTCATATAAAGAGTCAAATTTTCGTACTCTTAATTCTTAAAATGGTAAAAAAGATAACCTTCTTTTCTTGTGAGAAAATAATTTATATCTTTACAATAAAGAAATTTTTTTAGTACTATAAATTCTCAAAACTGAAAAAGGATAAGTTTTCTTATGATAAAATACTATCTACTCTTATAATAAATAAAACCTCATTTATAAATTCCCGCATGTCATGTATTTAATTTAAAAACTTATCACAACCATATAAAATCATATTTATCAACTTTTACCGAAAATGATTTACTTCAAAGAAAATACATATCAAGCCAATATATAGTAGTTCCGAAATTCTTCAAACTTACAGGGTCTGATATCCATATCTTCATGTATAACTTTAATTCCTTCCAACTCATATGTTATTACTTCGACGAATCCTAACGTTAAAGTACGGGATGTAACATCCTTCCCCCTTTAGAACAGTCGTCCTCGAATGTTAACTCTTAGAGATTTGCAAAATTTTCACTAGGGTTTCCTCTGTAAATTAAACTTAAAACCCAAACTATTTCTGAAGTCTCGACTATTCACAACTTTTTGTACTTGAGTATCTTGTATCTTCTTCACCTTTACCTTACTTACTTTTCAATCTCACATCGTATCTTCTGTTTCTTTCATAACCTCCCTTCCACATTACGCCATAAAGCTCTACTTTGATACCTCCACCTCTGGTGCATACAAAATCTGGCGAAAGCTTCATGCTGACTTCTTACGACTCAGCTCTATGGTACGATCTGGAAACAAAGAAGGGTAACATTTCCTAAATGCCCTATAACCTCTCAATTATAAATGTGGCGCGCAACACACCCATAAATAAGACTCTACTAGCCACGACTTTGTAGACTTCCTAGAACACGATCCGATATGGTACCACTTTGTCACGCCCCAAACCTGGGGAGGCGTGGCTGCCACCCGGTGCCGCACTGGTCCGGCGAACCACTCTGCAACTCTTTTTTTTCTTTATAACTATCATGGGCCAACATGGCCACAACTCATAATGTATAACGATAAGTGGGAAACACTGTATCAATAAACTATCGTTCTTAAAATATGAATACATATGGGCCGTCAAGGCCTCTGACATACTGTACAAAATGAACCTCTGTCCATAAAGTGTCACGACCCCGGTTCGCCCTCCGTAAACCATCGTGACGGCACCTAGTCCCTACAACTACGTAAGCCTAAAATGCGGAAAATACACCAATTTGCGGAAGAAAACAAGTAAAAACCAAAATAATAAATAAAACAGTGTTTAATAGTGCCGCTCGGCATACACCATATCAACTTTCGAATACTAATACTTTGCCAAAACCCGGAATCTCGTGAAATCACAACCTAAGAATACTACATAGTGCTCTAACTCCAGAATGTCTAAAATAAAGTAAATACAGAAGGACTATAACTACAAGAGAGAATGGAGAGAGACTCTTCGGTCTACGGACGCGGCAGATATACCTCGAAGTCTCCGAAGGATCGCCTCTCCTCAAGGATGGTAAGTCTGAGTAGAGGTACCTGGATCTGTACATGAAAAACATGCGCAGGAAGGGCATGAGTACACCACAGCGGTACTCAGTAAGTGCCAAGCCTAACCTCGGTCGAGTAGTGACGAGGAAGGTCAGGGCCCTACTGAGATTAAATAAAATATAAAGTCCGACAGTGTAGAACAGAGCAGTATAAATGAGTACAGCAGTAAGAGTAACACAGGTTATAAAGGATAACGACAATTGAAATAGAAACAAGTACTCACGGTAAACAAATACAGCTCAACGCAGAAGTAACAGTTCCTGTAGTCCCCAAATATAAATATCCAGTGGATCTCCTGGGTGCAGTCCCGTAGTCCAACTCATAAATGTGCGGGGATCTACCGGAATACCACATTCGTAGTCCCAAATATAAGTACTCAATACTGGGGGAATCTACCGGGTGCGATCCCGTAGTTCCAATGTAATAGTGCAGGGGGATCTCCCGAAATACAATTCCGTAGTCCCAAAGTAAACATACAGGGGAGCTCCCGGGATACCGTCCCGTAGTCCCAAAGTAAATACACAGCAGCAACAAGAAACTCAATTCAATAAATTTCACACCAAGGTAAAGCAGGAATTCCTATCCTAGCATGCTGCACATAATTCAAGTAGGGCAGTAGAACAAATAAGCAGTTAGAACAATTAGGCATGCTTCCCTAAGCTAACAACAGGCTTAACTTGCAAGTAGTGTAAACAGGAAAGGAAAACACAATTCCAAGTACTTAATGAAAACCGGATTTTTCAACAATTAGCACAAGTACGCATTCGTCACCTTACGTACAAGGCATTTTAATTAACAAATATACCAAATCCTAAGGGGAAGGTCCCCCACACAAGGTTAGGCAAGCCACTTACCTCGAACCAGCTCAAAATCAACACGAAACCACGTTCTTGCCATAAGTATTCAACTCCAAATGGCCCAAATCTATTCAATTCAATTGCATAATGTAAATAATACTTCAAGTAAATTCTACAAATAAATTCTAAGCTAATGCGCAAAATTAGGTGTAATAACCAAAATGCCCCTCGGGCCCACTTCTCGGAATCGGGTAAAATTTATATTTTCAGAATCCTCATACTCTCACGAGTTCATGCATACCAAAATTATCCAAATCTAAGGTCAAATTCACCATCAAAATTCGAATTCTAGGTCAAAGAACCTTCTTCCCATTTTTCTAAATTTTCATCTCCAAATCCGAATTTAAATGACAAAACTAAGATAAGATTAATGGAATATAACTATAAAGGAACAAGGAATCGTTACCCAATGATCTTCTCTTCAAAAACCTCACAAAATTTGTAACGACCCGACCGGTCGTTTTGAGCCCTAGCGTGCCGTTCAACAGTTCGAGGCCATGAGCAGCTTAAATTCTGGCATTATGACTTGTACGCGTGGTCGGAATTAAATTTCGGGAAATTCAGAGTTGACTTGGAGAGGAAATTCTCATTTCGGAAGCTTTAAGTTGAGAGAATTGACTAGGATTGGATTTCAGAGTAAACGACCTCAGAATTGGGATCTGAAGGTTCCAGCAGGTTCCTATGATGATTTCGGACTTGGGCGTATGCCCGGATCAAGTTTTGGGTGACCAGGAGAATTTTGGCGCCTATTGTGGAAGTTAGCATTTTGGAAGAAATTTCATAAGTTTGGGTTGAAGTGCATTTTAGTGTTATCGATATCCGTTGGGATTCCGAGTCTGGGAGTAGTTCCGTATGGTGATTCTGGAGTTGGGAGCGCGATTGGAAGTGAATTCGGATGTCCATGGAGCCATTTGGCTAAGGATAGAAATTTGAAGGTTTTTGAGAGGTTTGACCGGAGGTGGACTTTTTGATATCGGGGTCAGAATCTGATTCCGAAAGTTGGAGTAGGTCTGTAATGTCGAATATGACTTGTGTGAAAAATTTGAAGTCAATCGGACGTGATTTGATAGGTTTAACATCGAAAGTAGAAGTCTGAAATTCTAAAGTTCATAAAGCTTGGATTGGATGTCGATTTGTGGTTTTAGCGTTGTTTGATATGATTTGAGGCCTCGAGCAGGTCCGTAATGTGTTTTGGAACTGGTTGGTTTGATTGGTTGGGGTCCAGGGGCCTCAGGTGGATTTCGGGTGGTTAACGGATCGATATTGGAATTTTGGAGATAGCTGAAGCGGTCTGGTTGCTGGTATAACCGCTTCTGCGGGGTGTTCACCGCAGAAGCGGCCCCGCAGACGCGAGGAATCGAACCGCAGAAGCGGTTGGACATGGAGAGAGCTGGGACCACAGATGCGATCGTATTGCCGAAGATGCAGGACCGCATCTGAGGTAGAGAGGTCGCAGAAGCGAAAACGAAGGGCTGGAGAGATAACCGCAGAAGCAGTGGGAGTGCTGCACCTGCAGAACCACAGAAGCGGTCAAGGGACCGCAGGTGCGGAAGTGCTGGAGGCAGAATGGTTCTTTTAAAATTGGGGGTTTGGTCATTTTCCCCCATTTTTCATTGGGTGTGGATGATTTTGGAGAGCTTCAAGTGGGATTTTTCATCATCAACGACAAGGTAAGCTAATCCCACCTATCTTAAGTTAAATATATCGATTATGTATGGATTTTAGCATGTAAATTGGTAGAAATTTGGGTGGTTTGACGAAAACCTAGAAAATTGATATTCTTGGAATTTGACCACGATTTTGGGTGTGAAATTGTGAGTAGATTATATATTTGAGTTCATGGAGTCATGGGTAAGCTTAATCTTCGAAAATTTTCGGAATCCGGGCACGTGGGCCCGAGGGCGATTTGGTCAACTTTTTGATCAGGGTTAGGAATTGTTATAAATTGGATTAATAAGAGTAGTTTATCATATATTAATGAATTTGTATAATCATTGGCTAGTTTTGGAGTATTTAGCATCGATTCAAGTCTTCGGAAGGGCGTGGAATGCCGGTTATAGATCTTCGGAGCGAGGCGAATCTCCTTTCTAACCTTTTAAGAGGGAATTGTCCCCATAGGTGAATTAATTGGTTATGTGCTCCTATTTGTGGGGGGCTATGTACGCACGAGGTGAAGAGAGTCCGTGCGTAGCTACTAATATGTGTAAGTCCAGGTAGTCTAGGACCCAAAAGCATGCTATACTTGGGATATCTGTAATCTTATTGACAGTTGAATTTCTAAAATCCTATCGAATTGGTAAATGAATTTCTAAGAGAATTAAACTTCATTTTATTAAATCGTTAAAAGAGAATTGGCTTTTATTTGGATAATTGTTCCCCGATAAATTCTTAATTTGTTGTTTGAGCATGTATCTCTATGTGTACTTGCGTCGCATGTATGATTCGCAAGCAGGGTGATTTTTTATTTAAATTTGACCGCGTCGCATGTATGATTCGCGAGCGGGGTAATAGATGCATCTATGGTTCGTGTCGTTCGACCCTCGGCAGTGCACATTTTACATTTATGTTGGATCGGGCAGTGCGACCTCGGCATGAGTTGCGCATGCTTGTATTGCCTGCCTTGATGTTTATTGATATTGCTATCTGCTCTCCCCGACTTGAGATAATCGTTAATTATTGGATTATGAATCCGGAGACTTTGAATAAAAAGGAACTTTTACCTGTTTCGTGACTCATTTGAATTTACTGTCTTTCTTAATAAATCTGTGATTCATCGCATTAATAATATTATTATTGGACCATTAGTAAGTGTCGAAGTTGCCATCTCGTCTCTACTTCTTCAAGATTAGGCGGGATACTTACTGAGTACACGTTTTCGTACTCATGCTACACTTGCTGTGCATTTTGTTGCACAGGTACAGGTATTACTAGTGGCCTACTGGGCGTAGTAGCGTGGATGATACGGAGACTAGGTGAGCTGTATTTCTCGAGGCGACCCGCAGCTAGTATAGTCTCTCTCTCAGCATTGTATTTACTTTTTGTCCAGTTTGTGTTCCGGACAGTTACTGTACTTTATTCGATTTCTTAGAAATTGCTCATGCACTTGTGACACCGGGTTCTGGGATGATTATGAAGTATTTTGTATTAACTGCTTAACATTCAATTGATTTGAAACGATTATCTTTTACTGGTAAATTTGAAGCAAAGTCATAGTTTTCAAGAGTATTAAAACGAGACTTTAATTAACTATTTTTGGTTGGCTTTCCTGATAGTGGTGTCCGGCGCCATCATGACCCTTAGTGGAAATTTGGGTCGTGACAACATGGTATTAGAGCACTAGGTTGTCGTAGGTCTCACGAGTCATGAGCAAGTCTAGTAGAGTCTCGCAGATCGGTACGGAGACGTCTGTACTTATCTTCGGGAGGCTGCAGGACTATCAGGAGTACTTCCCTTCTTGATTCCTCATCGTGCGACTTTATTCCTGGAGGCTTATGCCCCTGTTCCCTTCCTACTCAATCCTACGCGATGCGAACCGCTTGTTATAAATCAAGAATTGAAGAATTGTAATGGTACTACCGATGTGGTGCGGAATGTTTCTTCGTGCATAGTTCTCTGAGCTATTATCGTCGCCTTGTGAAAGGATATCTTGTTGTTTCGGCTTAGTAGCGGTGCTTTTAAAAGCACTGAGGCAAGGCACAAACTGCCATGATGCTATGAACGATTGTTCCGCAGTATTGATATGATGGTAGGACGTTTGCCTACATGTCGGGGCAGTGAATGACTTGAAGGGAGGTTTACTCAGTGCATGATCTAGAGATTCGATATTTTATTCCCGGCAGGGGAAAGGCAAACGGACTAAGAATGGTCAGATGTGGGCTGGTGGAGTAACGAGACTTGGTAATCGCGAGCATGGTGGAGTTTTCTTCTATGATGAGGTGTCGTTGTCCTAATTGAACGTACTCAGTTCGCTGGTGTTATGATCTTCTACAATTCGCCTTTGGGGTAAGATATTGTGTAATAATATTGAAGATGCAGCTGTCAGATATCGCGGGGTGCGGTAGTTCAGGATTGAATCAGTTTTTCTAATGTCGACGGTTCGAGAAAAATGATCTTCGTAAAGGTTTAAAGTTAGCAGCAATTGTGGGTTCAAGTGCCACGAAGATAGATTCTAATTAAGGCAACAACTGGGCAGCAAAGGATAAGGAAGGACATGTGAAGAGTGTCAGGCGGTGTTAAAACTTCGAGAAGGTCAGGTATAAGAAGCAAAGGTCGAGTAGTCGACTAAAGGAGCGAGTTTGCCCAAAGTGGGAGAGTGGCGGAGTTGCATATGGGCCTGGCGGTAGGATGACTACGTACCTTAAGGAGAGTTTGGAATGATTTGGGAATTTTAGTGATTGGTGATTGGGGTCTACGGATTTAATTTGGAGTATGGGCTATTATGCGGCAGGAGATTTGATATGACGGAAAGGAGCTGCATGAAATGAAGGAGGATACAACATAACTTTGAATAGGAAGGATGTTGCCGCACATTTAATTGATGTCCACGAGGCGTGAATGGACTTGTGCAGCTAGAGAGTGAGCTCGGACTCAGGAGGGGTTATTGATGTCGTAGTGATTGTACCCCGTGCAGCAGCGTTGGAAGATGTCGGCGCATAAATTCCACCGGTAAGGTTATCTCCAGTGAGCAGATCGGCGGTCGCATGGTTGGCGAAGCTTCCGCGAAGAATTCTATTGGCTATACAGCAAAGAGATCGGTCATGTGAATGTGGTTGATGATTTAGAGTATAAAAGGGGGTTTTACAGAAAGATTTCGAGAATTTTGGCGGTTGATGGTGGAAGTTCAATATGAGACAAAGAATACTGGCGAATTCCAGAGATTGTGTATCAGTGACTTCAAGCTAAGTGGGAGAGTCCCACCGCCTATGATTGGGTTGCATGGTTAACTACTTGCGAGGTTTTTGGTTATTAGCATATTGAGGGGTCATTTCAACTTCATAAAGAACATAAGTAGTAATTCGAGCAAAGGAATTGTTAAAGGTGTGCTATGGTTGGCCTTATTGGCTCATGTTCAGACTTGGGGAAGGATTCAGTATTTATGCCTTATATAGGTGGGCTTCAAGGGAAGTGATTCTGCCGGGTGCTTCGTCGAGAGGGTATTCATGTGCTAGAAGATTCATGGAGTCGATTATATTCGGAGCCAAGTCAGAGCGGGTGGCACTCAACAACGGTCCTAGTGGATTTAAAAGGGCAAAGCGTGGTGCCTAATGATTGCGAGCCTATAGGTACGGTTAAGAATCAAGCTTTGTAGCAGCTTATGAGAAGAGGCAGAGAATGTTCTATGATATTTTGACTTGCAGTGTAACATTTGGGAGGTATGAAATGGTTCGTGGGATTTGAGACAGCATGGTCTCGTGATTCAAGGTCACTCGGGATGAGTGCGGATGGGTTGTGTCATGTGTGGGATGGAGTTATTATTATTTCTAAGGCAATCAAGAATTAATTTGGAAGGAGATATATTGGTTAGCCATAGTTGAATTGGCATATTGGTGGTAGTGATCAGTTCCTTCAATGCGATCAAGTAATGCAAGTGATTTGTGACAGTACGTGTGAGGTTTGTCGACCGCCGTAATTGATGTTATTCAGAAGTATTCCACTGTTATGGCCTGTCATGTGTAGGCGGATCCTGGAAGGGCTATGGTGGCTCAGACCACTACCTAGGGATTTGCATATTCTACGATTATGAGAATTCACCTGTGTGTTGCTATGGTTCTCCTGAAGTGAGTTAAGTGAAAAGTTTTATATGATGAAGTGTTAATCCATTAGTGATTATGGAGTTATGATGAAAACCGTGTTCTATCGTATATGGGCATGTTGGGTGCAGTGAGTGGTATGGAATTGAAGTGAGGATCAAGGTTGCAGTTCGGTGTTGACAAGGAAGTCACAAGCTCGGATGAGCCGGGAAGTAGTTTCGATGTTTAAAGTAAGTTGGTGTTGATTTCAGCGTCACCTGAGATCGGTGTTTGTGAAAAAGGCTTTGCATCCTGGTTAAGGATTCAGTGCGGTCGGTGGTTGGATGTACAGACCTGTTATCTATTACGGAAGGTTGTGGGAACGTGCCCCACGGGAAGGTTGCATAAGTGTGGCATGTAGTCACTTTATGGGTTGAAGAGTTAAACCAAGTAGGAAGGTTGTGGTAATATCGCTAATTTGAGAATGGATGCCTGGAGGGCACTCGATTTATTGGGTTGTGAACTGTGGAGGATTACTCCGGCTATGATGGTTGTTCTTGTGTGTTATGAGGAAAACGAGGAGTATTTATGGACCTTTGAAAGGTCATTAGCCTAGTTCAGTGCGATCAGAACCAGCTTGAGGTCTGTGGATGGATCTAAATGTGAATATGGGCTCTATATCAGGCCAAATATGTTCATTTCAGCAATGTGCTCCTTGTGGAAGAGTAGTCGGGGTACTATTTCGTCGTCAGCTATTTCATGTAATGCTATATTGTGCCGTGTGAGTTGCGAAACGGCTTGGTAAGTTTCTTATGTGTTGAAGTTCCGCGTAGCAATGATGTTATATGAGCAGGATGGCCCTTGAGATTCAGATCGTATATCGCACCTCAGTTGTGCTTGAGTTTTGTAGCCTATGGCACTATACGTCTCCCCAGGGATAGTATTATGCACTTAGCGTGCTTGTGACCGGTATTCGATATCTTGTTGTAATGAGAAATCTAGCTCGGTGTGTTCCTCCTTATGTGAATTTTATGGGCACTCCGCCATGGGTATGTTAAAGGAGGAAACAAAAAACATAAAATAGACAGTGATTCCAGACAACCCCACCACAATTCGTAGCACGTTCGAGGATGAACGTATGTTTAAGTGGGAGAGGATGTAATGACCCGACCGATCGTTTTGAGCCCTAGCGCGCCGTTCAGCAGTTCGAGGCCATGAGCAGCTTCAATTCAGGCATTATGACTTGTTCGCGTGGTCGGAATTAAACTTTGGGAAGTTCGGAGTTGACTTAGAAAGGAAATTCTCATTTCGGAAGCTTTAAGTTGAGAGAATTGACTAGGATTGGATTTCAGAGTAAACGACCTCGGAATCGAGATCTGAAGGTTCCAGCAGGTTGGTATGATGATTTCGGACTTGGGCGTATGCCCAGATCAGGATTTGGGTGACCCGGGAGCATTTTGGCGCCTATTGTGGAAGTTAGCATTTTGGAAGAAATTTCATAAGTTTGGGTTGAAGTGCATTTTAGTGTTATCGATATCCGTTGGGATTCCGAGTCTGGGAGTAGCTACGTATGGTGATTCTGGAGTTGTGAGCGCGATCGGAAGTGAATTCGGATGTCCGTGGAGCATTTTGGAGCCATTTGGCTAAGGATAGAAATTTGAAGGTTTTTGAGAGGTTTGACCGGAGGTGGACTTTTTGATATCGGGGTCAGAATCCGATTACGAAAGTTGGAGTAGGTCCATAATGTCGAATATTACTTGTGTGCAAATTTTAAAGTCAATCGGACGTGATTTGATAGGTTTAAACATCGAAAGTAGAAGTTTGAAATTCTAAAGTTCATAAAGCTTGGATTGGAGGTCGATTCGTGGTTTTAGCGTTGTTTGATATGATTTGAGGCCTCGAGCAGGTCCGTAATGTGTTTTGGGACTGGTTGGTATGATTGGTTGGGGTCCCGGGGGCCTCGGGTGGATTCCGGGTGGTTAACAGATCGAAATTGGAATTTTGGAGATAGCTGAAGGGGTCTGGTTGCTGGTATAACCGCTTCTGCGGAGGGTTTACCGCAGAAGCGGCCCCGCAGACGTGAGGAATTGAACCGCAGAAGCGGTTGGACGTGAAGAGAGCTGTGACCGCAGATGCGGTAGAGAGGTCGCAGAAGCGAAAACGAAGGGTTGGAGAGATAACTGCAGAAGCGGTGGGAGTGCCGCACCTGCGGAACCGCAGAAGCGGTCAAGGGACCGCAGGTGCGGAAGTGCTGGAGGCAGAATGGTTCTTTTAAAATCGGGGGTTTGGTCATTTTCCCCCATTTTTCATTGGGTGTGGACGATTTTAGAGAGCTTCAAGTGGGATTTTTCATCGTTAACGACAAGGTAAGATAATCCCACCTATCTTAAGTTAAATATATCGATTATGAATGGATTTTAGCATGTAAATTGGTAGAAATTCGGGGGGTTTGAGGAAAACCTAGAAAATTGATATTCTTGGAATTTGACCATGATTTTGGGTATGAAATTGAGAGTAAATTATATATTTGAGTTCATGGAGTCATGGGTAAGCTTAATCTTCGAAAATTTTCGGAATATGGGCACGTGGGCCCGGGGCAATTTGGTCAACTTTTTTATCGGGGTTAGGAATTGTTATAAATTGTATTAATATGAGTAGTTTATCGTATATTAATGAATTTGCATAATCATTGGATAGTTTTGGAGTATTTAGCATCGATTCAAGTCTTCGGAAGGGTGTGGAATGCCGGTTATGGATCTTCGCAGCGAGGTGAGTCTCCTTTCTAACCTTGTATGAGGAAATTGTCCCCATAGGTGAATTAATTGGTTATGTGCTCCTATTTGTGGGGGGGCTACGTACGCACGAGGTGACGAGAGTCCGTGCGTAGCTACTAATATGTGTAAGTCCGGGTAGTCTAGGACCCAAAAGCATGCTATACGTGGGATATCTGTAATCTTATTGACAGTTGAATTTCTGAAATTCTATCGAATTGGTAAATGAATTTCTAAGAGAATTAAACTTCATTTTCTTAAATCGTTAAAAGATAATTGGCTTTTATTTGGATAAATGTTCCCCGATAAATTCTTAATTTGCTGTTTGAGCATGTATCACTATGTGTACTTGCGTCGCATGTATGATTCGCGAGCAGGGTGATTGTTTATTTAAATTTGACCGCGTCGCATGTATGATTCGCGAGCGGGGTAATAGATGCATCTACGGTTCGTGCCGTTCGACCCTCGGCAGTGCACATTTTACATTTATGTTGGATCGGGACGTACGACCTCGGTATGAGTTGCGCATGTTTGTATTGCCTGCCTTGAAGTTTATTGATATTGATATCTGCTCTCCCCGACTTGAGATAATCGTTAATTAATGGATTATGAATCCGGAGACTTTGAATAAAAAGGAACTTTTACCTATTTCGTGACTCATTTGAATTTACTGTCGTTCTTAATAAATCTGTGATTCATCGCATTAATAATATTATTATTGGACCATTAGTAAGTGTCGAAGTTGCTATCTCGTCTCTACTTCTTCGAGATTAGGCGGGATACTTACTGAGTACATGTTGTTTTTGTACTCATGCTACACTTGCTGTGCATTTTGTTGCACAGGTACAGATATTACTAGTGGCCTACTGGGCGTAGCAGCGTGGATGATACGGAGACTAGGTGAGCTGTATTTCTCGAGGCGACCCGCAGCTAGTATAGTCTCTCTCTCAGCATTGTATTTACTTTCTGTCCAATTTGTGTCCCGGACAGTTACTGTACTTTATTTGATTTCTTAGAAATTGCTCATGTACTTGTGACACCGGGTTCTGGGATGGTTATGAAGTATTTTGTATTAATTACTTATCATTCAATTGATTTGAAACGATTATCTTTTACTGGTATATTTGAAGGAAAGTCATAGTTTTCAAGAGTATTAAAACGAGACTTTAATTAAGTATTTTTGGTTGGCTTGCCTGACAGTGGTGTCCGGCGCCATCACGATCCTTTGTGGAAATTTGGGTCGTGACAAAATCGCCCTACCCCGAGCTCCAAAATGATTTTTCCAAGTTTTCAACAACTCCCTCGATTCTGCCCCTTTTTCTGCCCAGTTAAATCGCATCTGCGGCCCTGGGACCGCACCTGCGGTCCCGCTTCTGCGGAGCCAAGGTCGCATCAGCCACTTCTCATTAATCCCATTTTTCTGCTCCTGTGATTGTCCTTCCGCACCTGCGGTATCGCAGGTGCGATACCCTTCTCGCACCTGCGGCTCCTGCTGGACCTCCCTAATTCTGCTTCTGCGGTTTAAATGCCGCTTCTGCGGCTCCGCACCTGCGGGACCCAAACCGCAGGTGCGGTTATGACAGGTACCAGCAGCTAAGCTGCAACTCCAAACTCCAAAATCCTTCCGTCAATCATCCGAAATCATCCCGAGGCCCCCGGGACCTCAACCAAAAACACAAACAAGTCTAATACTACTGCCAAAACTTATACCAATCCTTAAAACACCTAAAACAACATCGAAACACCAATTTAACATCGAATTCAAGCCTAAGAACTTCAAAAACTCAAAATTTACGCTTTCGATCAAAAAGTCCACCAAACCTTGTCCGAATGACCTGAAATTTTGCATACATCACATTCAACACTACGGAGCTACTCCAACTTCCGGAATTCCATTTCGACCCTCGGATCAAATTCTCACTATCGAACCGGAAACTTCAAAAATCCAACTTTCGGCATTTCAAGCCTAAATTAGCTACGGACCTCTAAAACACAATCCGAACACGCCCCTAAGCCCGAAATCACCCAAAACTTAAGCTCTCATTTAGGGACTAAGTGTCCCGAACTCTCCGAAACTCAAAATCGAACATCCCAACAATTTAAAATAGCAGAAATAAACACGGGAGAAGCACTTAATAGGGGATCGGGGCGTAAATTCTAAAAACGACCTGCCGGGTCATTACACAAAGCCACTAAGATTATTTGACATCAAATGGGACAGGGTACCGGCCTACCCATAAGTCTGTAGAAAACATCTGACACGATGACTCACAGACTCGGCTGCACTCCGAATGAGGTGGAGTCTTATCGATCCTTCGCTGAATGCCAATCTCGACTACTATGAGGGCTCATCAAATTGATTATCTATACCTACAGGCATAAATGCAGCGTCCCCAACACAAGAATGTCAGTATGAATAATGTACTGAGTATGTAAGGCAGAACTGTAATATATGACAATAAGTCAACATTAGTTAAAGACATGGAAACTTGGCGCGATCAATGTAGCCTTGAAGCTTAGAGCAGCATAGGCAAGACTCGCCTCACTTCACTGGCGCTTTACAGCTTTAGTACAGGTTTCACAAGAGTTTCAACTTCCAATGGGATCAGTCTTAACGAGGGCAACATTAAATAGCAAACATAAATGACAAAGAGACAGAGGACACTTTTCTATTAATATGTTGGTGAATTGGGATACGACAACAAAAATTTAGTAAAAGAACATTATAGTTACTAATCTGAATTATAAACTGCATCTGAATCATAAATTTAAAATGCTTTTTGAACTTGAATAGCATGGCTTTTAGGTTATACATTTCCTTAGTTATAGCTTCTCAATACTCTAGTCTACACAGTTATGGTTTGTATTAATATTCATTTTTCTTTAGAAAATTTACCAATACTATAATGCACATGTAAATTTCTTCTCTTTATTAGCCATGCATTTTCTGTTATCTTGCAACAAGGAAATTCGTATATCTAAAATCACATCAACTAGCAAACCATAGAAATAAAAGAACCTACCTGAGAACAAACTTCATTTTCAGAACTGGAATAACTCGATAAATATGAAATACTCATAGTGTCATGCATATGCGTATGTATGTCATGTCGTGCATAGGTACATGTGTTCATAACATCATCAAGCCTCTGAGGGCATCCCATCACATCATCTCGGCCACTGTGGGTAAATCATCAACGAATACCAGCTGATCAGGTGGTGGTGCGTTTTATATAACGCCATAACCTTTCCCATATCCCATATACATATATATACGCGTATATAATGCCATCTGGTCATGGGTCAATCTGCATGTATAAATGCATGAAATGCATATGAAATACGTTAATAAAATCTCTCTGAACGTCATAAGACCATTATACCTTTGATTAATATCATGAAATAAACTTTATCAACTTACGTATTTTCTGAGACCCATGAACATACAATAAAATAATAAGACATGAAAAGTTAATCATAAAGTTGTTGAGCGGCATACCCAGTCTAAGTGAAATTCTCAAATGTTCAAAATATGGATTGAGATCTATGAGAGCATTCAGACCATCATTTGAGTGTGAATACTTTCCTTTGTATAGGATGTTCCTTCAACTTTGTCTGAGCATTTGCTCCCTTCATTTTATTTTCTAATTTGGAAATAACAAAAACAGTCAAGTTTCTCACTCTTCATTCGTAGAATTATGCATCATATTTATCTAGGGTTTAAACTTTTCACTTGACTTGTTGACCTCTTTGGAAATTGGCTATCAGTGTTAAGAACCTATTAAATAAGTTTTAGACATGTTATACTTGGAATTAATTGACCACTCTTTTAATCTCAGGAAAAGACTTTTATCGAATTAGTGATACGCAAATGAACGCACACCTCTAACGCTTCTATGAATAGAGTCATTTATAGAAGTTGTGTATTTGCTCGTTTTATTTGTATCGTATAAATCGTGCCAAAAGGAAAGAAGGGATAGCCTTAACATACCTGGATTAGGAAAAAAATTCGTATGATAATTGCACCCATAACTTCATTATATACAGCCGACCTCCAAGTGCAACAATACCACAATTGTGGGAAGGGAAGTTAAAATATTTGTTGTTTCAACTTTTTCCATTTCATATGGTCAGTGATAGTCTTCATAGAACAATACACATGTTCAAAAATTTTGCTGCTCAAGGTCATCATGCACATGACTCTAGACCAATCAAAAAACGAAATGTACAGGCAAGAGTTAAAACAAGGCATGTCAAAATGAAGAAATGTCTCTGCAAGACTTCAATACCAAATGAAGCTTGTAGTACTTTTGAAAGAAAATTCTGAAATTGATGAAGAAGTTTTGGAAACTGAAAGAGAAACGTTGAAACTGAATAGATCTCTAACCCATCCCTTTAATTGCCACATTTCAATCATAGTTTAATAGTCACACTCTTGGTATGAGAGGGCTTTCACGTTGGGGGTGGGGGGAAATTTTAATCATTATCCAAATTATTAGTTAATTAGGTAATGTCCCGTTACCCGTTAATTAACCAATTACCCACATAATTAAGAATTATCTCTAATTACTTAAAATACTATTTATTTTTAATGCACGTTATACATCATACTATCATGGTCATATGGTACCATATAAAATTAATATATACAGTATTATTTAATTAAAACACCCATGTAAAAATACATATATTTTCTCAACTTCTAATTTTTCTAATCTCATATAAAGAGTACAAATTTTCGTACGCTTAATTCTTAAAATGGTAAAAATAACCTTCTTTTCATGTGAGAAAATAATGTATATCTTTACAATAAAGAAATTCTTTTTGTACTATAAATTCTCAAAGCGGAAAAAGGGTAACTTTTCTTATGATAAAATACTATCTACTCTTATAATAAATAAAACCTCATTTATAAACTCTCGCATGTCATATATTTAATTTAAAAACTTATCACAACCATATAAAATCGTATTTATCAACTTTTACCGAAAATGATTTACTTCGAAGAAAATACATATCAAGCCAATATATAGTAGTTCCGAAATTCTTCAAACTTACAGGGTCTTATATCCATATCTTCATGTATAACCTTAATCCCTTCCAACTCATATGTTTTTACTTCGACGAATCCTAACGTTAAAGTACGGGATGTAACAGTATATGCCCGAGAGAAACGCATACCTGGGAACGGGGTTAACACCCAAACTCAGGGAAAAACTCATTTAATTTCTTATCGATAAAATGGATTGTTTTGCTTGGTCCCATTTAGACATGACAGGGATCCCACCAGAAATAACAACACACCGGCTGAGCCTCGACCCCAGGTTCAAACCCAAAAAAAGAATGCCCCATTCCGAGGTGAAGCATGCATTCATAAAGGATGAGGTAACTAAACTTATTAAAATAGGGTCCATTCGGGAAGTTAAATATACCGAGTTGTTAGCCAACGTAGTTGTAGTCCCTAAAAAGGGAAAAAACTTAGAATGTGCGTAGATTATAAGGATTTAAACAAAGCATGACTTAAAGACTCATTTCCATTGCCTAACATCGATCGTATGATCGATGCCACAGCTGACCACGAGATCCTTACCTTTCTCGACGCCTACTCCGGGTACAATCAAATCCAGATGAACCCAGAGGACCAGGAGAAGACCTTGTTTTTCACTAAGTTTGGAACATACTGTTACAATGTAATGCCCTTCGCGCTAAAAAATGCTGGAGCTACATACCAACGCCTAGTTTATAAAATGTTTGAGGAACAGATAGGTAAATCAATGGAAGTTTATATTGACGATATGTTGGTTAAGTCCCTGCGCGTAGAGGACCATTTAACTCATTTGCAGGGAACATTCAAAATCTTGAGGAAGTATAATATGAAGCTTAACCCAGAAAAATGTGCCTTCGGGGTCGGTTCAGGCAAGTTCCTTGGCTTCATGGTATCAAATCGGGGAATCGAAATCAACCCTAACAAGATCAAGGCCATCGAAGACATCACTATCGTAGATAGTGTGAAAGCCGTACAAAGGTTAACAGGACGGATAGCGGCCTTGGGACGATTCATGTTGAGGTCATCAGATCGAAGCCATAGGTTTTTTTCCTTACTGAAAAAGAAAAAAGATTTTGCATGGACCCGGAATGCCAGCAAGCATTGGAGGAATTGAAGCGATACTTATCGAGCCCAACTCTGCTTACACTCCGAAGGTAGATGAAAAGCTTTACTTATAATTGGCAGTGTTAGAGATAGCGGTAAGTGGGGTACTAGTTCGAGAAAAGCAAGGTACGCAGTTCCCTGTCTACTATGTAAGTCGAACTCTAGGAGATGCTGAAACTAGATATCCACACTTAGAAATATTAGCACTTGCATTAATAAGCGCATCTAGAAAGCTAAAGCCATATTTCCAGTGTCACCCAATATGTGTGTTAACCACTTATCCTCTCCAAATTTTTTTGCATAAGCCCGAGTTATCAGGCCAATTGTCCAAATGGGGCGTCGAACTTGGCTAGAACGATATCGAATATCAACCCCGAACGGCAATCAAGTCTCAAATCTTAGCTGACTTCGTGGCCGATTTTACACGACCCTCGTACCCGAAGTGGAAAAAGAACTGCTAAGATCGGGTACATTATCGGGGTACGAACCCTCTTCACGAATGGTGCCTTGAATGTGAAAGGGTCTGGGCTTGGCATCATTTTGAAGCCACCTACAGGTAACACTATTAGACAATCTATTAAAACTTCTAGGTTGACTAATAATTAGGCCGAGTATAAGGCCATGATTGCATGTCTCGAGCTAGCTAAAAGCTTGGGGCAGAAGTCATTGAAGCCAAGTGCCATTCTCTGTTGGTGGTGAACCAAGTAAGCAAAAGCTTCGAAGTTCGAGAGGATAGGATGCAAAGATATTTGGACAAGCTACAGGTAACCTTGCACCGCTTCAAGGACTGGACTCTAGATGATGTGCCTCTAGAATAAAACGGTGAGGCCGATGCACTTGCTAACTTAAGGTCATCAGTTGAAGAAGATGATATTATCCCGGGGACTGTCGTCCAATTATCGAGATTTGTGGTCGAGGAGGGTCATGCCGAGATAAATTCTACAAGTTTGACTTGGGATTGGAGGAATAAGTATATCGAATATTTGAAAAATGGAAAGCTCCCATCGGATCATAAAGAGTCAAGGGCTCTACGAACCAAGGCTTCTAGGTTCACATTGGATGAAGATGGAACATAGTACAAGAGGACGTTTGATGGACCATTGGCAGTATGTTTAGGGCCGGGGGACACCGATTATGTTCTACGAGAAATCCACGAACGCACTTGTGGGAATCACTCCGGAGCGGAGTCTTTGATTTGCAAAATTATTAAAGTAGGGTATTACTGGGATAGCATGGAAAAATACACTAAGGAGTTTGTTAAAAAGTATGATAAATATCAAAGGTTTGCACCGATGATTCATTAGCCCGGAGAGCAACTTCACTCAGTCATGTCCCCATGGCCTTTCATGAAATAGGGAATGGACATTGTCGGCCCTCTACCAACGGCCCGAGGTAAAGCTAAATTCATTTTGTTTATGACTGACTACTTTTCTAAATGGGTAGAAGCACAAGACTTCAAGAAGGTTAGAGAAAAAGAAGTTATTGACTTCATCTGGACCACATCGTGTGTCGATTCGGGATACCTACAAAAATCGTATGCGACAACGGGAAGCAATTCGTCGGCAACAAGGTAACGGAGTTCCTCGAAGCACACAAAATAAAGAGGATCTTATCAACACCATACCACCCAAGCGGGAACGGGCAGGCTGAATCAACAAACAAAACTATCATTCAAAACCTAAAGAAAAGGTTGAACGACGCAAAAGGAAAATGGAGAGAAGTTCTACCTAAGGTTCTTTGGGCATATCGAACGACATCAAAGTCCAGCACGGGGGTAACCCCGTTCTCTTTAGTATACGGCTCCGAGGCCTTGATTCCAGTCGAGCTTTCGAAAACTATGAATACTAGCCTCGAGCTATTAGATGAAAAACGAGAAGCTACACTTGTTCAGATGGCTGCACAGAAACAAAGAATTGAGAGATATTATAAAAGAAGGACCAACCTTTGATAATTCGGAATCGGGGACTTAGTTCTACGAAAAGTCACCCTCAATACTCGAGACCCGAATGAAGGGAAACTAGGCTTGAATTGGGAAGGATCGTACCGAGTCATCGGAGTTATCGGTAAAGGGTCTTACAAACTTGGCATGATAGAAGGCGAACAATTGCCAAACAATTGGAATGTATCACTACTCAAACGATATTATTGCTAAGGTATGACCTTCTCCTTTTCTCCATTTGTATTTAAGACTAACTCATTGCAGGTGTTCAATTGAAGACGTCGAGGGCACCTTTCTACACGAAGACCATAGGTTTTAAAGCACGCGTTGCACTCTTTTCCCCTTAGATAGGGTTTTATCCCAAATGGGTTTTTCCGGCGAGGTTTTTAATGAGGCAACAACTATGTGCTACCTAGGGAAAATTCAATAGTATCTAAGGCTTCTTTTCAATCAACCTCGAATACCAGGAGGGCATCACCCTCAGAGGTTATATTATCAAGAAAAATACTTCACGCTAAAGAGGGCCTCGATAGGAAAACTTTGTAATGGGCCAAATGCTCAGATGAACCGTGTCCGTGTAGAATAGTCGAGCCCCAATGGCAAAATATGTACGCATGTATAAATTATTCAAAGAAGCATTCTTTCGATATCAAACACTTTGTGTCCTAAAGAAATTTGCTACTATGCGAGCTTCATACTTGTGATTCGGTGAAAAATGGCTCAAGGAACAAAACGCAAATACACCTCGAATACTCAGGGACTGTCATCGACAGTCAACACATTCGAGTATCTAAACTCGAATTTATAAGACCTCAAAGAAGCATCCCTCGATGCAAAGGCCAAGGCCATCATACTCGGGGACTAACCTTTCGGACAAGTTCAAAAGGTTATCGGGAAACAAGTCCAAGAGACACACCCGAAGGCTACGGCCAAAATAATGCGGCACGAAGATATCCGAATTCTGCAATAAAAACAGGCCTTCGAATTCTCAGAAAACCGGTTAAATAAAGGATACCCTCGGCAAAATAATCAAAAGGCTTCGATAAAATCAGCCCTCGAAAAACCTTACGAGGTAACGAATTATTTAAATACAAACTTGTGCTAAGGCACTAAAAACAAAGGGTTCCGATCGATAGCGAACCCTCAAAAAATCCAATGGGTAAAAAACGCATGCCAAGGCATAAATAAATATTTACTAAGTCTTCTAAGCCGAAAAGGGGAAATAATAGCCATCTCTTAGAGGCCATAATAGCCTGATCTAAAAGAGCCTAAGGGCCGATACACTTAGGGTTCGAGACCTTGTTCCCACCCGATCCGAACCCAAGGGTTGGATTATCCCAAGCCTAAATAAATAATAACTTGATTATGGATCGGGGACTCACCATTATCTGGCACGGGCCCGTAAGAGTCTATGCCCCAAAGTTTGAACTTATTCGAACTCGACCATGGCAATTTTGAAGAAAACATCTGAGATAAAATCTCAAACACACAGTTAAAAAGAATAAAGTCATTACAAGAATTTTATAAGGCGGGAAATATCGAGGAAACATTCAAGGAAATTCTTATTTTGTATACTTGGAAAAGATATATACAAGAGAACGATGAAAAGGTCTTACAAAAAATAACAATACAAAAAAGAGAAAGGAGAATCCTATCTATGCCCAGGGCTGGTCTCTCCCTCGGGAGAAGTTTCCTCTTCGGCCCCAGCTTCATTATCGGACCCGCTTTGGCTGCCTTCGACATCATCATCGTCATCGGAGGAGACGAGGAACTGGGCATTAGCTTCGATGCTTTTTCTTGGGCTATCTCCTCGGTGAGGTTGAAACCTCGAGCTTGGATCTCTTCGAGGGTCTCCCTCCAGGATTGGCACTTGGCCAAATCACTGATCCGTTGCTCCCGGTTAGAGGCTTCCCTTAGTTCCATTTGAGCAGCCTCGGCATCCTTTAGGTACACAACAACGGTCTTATCAAACGTGGCCTTCGTCTTCTCGACCTCGGCCCTGGCTTCAGCAACCTAGGCCCCGATTGCAAAAAGTTTGGCCTCGAGCTCATCGATCTTCTTGGCCTGGGCCAAATTTTTTACTTTGGTACCCCGAAGCTGGGTCTCAGTCGAGGCTAGTTTGGCTAGAGCATCCTCTTTCTCAGCAACAAGCCGATCCATGTTTTCCTTCCATTGGTTGCAATCGGCCTTAACTTGATCGACCTCCCCTCGAAGCTGCCCGATCATCTCCAATTTTTGCTGCAGTTGGGACACTGAAGTGTTAGCCTCCACAGTTGGGTCAACTAGACCATACTCTTGCAAAATGATGGTTACCTGCTTGTCTAGCTCGGCATCATTTGACGAGCTTTGTCCAAGTCTTCCAGAAGGTCCTTGAGCTCCTCCTCCTTTTGGCAGCAAAGGAGCCTCAGGGCCTTCCCTTCATCCGAGGACTTCTTGAGCTCGGCCTCATATTGGCTCAGCTCGGCCCTAAACCTAGTAATGGCCTACACAGAAAAAGAGATATCAGTTAGTGTAAAAGGAGAAGAAAAAATTGCAACAATAAGAGCTAATGCTTACCCGAGAGAAAAGACGATGAGCCTCTTCAAAGAGGGTAGATGCATCATTGAGGTCGGCGGCATTATCGACCCCAGTAAAGTAATCATATAAAGGATATTCTTCACCGGGGGTGTTCGCATAACTTGATCTTCTTTTATTGCCTCTTTAGAATAAGATGTTAGAAGAGGAGAGTGACCTATTGTCATGGACCCGAGCAAGTCGCTCGGGACACTCTGTTCAGCCTCGGGGGTCTCGGTACTTGTCCCATTTGGTGTACTTGTTAAAGGCGGAGGAACAATATCGACCTCAGGCGATTTGGGGGTTTTGCATGCGTCTTTCTTCGTAGCCTCCTCACCACGAGGCAGGGTCTCCGGTTTGGAGGGCTTGACGGCTTCAGCTGGCTTCCTGACTCGGGTCACCAGCGCCGATTCTTCACCCTCATCTTCTTCTTCATCATTCAGTTGATGGATTGAGTCTTTGTCCACTTGAATGAGTTTCCTCCTTTGCCTTCGAGTAGGGTCCCTCTTATCTTGGGGGTCTTTGGGTTTCAAAACCCTTTTTCTCTTATAATCTTTCCCCGATTTTGGAATCGGGAACTCGATCTCTTCCCCGGGCGGGGCTGGCCTCATTTTGGAGGCATCTCTAATGCCTACATAAATGAAGAACAGGAATGAGTAAGGTGACATCTCCAGTAAAGGGGAAAGCGTCAAAAACTTGGGAGAAGGATTTACTGTGGTGTTTGGCCTTCCATTTGCCCTTCGATAAGTCGCGCCATTTGCACTCATCATACGAGGAGGTTGCAGCCAATTTTCGGACACAGTCTTCGAGGTCAGGGATCGCATGGGGCATCCAAGCAACCGTTGCAAAAAAGGTAAAGGCATCACACAATGCAAAAACGGAATATAAGAAGACACTGGAAAAGGAATTCACTTACGATCGAGGTTCCATTTCTCCAGGAATGGCATTTTTCCCTTGGGGATGACGTCCGAGGTCCTCACTCTCATGAACTGGCTCATCCAACCCCGGTCCTTATCATAGTCATTGCTAGCGAAGAAGGCCTTGCTCGATCGGCACTGGAGCTTGATCAGCCCTTGGAAAAGATGAGGCCGATAAAATTAGATGAGGTGGTTGAGGGTGAACTCTATCCCCTCGGCCTTACTGGAGAAGTACCGAAGCATATTGGCTATACGCCAGAAAGAAGGATGGATCTGGCCGAGGGTGACTTGATATCTTCTGCAGAAGTCGATCACGACTGGATCTAGAGGACCCAGTGTGAAGGGGTAAGTGTAAACACTTAGAAACCCCTCCACATGAGTGGTAATGCTCTCCTCGGGGTCAGGGATCTGTACCACGACCTCGTTCCCCCAGCCACAATTTTTCTTCATGGCCTTGATGTGCTTCTCCGTTATCAAGAAAACGTACCTCAAAATTTGCTCACATCGACCAGGAATCGCGGGGGGATTTTCAACTCCGAAGTCTTTCTTTATAACGCAGGAGCCGGGAACGATCTCGTGAAAGGCCGGCGATTTATCACCGGCCGGCCGGGAAGAGGAAGATGAAGCCTTCTTCTACTAAAGGAAGTGGAGATAGGCGGAGTTTTATATTTTCTGGCACTAAAAGAATGAGAGTAACGAGTAATGAGAGAGAAGAGATAAAGAGAGGGAGATATAAATGTAGTTTGAAGGTGGAATGAAGATTGAAGTAAAGTTTTTCCAAAATTGAACCTTGTATTTATAGGCAAGCAGCGACAATTCGATGGCGCTAATGGCCGAGCACCACTGGTGAAGCGTTTAATATTTTGGGGAAGCGAACCGACGGGACGTTTCGGTCACCTCGAGTGCCTACATCACGGGAACAACATCATCATCAAGGAGTCTGCAGAATAGAGGCTCAAGTCATTTCTTATCATTTTATTCTAAGAAACGCGGGGACTATCTGTATACGGTAAAAATCATGTGTTCCCAATTTTACAGGCTCGAGGGGTCGCATCGAGAACAAGTTCAATATGGACCGAGCTCGAGCTCGAAGGCAAAATACGAGACTCGAAGATCTAAGTGCTCGAGGAACATCAGAGCCGAGTATGGCAAACCTCGAGATAATACCGTTATGGTTTTATAACAAAAAGAGTGAGATTTCCGCGATGGCCCCAAGATCATGGCGTAAATTACGGAATAGATTTGTATAAGTTAGTACGGATTTGTATTAGGCAGTTAGACAGCTGTCACGACCCCAGTTCGCCCTCCGTGAACCATCGTGATGGCACCTAGTCTCTACGACTAGGTAAGCCTAAATTGCGGAAGAAAAACCAAAATTTACGGAAGTAAAACAATTTAAAACAGAAATAAAGGAACAAACATCATTTAAATGTGCCGCTCTGCATACACCATATTTAATTCTCAAAACCAACACATAAATCCAAGACCCGGAAACCCATGAATCACAAGCTAAGAAGTACTACATAGCTCTAACTCCAGAATCTCTAGCAAGAACTGAAATACAGAAGGCTAGTACTAAACAGCAAGAATAGAAAGTAACTCCTCGGTGTGCGGACGCGGCAGATATACCTCGAGTCGCTATAGCAGTCGTCTCGCCTCAGGGGTGGTAGGACTGAGTCGAAGTACTGATAAGTTAGGATCTAAACGTGTTTTATGCCCCTACTTGCCTATGCTTTGGTTAAAAATTGCTACAAAATAGTCCCAAAATGCTCACAAGTTGTACTTGATTGCAGGTTTGATCGACAAAGCGACGAATGTCAAATATCGGCTCAAAAAGGAGTGAAACCTGCTCAAGTGTCAAAGACTAAGCAAGTTGAGGAAAAGAGGACCTAGTGCGGACCGCACAACTGTGAACGTGGCCGCACGAGGAGGTTCAGAGGATGGCAGATTCAAGGGGAAGGCTACGCGGCCGCGGTCATTTCCACGCGGTTCGCGGTCAGGAACCGCAGCCGCGCTACACTTTTACGCGGTCCGCGGAGCAGAGATTCAGAGAGCCAAAAATTTGACCACTTCCAAGCAAAGCGGCCCGTGTTCATTTCTGTGCGGCCGCGCCAACTTCCACCGCGGTCGCGCTCCATTTTCACGCGGTCCGCGGTCCTCAACTTCAGAGAAGCAGAAATAAATAGTTCAAGAGCCAGTGCGGCCGCGGTCATGTTTGCGCGGTCCGCGCTGACCCCGCAGGGGTATTTTTTTTCCAGTTTTTCCAGCCCAGTATAAATAGGACCTTTTTCCATGTTTAGGTCAAGTTTTATTTTCTGAAGCAGCTGAGCTCGTGAGACCGAATAGTTCAGCCATTTTTGGCACTTTTGCACTTCAATATTGTAGTTTCTTCCTAGAAATTAATTAATATGCTTACGTCTTCATCTATTTCTTTAGTGTTTGCATCTAGTATGAGTAGCTAAACCCACTAGCTAGGGTTGTGGCTCAACCCTAGTGTGGGTAATTGATGGGTGTTGCCATCTAAGGTTAGATTGATATTGGGTGTTTGTTATTTGGGTTGATTTTAGGTTTTAATAAAGGATTAGTGGTTGCAAACACTGATTCTAGCTTTGTGGGTTTAACTCTTCTTGAGAAAGAGAGTCCATGACCCCAAAATTGACCCAACAAGGAATTGGGATGGACCCATGAGAAATGGTAGTCCCAATTAACGGGTTAAATCTCGAGAGAGTAATCACCCTACTTGAACCCTAGTTGTTTGGTCTAATTGGCCTACCCAATTGGTCTCGAGAGAGTCAATTGGGCAAAATCACTCTCTCTACCGAGAGGTGTGAGAGTGCGTACAATTGTGCAACGGTTATAGCATAAGCCCCAAACATGTCAATTTAAATACAACTTAGCAATAATCCCGTAGCATAACTCAGTTTTATTCATTAGTTTTATAATAGTAGATATAAAAATCAAAGAGAAACCAAAGATGTTTGAAGTGATATTAGAAGTACAACCGCAACTCTAGACTAGACAGACATTACAACTCCACTACTAGCTCCCTATGGAAATTCGATCCCGAACCACTATTCGAGTAAAAGCTATTGCGACCCGCTCTTTGTACCAACCTTAGTGTAGCGTCGAGTCGGCAGCGATCAACTTTTTGGCGCCGTTGCCGGGGAGCTTATGGTGTTGACTATTTGTTTGGTTAGTTTTGTGTTTTGCTTCTCTTTCCTTCTTGTTTACTAATTTTGTTTGTGTCGATTACTTAGGTACTATGGCTTTGAATGGAAACGACCCTATTGGAAACGTGCTCGCGGGGGAGGAGGTTGAGGATATTGGAGATGAGGAGGTGCCTCTTGTACCTCCAGGACCACGAAGAGGCTGCCAGGCCAATGTAAATGACAACATCCCAGACCCTCCTCCGCCACCGCCAAGAGCAGTCCCAAGAGTTCTCCCAAATCAAGGGTACGCGAGTGCCATTGTTCCTCCCCGAATCCGGGCGGGGAACTTTCAAATCACAAATCTTATGTTGACCTTGCTCGAGCAAAGAGGATATTTTACGGGCGCCTCTGATCAAAATGCATACAAGCACTTGAAGGGGTTCGTAGACACAAGCTGGGGCAGTAAACAAACAAACGTGTCAGAGGATGCGTTGAGATTGAGGCTTTTCCCGTTTTCCCTTCGGGGTAAAGCGTTGGATTTGTTAGAAAGGCTTCCAAATCATTCTATCACCACATGGGATGAATTGGCGGACAAATTTATTGCCAAGTTCTTTTCTCCAAGTCATATGGCGGCTCTTCGGGATGAGATTCTAGCTTTCAAGCAAATGCCAACGGAACCTTTGCACGAGATATGGGAAAGATATAGAACAATGGTGAAGGAGTGCCCTAATAACGACATGACCGAGGCGATGATACAACAAACATTTTATCGGGGCATCAACACCACAAATCAGTGCATTGTGAACCAATTAGCTGGAGGGAACTTTATGAAACTTTCTTACCAAGAGGCATGTGAAGTACTTGATGAAATGGCCGACGCCTCTTCGGCATGGCAAAGCCGAGCGAATGTGCCCCAAGGTGACCCCACGATCATCCATTTGCACAAGGAATTGTACGATCATGGCCAAGCTATTGCCGAGCTTACAACAACTATGAATCAATTGGCGAAGGCGCAATTGCAACAAGTCCAAAACTCGCGCCAAGTCAATGCAATGGAAAGTGTTTCTATGTTAAAAAGGAGGCAAAGAGGGCAACAACAACCTCAAGGTAATGGTGAGCAATTTGAAAACAACAATGATGGTGGTGGTTATTCGAATGAGTGCTATGATGATCAAAGCAAGGAATGTCAATAACTACCAAGGGAATAGAGGAAATCAAGGGAATCAAAAATGGCGTCCCCAAGGCAATTGGGGCAATCAACAAGGTGGCGGTAATTGGAATAACAATAACCAACAACAAGGCGGTAGCAATTGGAACAACAATAATCAAAAAAACAATTGGGGTAACCAAGGTAACAATCAAGGCAATTGGAACGGGAACATTAATAATTGGAGTAACAACAATAACAATCAAGGAGGGTGGAATAATGGCGGAAACCAAGGCAACCGGGGGCAAGGCTTTAAAATGCCCCCCATGTACCAACAACCGAACAATCCACCTCCCTTTCCTTCTCAAGGTCCGAGTTCTTCCAGAAGTGATTTGGGTAGAATTGAAAATATGTTTCAGCAGATGATGAAAAAGAACCAAGATTCCGATGCACAATTGGCTTCTCATAATACATCTATTCGGAACTTGGAGGTGCAACTAGGCAAAATTTCTCAAGCTTTTAATACTCGCCCCAAAGGTGCTCTACCAAGTGACACGGTAGTGAATCCGAAGGGCGGAAACACCAATCAAGTGATGGCAGTTACAACAAGAAGCGGGAGAGGCGGAGACGTGCATGCCTCAAGAGATAAGCGAGTTGTAGATGATGATGTTGAGTTGCGGGTGACAATGCCCCATTGATTGTTGAAGATGTGGTTGAGACAAATGTAAACAATGAGGTGAGGATAGATATTGACGAGGCCGAGGTGGAAACACGAGATGCCGTGAACCCGTCTAGGGAACACATGATTGATATGCCCGAGCCGGTGGTGCCCAAAGCCAAGGCACATTTGCCCAGGCCACCCCCACCGTATCCTCAACGGTTAGCAAAGCACAAGAGTGATCACCAATTCAAAAAGTTCATAGACATGATGAAGAGTCTTACAATCAATGTACCCTTGGTGGAGGCACTTGAGCAGATGATGGGGTACGCCAAGTTTATGAAGGAGTTGGTGACGAAGAAAAGATCGATGGAGTGTGAAACAACACCAATGATGTATCAAGTAAGTTCTATTGTTCACTCTATGGCCCCGAAACTTGAGGATCCCGGAGCTTTCACTATCCCTTGTACTATCGGAAGTGCAGATTTTGCCAAAGCCCTTTGTGACTTGGGGGCTAGCATAAACTTGATGCCATATTCGGTCTTCAAGACCTTGGGAATTGGACAGCCTCGCTCAACTTCAATGCGACTTCAAATGGCGGATCGGTCGATGAAGCGACCTTTGGGTATAATTGATGACGTACTTGTCCGTGTTGATAAATTCATCTTGCCGGCCGACTTTGTTATATTGGATTGTGAAGTGGACTTTGAAGTTCTGATCATTCTTGGGAGACCTTTCCTAGCTACGGGGAAGGCATTGGTGGATGTCGAAGCGGGAGAGTTGACATTCCGAGTGGGAGTTGAGAAGGTTATTTTCCCTGTATGCAAGTCCATGCGGCAACCAAATAGCACCGAGGTATGCTCATTTGCTGACATTGTCACAACTGTGATAATGGATGAGACTTCTTCTGTGATTAACGTTGAAGATCCCCTTGTGGCCGCACCTCTAGATCGTGATGTAAATGATGATGCAAGTAGAGTCATGTGCATAGATGCTTTACATGTCATGGAATCGTGTGAACCCAGTAAAATGTCATTGGACCTTGATCACCGGGAAACTCCACTAGAAAAGCCAACAATCGAGGTGCCTCCGGTATTGGAAGTGAAACAAGTTGAGTCACACCTCTGCCTCACAATTTTTGAGCCCGATATTATCTTGGAGGAGGATGCAATACCTCTTTTGGAGCTTCAAGGGAGACTACCTGCAGTAGAGCGTGAAATGATGCCTAATTTCCATGATGTACAAGACCAGATACAGGTTGGCGGTTTTGCATGAACTATGGTAATTTGAACAAAGTGCCCTACAGTGACTATTATTCCTTGCCATTCATTGATCGGATGGTTAACAAACTTGCTGGACGAGCTTTCATTTGTTTCTTGGAGAATTTGATGAGAGCCACGTGGTGGAGCTTCTTGATTTGAAGTGATTTAATGGTAACTTGCATCGTGCCGCGACGTTAAATCAGGCGCTTCTTGGGAGGCAACCCATGTCTTTTTCTTTCTCTTTGATTTTCTTTGTAGCTTAGGATTTTTGAGCTAATTGTTTGTGAGAAGTTGCAGGGATTGTGTTGAAGCAGTGCAAAACAAAGGAAAAACATCTGACAGTCACTGAAGTTTGCCAGTGCGGACCACGGAGCACTTTTGTGCGGTCCGCGCTGGCATGTTAAAATTGCAGTGTTCTCTGAAGTTTTCCACCGTGGCCGCGGTCAAGTTTGTGCGGTTCGCGGTGGACCTCTGCGTCCGCGATACACTTTTGTGCGGCCGCGCAAGGTTGCCTTCTGAAACTTCTTGTGTTAAAACCCAGCGCGGTCCGCAGTCGCTTTTGTGTGGCCGTGCTGGTAAGTGAGTATGCCCCCCCCCCCAGTTCTTCTATAAATAGGGCCCAAGGGTTTCATTTTACCCTTTTCGCACTTTGAATACCCAGAGCTATAGTATACTGTTCATCCCTCTTTGAGACCACTTTTCTGACTTGCTTGGACTATTTGCACTCATCTTCATAAACTTGGTAACATTTCATGTATTTGTGATTAGTTAATTTCTTATTTTCATTTTTTATAGCTTGTTCAGTAGTTTAGCTTCTTCTTTTTATTTAACTGTTAGTTTAGGTTAGTTTTAAACCAGGGTAATGCACTGAATATGCTTATTTAATGGGTGAACTGAGTAGGGACAAAGTAGGTATAAAAACCTGAACAAGAATGGCAAAAATGCACCCCTAACTTAGTACCCGTAAACCCTAGCTCAGCGCGGTCCGCGGTCACTTTTGCACGACCGCGCTGCCTTGACACGGTCCGCATTACAATTTTGTGCAGACCGCGGTGCTTTTGTGGTTGGAAGGTAATAGTCTCCAGCGAGGCCGCATTCACGTTTGTGCGATCCGCGCTGGCCCACCGCGGCCGCGTTGCATGTTTGTGCGGACCGCTGTGGGAGATTCAGAGAGGGTGAATTTTGGGCCTTTGCCCAGCGCGGACCGCGTTCACTTTTGTGCGGTCCGCTGTGCCTCCAACGCGGCCGCGCTACTCTTTTACGCAGTCCGCGGTGCTATGATTCTGCAACCTGTTCTGCCGCTGTGTACTGCAATTATCTCTGCAATCTATTTCATTCATCTGTTTCACTGCATATTCTTAAACTAACAATGTAGATGCTTATCTTTGCTGATAATGGTTAAACAAAGGGGCGCCAAACAATCACAACAACCCGGGAGAAGTGGTTCCTCCCGAGGGGGTAAAGGAAAGCGAATAGCAAAACTCACTCCCCAGGCTCGGGAGAACATAAAATAGACCCGGAAATTGATAAGAGCTGCTGATAGGGCTGCTTCTCATTCATCGGGGAGTGAGTATGTGCCCTCCAAAGACATCTCCTCGGATACAGTCCCAACTCATGTAACCGGCCCCCTCCACCTAGTTGATACCCCTCCATCATCACCCACCTCCAAAAGACCAGTGAATATAGTCTCAGATTCATCTGACGAGTCCGCAGTCGGTAGTGGACAATACTCCACCTCCCCCACAACTTCATTATCTGGGGAGAGTGCAGGCAGAAATGAGGGAGGTGAGCCTCAGATTGGGGGTATTGAACGCACTAGGAAACCTGAAGTCTGTGAGGATCGATTTGTCAGTCAAGTGGCATTTCACAAGTTTCGGGAGTGATGGCCGGTGAGGAAGTTGATACCGGAGAGGAGCTTTATTGACACTGACCTTTTACCCCACAACCCAAACGTGCAGAGGGAATTCAGAACTAGATGGGGCTGGGAGTTCTTCATGGAGAAGTGCATCGATGCTAATGAGCACATGGTCCGGGAGTTCTACTCTAATGTGGCTCACATAGTCAAGGATACCAAGGTGACCAAAGTTCGTGACAAAACAGTGTTATTTGATGGGAGATCGTTAAATGAGTATTTGGGGTTCCGTGATGAAGATGAGTTGCTTTATTTGGCGAAATTGGCAATGATTGAGGAAGTCCGCCCGTGGTTGGCCCACTACTTGGCAATCCCAGGTACTATGCCTGAGTGGTTGCATGCAGGGAAGAAGATTTTCAGAAAGACATTCAACTTTGAGGCTCGAGGGTGGTTGACATTTGTCTGCAGCCGGCTTGAACCTTCCACTCATGATCAGACCATTCCACTTACCCGAGCAGTTTTGGTTGCATCTATTATGGCCGGGTACCCTATCAACGTGGGCAATGTGATGTCCGGTGTGATTTCTGCGGTAGGGCAAGAGCATGACAGGAATTATCCTTTTTCCAACACCCTATCAATGTATTTCCGAGACCTGGAGGTGGAAAATAGGAGATATGATGTCAAGACCAAGCCTGTGGCCCTCTATTCTTGGTACAGTATGCAGGGTCCGGACAACCCTAAATCCAAGAACTACAAGCCACCTTCCTCTGCCCCTACTGGCCAGTCTGAGGAGCCAGTTGCGGTAGAGCCTACTACCGAGCCTTCCACCATACCTGCTGCCACTACAGTTGAGGACTTGCCTC
>NC_031991.1:29546483-29579958 GCF_001879085.1 Nicotiana attenuata
ACCTTCTTCTTGAGAGAGATGAGTGAAACTCCATCAACCTCGATTTGTGTGTTAATACTCTAAAAGGTGAGGTTCGCTTAGGGAGAGTTGAGGACGTGTGAGTTTGGGTTCCACAATGACCAAAGTAATTGAGATAAGCTCTTTGATGAAATGTGTCAACTCCTGATGCTCTTGTAACACACTTGATCCATTGTTCTTCAAAAGTTTAAATGTGTTAATGATGCATTCGTATTGAGGGCAATTGTTAGTCCCAAACGATGCTTGTTGAGGTTGCCTTAGGATGGCTGGAATTACTTGGATTTTCCTACAAGGGGTGGGTCTTATTTTGTTTGCTTGAGGACAAGCAAAGGCTTAAGTTTGGGGGAGTTGATAAGTTAGGATCTTAACGTGTTTTATGCCCCTACTTGCCTATGCTTTGGTTAAAAATTGCTACAAAATAGTCCCAAAATGCTCACAAGTTGTACTTGATTGCAGGTTTGATCGACAAAGCGACGAATGTCAAATATCGGCTCAAAAAGGAGTGAAACCTGCTAAAGTGTCAAAGACTAAGCAAGTTGAGGAAAAGAAGACCTAGTGCGGACCGCACAACTGTGAACGCGGCCGCACTAGGAGGTTCAAAGGATGGCAGATTCAAGGGGAAGGCTACGCAGCCGCGGTCATTTCCACGTGGTCCGCGGTCAGGCATCGCGGCCGCGCTACACTTTTACGCGGTCCGCAGAGCAGAGATTCAGAGAGCCAAAAATTTGACCACTTCCAAGCAAAGCAGCCCGCGTTCATTTCTTTGCGGCCGCGCCAACTTCCACCGCCGCACTACATTTTCACGCGGTCCGCAGTCCTCAACTTCAGAGAAGCAGAAACCAATAGTTCAAGAGCCAGTGCGGCCGCGGTCATGTTTGCGCGGTCTGTGCTGACCCCGCAGGGGTATTTTTGTCCAGTTTTTCCAGCCCAGTATATATAGGACCTTTTTCCATTTTTAGGTCAAGTTTTATTTTCTGAAGCAGCTGAGCTCGTGAGGCCGAATAGTTTAGCCATTTTTGGCACTTTTGCACTTCAATATTGTAGTTTCTTCCTAGAAATTAATTAATATGCTTACTTCTTCATGTATTTCTTTAATTTTTGCATCTAGCATGAGTAGCTAAACTCACTAGCTAGGGTTGTGGCTCAACCCTAGTGTGGGTAATTGATGGGTGTTGCCATCTAAGGTTAGATTGATATTGGGTGTTTGTTATTTGGGTTGATTATAGGTTTAATTAAGGATTAGTGGTTGCAAACACTGATTCTAGCTTTGTGGGTTTAACTCTTCTTGAGAAAGAGAGTCCATGACCCCAAAATTGATCCAACAAGGAATTGGGATGGACCCATGAGAAATGGTAGTCCCAATTAACGGGTTAAATCTCGAGAGAGTAATCACCCTACTTGAACCCTAGTTGCTTGGTCTAATTGGCCTACCCAATTGGTCTCGAGAGAGTTAATTGGGAAAAATCACTCTCTCTACCGAGAGGTGTGAGAGTGGGTACAATTGTGCAAAGGTTATAGCATAAGCCCCAAACATGTCAATTTATCCTTAGTAGCATCTACCCGTTAATTAGCCACCTAGGCAATGCCACGACCCTAGTGCCTTTCTCTATATTAAATACAACTTAGCAATAACCCTGTAGCATAACTCAGTTTTTATCATTAATTTTATAATAGTAGATATAAAAATCAAAGAGAAACCAAAGATGTTTGAAGTGATATTAGAAGCACAACCGCAACTCTAGACTAGACAGACATTACAACTCCACTACTAGCTCCTTGTGGAAATTCGATCCCGAACCACTATTCGGGTAAAATCTATTGCGACCCGCTCTTCCTACCTTAGTGTAGCGTCGAGTCGGCAACGATCAAGTACCTGGATCTACACATGAAAAACATGCGCAGGAAGGGCATGAGTACACCACAGCGGTACTCAGTAAGTGCCAAGCCTAACCTCGGTTGGGTAGTGACGAGGAAGGTCAGGGCCCTACTGAGATTAAATAGAATAAAAAAATTCAACAGTGTAGATAAGAACAGTATAATTAAGTGCAGCAGTGAAAGTATCACAGGATATAAAGGTAACTACGACTAATGCACAGGCAAAAACAATCACAAGGATGATAACCGGGGATCTCTTGGTATCCCGAGGATCTCTTGGTATCCTCAATATATGCCATGGATCTCTTGGTATCCCGAGGATCTCTTAGTATCCTCAATATATGCCAAGGATCTCTTGGTATCCCGAGGATCTCTTAGTATCCTCAATAGGTATGTGACAGGGATCTCTCGGTATCCCGCACCTCACCTCGATCATAAATAAGTACAGGGAGTCTCCCGGGATGCCTTCCCGTAGCCCCAAAATAAAACGCACAACAATAGCAAAAACAAGAAATACTCAATTAAGCTCAAGTTCGCACCAAGGCAAAATAGATAATTCTAACCTAGCATGCTTCACGTAATACAAATAAGGCATTTAAGGCAAATAGAGCAATTTAGTCAATTAGACATGCTTCTCTAAACTAACAGCAGGCTAACTTTCCAAGTAGTGTAAGCAAGAAAAAGGAAGAACACAATTCAAGGCTATTTTTAATGAAAAAAATGGATTTCCAACAATTAGCACAGGTATGCGCTCGTCACCTCACGTACAAGGCATTTCAATTATCACTATAACAGCCCTAAGGGGAAGGTCCCCCACACAAGGTTAGACAATCCACTTACCTCGAACCGGCTCAAATGTCAACCCAAAACCACGTTCTTGCCACGAGTATCCGACTCCAAATGGCCCAAATATAATCAATTAAATTTCATAATGTAAATAACACTTCAAGTAACTGATTCTACAATTAAATTCTAAGCTAATACGCGAAATTAGGAAAAATGACCAAAACGCCCCTCAGGCCCTCATCTCGGAATCGGGTAAAATTTACATTTTCGGAATTCTCATACTCTCACGAGTCTATGCATAACAAGAACACTGAAATCGGAGTTCAATTGACCCCTCAAATACCCCTTTTTAGGTATCTTAAACTCAAGCCCTAATTACCCACTTTTTCACAAGTTTTCCACCACTAATTAGGTCTTTAATCACATAAAAATGAGTTATGAAGTCAAAAATGTTACCTCCAAGTAATTCCCCTTGAATCCCTCTTCAACCCTCTTCAAAAAGCTCCATAATCGCCTAACAATGGAGGAAACTAGGCTAAAATTCGCGAAATAACCCTTTTAAAACATTCTGCCCAGGTATTATAATTCCTTCTTTGCGAACGCGAGGCTACTATTGCGAACGCGATGCACAAAAGTCCTGCTGGCCAAATTCCTCTTTCGCGAACGCGAGGCCCACTCGCGAACGCATAGTTTGCACGGGCAGCCCCTACGTGAACGCGGGACATCATCGCGAACGCGAAGCACATTTCAGCTGCTCCACCCAAATGCTCTACGCGAACGCAAGACCCTCTCGCGAACGCGATGAAGGTTTTCTCTGCAACACAACAGCAGAAAATCTGCAATCTTTCCAAGTCCAAAAATGGTTCGTTGAGCATCCGAAACACACCCGAGGCCCCCGGGACCTCACCAAACCTGCCAACCAATCCCAAAACATCATTCAAACTTGTTCCAACCTTCGAAACGCTCAAAACAACATCAAAACACCTATTTTTCATCGGATTCAAGCCTAAGAATTCCAAAAACTCTAAAAACACGCTTTTGATCAAAAAGCCTATCAAACCTCGTCCAAATGACCTGAAATTTTGCACACACGTCACATTCAACAGTACGAAGCTACTCCAACTTTCGGAATTCCATTCCGACCCTCGGATCAAAATCTTACTATCGGACCAGAAACTTCAAAAATTCAACTTTCGGCATTTCAAGCCTAAATTAGCTACGGACTTCAAAAACATAATCCGAACACACTCCTAACCCCAAAATCACCCAATGGAGCTAACGGAACCATCGTATTTCCATTCCGACGCCGTCTTCACACTGTTCCGACTACAGTCAACTTTCCAACACTCAAGCTCTCATTTAGGGACTAAGTGTCCCAAAACTCTCCGAAACTCAAAACCGAACATCCCAGCAAATCAAAATAGCAGAACTAAACTTGGGGAAAGCAGTTAATAGGGGATCGGGGCGTAAATTCTAAAAACGACTGGCCGGGTCGTTACATCCTCCCACACTTAAACATTCGTTCGTCCTCGAACGAGCACAAAGACATACCTGAAGTAGTGAAAAGATGAGGGTACTGGTTGCGCATATCCTGCTTGGTCTCCCAGGTCGCCTCCTCGACTGGCTGACCCCGCCACTGAACCTTCACTAATGCAATGTCCTTTGACCTCAGCTTTCTAACTTGCCTGTCCAGTATTGCCACTGGCTCCTCAACATAAGATAGATCCTTGTCCAACTGGACTGAGCTGAAATCCAACACGTGCAACGGATCACCGTGATACCTCCGGAGCATCGAGACACGAAATACCGAATGAACTCCTGCCAAGCTGGGAGGTAAGGCAAGCTCATAAGCAACCTCCCCAACTCGCCTCAATATCTCAAAAGGGCCAATACTCAACTTCCCTTTCTTCCCAAATCTCATAACGCCTTTCATAGGCAAAACCCGAAGCAGAACCCGCTCTCCAACCATGTAGGAAACATCACGAACCTTCCGGTCCGCGTAACTCTTCTGTCTGGACTGGGCTATACGGAGTCTATCCTGAATCACCTTGACTCTCTCCAAAGCATCCTGAACCAAGTCTGTGCCCAATAATCTAGCCTCAACTGGCTCGAACCAACCCACCGGAGATCTACATCGCCTACCATATAAGGCCTCGTACGGTGCCATCTGAATGCTGGACTGATAGCTGTTGTTGTAGGCAAACTCCACCAATGGCAAGAACTGATCCCAAGAACCTCCAAACTCAATCACACACGCACGGAGCATATCCTCGAGAATCTGAATAGTGCGCTCGAACTGTCCGCCCGTCTGAGAGTGAAATGTTGTGCTCAACTCCACCCGAGTACCCAACTCCTGCTGTACGGCTCTCCAGAATCGCGATGTGAACTGAGTACCTCTGTCTGAAATGATGGAAATTGGAATACCATGCAGACGGACAATCTCCCGGATATAAATCTCCGCCAACCGCTCCGAGGAATAGGTAGTACACACCGGGATGAAATACGCGGACTTGGTCAGCCGATCCACAATAACCCAAATGGCATCGAACTTCTTCAAAGTCCGTGGGAGCCCAGATACGAAGTCCATGGTGATCCGCTCCCACTTCCACTCCGGAATCTCTATCTGCTGAAGCAATCCACCCGGTCTCTGGTGCTCATACTTCACCTGCTGACACTTAAGGCGCCGAGCTACAAACCCAACTATATCCTTCTTCATCCGCCTCCACCAGTAGTGCTGCCTCAAATCCTGATACATCTTCGCAGCACCTGGATGAATGGAATACCTCGAACTGTGGGCCTCCTCTAGAATCAACTCCCGAAGCCCATCAACATTGGGTACACAAACTCGACCTTGCATCCTCAATACTCCGTCATCACCTAAAGTCACATCTCGAGCATCGCCATGCAACACTTTGTCCTTGAGGGCAAGCAAATGAGGGTCATCAAACTGACGCTCCTGGATACGATCAAACAAGGAAGACCGAGAGACCACACAAGATAGAACCCGACTAGGCTCCGAAAGATCCAATCTCACAAACTGGCTGGCTAAGGCCTGAACATCCATCGCCATAGGCCTCTCTACTGCTGGTAAATAAGCCAAACTCTCTGCCCGGCGGCTCAAAGCATCGGCCACCACATTGCCTTGCCCGGGTGATACAAGATAGTGATGTCATAATCCTTCAGCAGCTCTAGCCATCTCCTCTGATGCAAATTAAGGTCCTTCTGCTTGAACAGATGCTGCAAACTCCGGTGATCAGTATATATCTCACATGGCACATCGTACAAATAATGACGCCAAATCTTCAATGCATGAACAATGGCAGCCAACTCAAGATCATGGACAGGATAATTCTTCTCATGTATCTTCAACTGTCTGGACGCGTAGGCAATCACCCTACCGTCTTACATCAATACCGCTCCAAGGCCAACTCTCGAGGCATAATAATAGACACCATAAGACCCTGAACCAGTAGGCAATATCAAAATTGGGGCTGTAGTCAGGGCTGTCTTGAGCTTCTGAAAGTTCTCCTCGCACTCTTCCGGCCACTAGAACGGAGCACCCTTCTGGGTAGTCTGGTCATAGGCGCTGCAATAGATGAAAACCCCTGAACAAATCGACGGTAATAACCCGCCAAACCAAGAAAACTACGGATCTCTATAGCTGAGGATGGTCTGGGCCAACTCTGCATGGCCTCCACTTTCTTCAGATCCACCTGAATACCCTCTCTCGAGACCACATGACCCAAGAACACCACGGAATCCAACCAAAACTCACAGTTTGAGAAATTAGCATACAGCTTCTTCTCTCTCAAGGTCTAGAGCACTGTCCTCAGGTGCTGCTCATGATCTCCCCGACTCCGGGAATATACCAGAATGTCATCAATAAAAAAAATCACGAACGAATCAAGATATGGCCGGAAAACACTGTGCATCAGATGCATGAAGGCTGCTGGGGCATTAGTCAGCCCAAATGACATAACAAGGAACTCGTAATGACCATACCGAGTCCTGAAGGCAGTCTTCGGGATATCTGGCTCCCGAATCTTCAACTGATGATAGCCTGAACGCAAGTCAATCTTAGAAAACACACAAGCACCCTGTAACTGGTCAAACAGGTCATCAATACGAGGCAAAGGATAGCGGTTCTTCAGTGTCACCTTATTCAACTAGCGATAATCAATACACATACGCATAGAACCATCCTTCTTCTTCACAAATAATACAGGAGCACCCCAAGGCGATACACTGGGCCGAATGAAACCCTTATCAAGTAATTCCTGCAACTGCTCCTTCAACTCAGGAGGAGCCATAGGGTACGGAGGGATAGAAATGGGCTGAGTGCCCGGCAATAGATCAATGCCAAAATCAATGTCTCTATCGGGTGGCATGCTCGGAAGATCAGCTGGAAACACATTAGGGAACTCCCGTACTATAGGGACTGAATCGACAGAAGGAGTATCCATACTGACATCTCTCACATAAGCTAAATACGCATCACAACCTTTCTCAACCATACGCTGAGCCTTAAGGAAAGAAATAACTCTACTGGGAGTGTGACCTAGAGCACCCCTCCACTCAATACGCGGTACACCTGGCATGGCCTGTGTCACGGTTTTGGCGTGACAATCAAGAATAGCATAATGGGGTGACAACCAGTCCATGCCCAAGATAATATCATAATCAACCATGTTGAGCAATAATAAATTGGCTCTAGTCTGAAAAACACCAAGAACAACCAAACATGACCGATAAACGCGGTCTACAACAAGAGAATCTCCCACAGGAGTAGAAACATAAACTGGGGAACTCAAAGAATCCCGAGGTACACCCAAATACGGAGCAAAATAAGAAGACACATAAGAATAAGTGAAGCCTGGATCGAATAGAACCGATGCATCTCTGTGACAGACCAAGATAGTACCTGTGATGACATAATCGGAGGCGGCAGCCTCAGTACGGGCTGGAAGAGCATAGTATCTGGTCTAGCCTCCCCCTCGAGGGTGACCTCTACCTCCCCGACCTCCACCTCTAGCTGGCTAGACAGGTGGAGCAGCAACTGGTGCAGTGATCATAGCCTGAGAACTCTGCGGGGTGCGCTGCGGCTGAGGGGTCTATGGGGGTGCAGCCCTCCCAAGTCTAAGGCAATATCTCACCACATGGCGTGTGTCACCACACTCAAAACAAGCTCTAGGGGGACACGGCGGCTGTAACTGGCTCGGGCCAGGTTTGCTGGACTGACCACTGGAAGTACCCCACGCAGGAGGCGCACTAGACACTGGAGGTGCATAATAAGGCTCCTGAGGCCTCGGTGGGGCTGGAACACCACTGGCTGCTGGAAGAGCTGAATGAATGGGGCGACTCATATGACCCCTACCATGACGACCTGCAGCTGGGGCACGGGCACCAGAANACACAAGGATGAAATGCGTGGACTTGGTCAGCCGATCCACAATAACCCAAATGGCATCGAACTTCTTCAAAGTCCGTGGGAGTCCAGATACGAAGTCTATGGTGATCCGCTCCTACTTCCACTCCGGAATCTCTATCTGTTGAAGCAATCCACCCGGTCTCTGGTGCTCATACTTCACCTGCTGACAATTAAGGCACCGAGCTACAAACCCAACTATATCCTTCTTCATCCGCCTTCACCAGTAGTGCTGCCTCAAATCCTGATACATCTTCGCGGCACCCGGATGAATGGAATACCGCGAACTATGGGTCTCCTCTAGAATCAGCTCTCGAAGCCCATCGACATTGGGTACACAAACTCGACCCTGTATCATCAATACTCCGCCATCATCAATAGTCACATCTCGAGCATCGCCATGCAACACTTTGTCCTTGAGGACAAGCAAATGAGGGTCATCAAACTGACGCTCCCGGATATGATCAAACAAGGAAGACCGAGAGACCACACAAGCTAGAACCCGGCTGGGCTCCGAAATACCCAATCTCACAAACTGGCTGGCTAGGGCCTGAACATCCATCGCCATAGGCCTCTCTGCTGCTGGTAAATAAGCCAAACTCCCCAAACTCTCTGCCCGGTGGCTCAAAGCATCGGCTACCACATTGGCCTTGCCCGGGTGATACAAGATAGTGATGTCAAAATCCTTTAGCAGCTCTAGCCATCTCCTCTGACGCAAATTAAGGTCCTTCTGCTTGAACAGATGCTGCAAACTCCGGTGATCAGTACATATCTCACAAGGCACACCGTACAAGTAATGGCGCCAGATCTTCAAGGCATGAACAATGGCAGCTAACTCAAGATCATGAACAGGATAATTCTTCTCATGTATCTTCAACTGTCTGGACGCGTAGGCAATCACCCTACCGTCCTGTATCAATACCGCTCAAAGGCCAACTCTCGAGGAATCAGAATAGATAGTATAAGACCCCGAACCGGTAGGCAATATCAAAATCGGGGCTATAGTCAGGGCTGCCTTGAGCTTCTAAAAGCTCGCCTCACACTCGTCCGTCCACTGAAATGGAGCACCCTTCTGGGTCAATCTAGTCATAGGGGCTGCAATTGATGAAAACCCCTCCACAAAATGACGGTAGTAGCCCGCCAAGCCAAGGAAACTGCGAATCTCTGTAGCTGAGGATGGTCTGGGCCAAATCTGCACTGCCTCTACCTTCTTCGGATCCACCCGAATACCCTCACTCGATACCACGTGACCCAAGAATGCCACGGAATCCAACCAAAACTCACATTTTGAAAACTTTGCATATAATCTCTTTTCCCTTAGAGTCTGAAGCACTGTCCTCAGGTGCTGCACATGATCTTCCTGACTCCGGGAATATACCAAAATATCATCAATAAAGACAGTGATAAAAGAGTCAAGATATGGCCGGAATACATTGTGCATCAAATGCATGAAGGCTGCTGGGGCATTAGTCAGCCCAAATGACATAACAAGGAACTCGTAATGACCATACCGAGTCCTGAAGGCAGTCTTTCGGGATATCTGGCTCCCGAATCTTCAACTGATGATAGCCTGAGCGCAAATCAATCTTAGAAAACACTCGTGCGCCCTGAAGCCGGTCAAACAGATCATCAATACGAGGCAAAGGATAACGGTTCTTCACTGTAACCTTGTTCAACTGGCGATAATCGATACACATACGCATAGAACCATCTTTTTTCTTCACAAACAAGACAGGAGCACCCCAAGGTGAAACACTGGGCCGAATAAAACCCTTATCAAGTAATTCCTGCAATTGCTCCTTCAACTCCTTCAACTCAGGAGGAGCCATACGGTACAGAGAGATAGAAATGGGTTGAGTGCCCGGCAACAGATCAATGCCAAAATCAATGTCCCTATCGGGTGGCATGCTCGGAAGATCAGCTGGAAACACATCAGGGAAATCCCGTACTGCTGGGACTAAATCAACAGAAGGAGTATCCATACTGGCATCTCTCACATAAGCTAAGTACGCATCACAACCTTTCTCAACCATACGCTGAGCCTTAAGGAAAGAAATAACTCTACTGGGAGTGTGACCTAAGACACCCCTCCACTCAATACGCGGCACACCTGGCATGGCCAGTGTCACGGTTTTGGCGTGACAATCAAGAATAGCATAATGGGGCGACAACCAATCCCTACCCAAAATAATGTCAAAATCAACCATACTGAGCAATAATAAGTCAGCTCCGGTCTCAAAACCACCAAGAATAACCAAACATGACCGGTAAATGCGGTCCACAACAAGAGAATCCCCCACAAGAGTAGAAACATAAACTGGGGAACTCAAAGAATCCCGAGGTACACCCAAATGCGGAGCAAAATAAAAAGACACATAAGAGTAAGTGGAGCCTGGATCGAATAGAACAGATGCATCTGTGTGACAGACCAAGATAGTACCTGTGATGATAGAATCGGAGGCGGCGGCCTCAGTACAGCCTGGAAGGGCATAATATCTGGCCTGGCCTCCCCCTCGAGGGCGACCTCTACCTCCCCAACCTCCACCTCTGGCTGGCTGGGCCAGTGGGGTAGCAACTGGTGCTGGGACCATAGCTTGAGAGCTCTGTGGGGCCTGTTGTGGCTGAGCAGTATGCGAAGGTGCACCCCTCCTAAGTCTGGGGAAATCTCTCACCATATGGCATGTGTCACCACACTCAAAACAAGCTCTGGGAGGACGTGGCGGCTGTGACTAGCTCGGCCCAGGTCTGCTAGACTGACCACTGGAAGCACCCCGTGTAGGAGGCGCACTAGAGACTGGAGGTGCATAATAAGGCTCCTGAGGCCTAGGTGGAGCTGGAATACCACTGGCTGCTGGAAGAGCTGAATGAACGGGGCGGCCCATATGACCCCTACCATGACGACCTGCAGCTGGGGCACGGGCACCAAAAAAATGGCCCGACTCTCAAGACCTCTTGGCCTCTCTCTCCTCTCTGTCCCTAGCATGCATACCCTCAATCCTCCTAGCAATGCTCACCACCTGCTGATAAGTTATATCCATCTCTAACTCACGAGCCATGCTAGATCTGATGCTGGGAATAATCCCCTCAATGAACCAACGAACCTTCTCGCGAACCGTAGAAACCAAAGCTGGTGCATGTCTAGCCAAGTCAGTGTAACGGACAGCATACTCCGAGACAGTCATGGTACCCTAGCGCAAATGCTCAAACTCCACACGCCAGGCGTCCCTAAGACTCTGGGGGATATACTCCTTCGTGAACATATCTGAAAACTGGGCCCAAGTCAGGGAAGCTGCCTCATCCGGACTGTCTAACTCATAAGCATGCCACCACTGATAGGCGGCTCCTCGAAGCTGGAAAGTAGTGAAGGAAACCCGCTCGATCCTGATATGCCCATAGTACGGAGGATACGGTAGCAGTCCTCAAGAAATCCAAGGGCATCCTCTGAGGCTAGTCCGCTGAAAATCGGAGGCTGATACTTCTTGAACCTCTCCAGCCTCTTCTGCTCCTCCTCTGAAGCTACTGCTCTCTCCTCGGGCTGATCTGGGGCTACCGGCTGTATAGGAATAGCCTCTAGGACCTGGTCAATATGCACTCGCTGCTCAAGAGTGCGGGCGGCGGGAGTCTGTGCTCCTCCCCCGGCATGGGATGTAGCTGCAGCAAGGGGAAGCAACCCTGCCTGAGCTAGAGTGGTGTACATGGTCATAAACTGTGCCAAAGTCTCCTGGAGTGCTGGAGTAGTAGCGGCAGACGCATCAGGTGTCTGGACTCCGGCTGGTACTGCTGGTGGTACCTCGGTGACAGCTCGCACGGGTGCTCTGGCTGCACCACGAGCGCGTCCTCGGCCTCTGCCCCGGCCTCGGCCTCTGACGGCTCCAGTAGGGGGCGCGGGTGCCTGGTCATCTCGAGTAGCACGTGTCCTCACCATCTGTGAGAGAATAGAAGCAGAAGTTTAGAATTGTGATATCAAAAATCCTGCACGACAAGGAAATCAAACGAAACGGAATTTTCCTAACAGTTACATAGCCTCTCGTAGATAAGTACAGACGTCTCCGTACCGATCAGCGAGACTAATAAACCGACTTGTGATTCATGACTCCTATGAACCTAGAGCTCTGATACCAACTTGTCACGACCCTAGTTCGCCCTCCGTGAACCATCGTGATGGCCCCTAGTCTCTACGTCTAAGTAAGCCTAAATTGCGGAAGAAAAACCAAAATTTGCGGAAGTAAAACAATTTAAAACATAAATAAAGGAATAAACATCGTTTAAATGTGCCGCTCGGCATACACCATATTTAATTCTCAAAACCAACACATAAATCCAAGACCCGAAAACCCATGAATCACAAGCTAAGAAGTACTACATAGCTCTAACTCCAGAATGTCTAACAAGAACTGAAATACAGAAGGCTAGGACTAAACAGCAAGAATAGAAAGAGACTCCTCGGTCTGCGGACGCGGCAGATGTACCTCGAAGTCGCTATAGCAGTCATCTCGCCTCAGAGGTGGTAGGACTGAGTCGAAGTACCTGGATATGCACATGAAAAACATGCGCAGGAAGGTCATGAATACACCACAGTCGTACTCAGTAAGTGCCAAGCCTAATCTCGGTTGGATAGTGACGAGGAAGGTCATGGCCCTACTGAGATTAAATAGAATATAAAAATTCAACAGTTTAGATAAGAATAGTATAATTAAGTGCAGCAGTGAAAGTATCACAGGATATAAAGGTAATTACGACTAATGCAGAGGCAAAAACAATCACAAGGATGATAACCGGGGATCTCTTGGTGTCGCGAGGATCTCTTGGTATCCTCAATATATGCCAGGGATCTCTTAGTATCCCGAGGATCTCTTAGTATCCTCAATATATGCCAGGGATCTCTTGGTATCCCGAGGATCTCTTAGTATCCTCAGTAAATGCCAGGGATCTCTTGGTATCCCAAGGATCTCTTAGTATCCTCAATAGGTATGTGCAAGGGATCTTTCGGTATCCCGCACCTCAGCTCGATCATAAATAAGTACAGGGGGTCTCCCGGAATGCCTTCCCGTAGCCCCAAAATAAAACGCACAACAATAGCAAAAAAAGAAATACTCAATTAAGCTCAACTTCGCACCAAGGCAAAATAGATAATTCTAACCTAGCATGCTTCACGTAATACAAATAAGGCATTTAAGGCAAATAGAGCAATTTAGTCAATTAGACATGCTTCTCTAAACTAACAGCAGGCTAAATTTCCAAGTAGTGTAAGCAAGAAAAAGGAAGAACACAATTCAAGGCTATTTTTAATGGAAAAAAAATGGATTTCCAACAGTTAGCACAAGTACGCGCTCGTCACCTCACGTACAAGGTATTTCAATTATCACCATAACAGTCCTAAGGAGAAAGGTCCCCCACACAAGGTTAGACAAGCCACTTACCTCGAACCGGCTCAAATGTCAACACGAAACCACGTTCTTGCCACAAGTATCCGACTCCAAATGGCCCAAATCTAATCAATTAAATTTCATAGTATAAATAACACTTCAAGTAACTGATTCTACAATTAAATTCTAAGCTAATACGCGAAATTAGGTAAAATAACCAAAATGCCCCTCAGGCCCACATCTCGAAATCGGGTAAAATTTACATTTTCAGAATCCTCATACTCTCACGAGTCTATGGATAACAAGAATACTGAAATCGGAGTTCAATTGATCCCTCAAATATCCCTTTTTAGGTCTCTTAAACTCAAGCCCTAATTACCCACTTTTTCACAAGTTTTCCACCACTAATTAGGTCTTTAATCACATAAAAATGAGTTATGAAGTCAAAAATGTTACCTCCAAGTAATTCCCCTTGAATCGCTCTTCAACCCTCTTCAAAAAACTCCAAAATCGCCTAACAAAGGAGGAAACTAGGCTAAAATTCGTGAAATAACCCTTTTAAAACATTCTGCCCAGGTATTTTAATTCTTTCTTCGCGAACGCGAGGCTACTATCACGAACGCAATGCACAAAAGTCCTGCTGGCCAAATTCCTCTTTCGCGAATGCGAGGCCCACTCGCGAACGCGTAGTTTACACGGGCAGCCCCTACGCGAACGCAGGACATCATCGCGAACGCGAAGCACATTTCAGCTGCTCCACCTAGATGCTCTACGCGAACGCAACACCCTCTCGCGAACGCGATGAAGGTTTTCTTTGCAACACAACAGCAGAAAATCTGCAATCTTTCCAAGTCCAAAAATGGTCCGTTGAGCATCCGAAACACACCCGAGGCCCCTGGGACCTCAACCAAATCTGCCAACCAATCCCAAAACATCATTCAAACTTGTTCCAACCTACGAAACGCTCAAAACAACATCAAAACACCTATTTTTCATCGGATTCAAGCCTAAGAATTTCAAAAACTCTAAAAATACGCTTTCGATCAAAAAGCCTATCAAACCTCGTCCAAATGACCTGAAATTTTGCACACACGTCACATTCAACATTACGGAGCTACTCCAACTTCCGGAATTTCATTCCGACCCTCGGATCAAAATCTCACTATCGGACCAGAAACTTCAAAAATTCAATTTTCGGCATTTCAAGCCTAAATTAGCTACGGACTTCCAAAACACAATCCGAACACTCTCCTAATCCCGAAATCACCCAACGGAGCTAACGGAACCATCGGATTTCCATTCCGAGGTTGTCTTCACACTGTTCCGAGTACGATCAACTTTCCAACACTCAAGCTCTCATTTAGGGACTAAGTGTCCCAAAACTCTCCGAAACTCAAAACTGAACATCCCGACAAATCAAAATAGCAGAACTAAACTTGGGTAAAGCAGTTAATAGGGGATCTGGCCGTAAATTCTAAAAACGACCGGCCGGGTCGTTACAACAGATGTCCCAATAAGATTCCTTACTGTAAATAGAAATGTACCTTATTTAGGGTTCCCCTACTATATAAAGGGGATACCAATCATCTGTAACGACGCATCATCAATCATTGGCAAAAGAATATACTCTCTTACTTTCTTGCTCATTACTCATCAGAATTGTCTCTTAACTTTATTGTCTTTACTTTGCTATTCTTGTTGACCTACCTCGGGCCATCATAGCTTGAGGTCAAGACTTGATTAAGCACTAATTTGATTCAACTTACTTCTTTAATTTATATGTTTGATTTCTTGGTTATTAATTAGTATTGAACTAAATCATGTATCTTTAAGATCACAAACAAGTTTAATTGTTACTCGTATTTTCGAGGTAAACAAAATGCATATAAAACTACCGCAGCAATTATATCAAGATTGTAACACGGGAATTATAGTATTATATCAAATAACGATGAGATTTTTTGATAGATGTGATTTTATTGGTAAATATTTGGTTAATTGAATTTAAAATAGGATAAACATGTATAAAACATGTACATTTGGCTTTACAACATGTAAACTTGGATAAAATTGTATTTTCAGTGTCAACCCTAAACTTCTCAAGGGACTTTGGAAGAATAACTTTGGAGAAGGCCACATCGGTTATTTTAGTTATTTTACTCCGAAATTATTATTCCTAATCATGATATAATCAAACGACCTTACCATCTTCGTTTGTGCTCAACACGAGCCTACAACCACTTTCATGGGTTGTTTCACATCCCTGCCCCATGGCCCTTTGTTGGTTTCCCTTCGATGGGCACATAGCCGATTTGCGATGCAAATATAAAATGTTCCAGTTGATATTATAGTTATATTTTTATTTACAATGGTACTACTTTTTATACCTCACTTTAATACTTCCAAACAATTTGAAATATTAGAAAACCATCTTTACAAGTCAAATTTCATAGAATATTACGATTAAAATTACAAGATAACACAAAGTATAATGAAATAATATATTAGCTTTTTTCACGTTGGACCCGAGCAAAGCCCGAGCTACCCCTACTAGTCAGTTTTAAAGCGGGGCTAGATGGGTTGAATTTTTTTTTTATTTTTTTTATGAAATACTTATTTCCGGTCCACTTTTACGGTCATAAGGGGAGTTTGTGCGTATTAAACAAAAGATAGTAGTAATGCTTAAAGATTAAGGTCTCTGGTCTTGCCTTTTAATATAATGGTCTCACACCTCTCCTTTTTCACGGGATCTATTCTTTGTAAAAAAAATACTTAATCACTTTGAACTTCCATTTAGTTCTCATCATTAATTTTAGACCCTGGATCATTCGTCCTCTTAGGAAAAGATAAAGAGGTTTGGTAATTCGATGAGCTCGGTAATTCTTATTCTCCTCTAAATAAGTAAAGAAAAACCCTAATCAGCTGTTAAATAAATTAAGATTATTCTGTTTCAGTCCTGATTTACTTGATGATATACTACTACCACTACATCAAAATGATATAGTTATTCGTAAGGTTTCATTACAATGTTTATACAAGTAGTTCGCAAGACGGCTCACTTGAAAAATTAATGGCCTGTAATTGTACTACAAATTAAAGTAGAGTTGTAACGAACATATATATATATATATATATATATATATATATATATATATATATATATATGGCAGTGTGTAACTTGAATGACAGATTCTTCATGGTATGTTACGTTGTGTAACGAACATATGGCAGATTTTTTATATTCAGCTTCTTTATGTTATATGTTGTTGACCAATGGTCAAACATGGGGAAATATATTGATCAGATTCCCCGTTTTATTTTGTTTCAGTTTTGATTTGGTTATCTCATTGTTTTCAAAGTCCCGTCACATTTCATGATAAATTTCCAAACATCAAGCTGTTAAATATTTGTCATGATAGCTCAGAAGATAAATTCCTACTTGAATGGTGCATCACAACGCCACAATTAATGATGATAATGAAATGATAATAAATTTATTGCGGTTCACAATTTCAACAATTACATTCCACTAGAACTGTATACATCCGAGTAATATTGTCACAACAACATTCTATATATAATTATATCAATGAGTGTATATAATTACATTGTCGTAAGACCCTTTATAAGGAAAACTATTCCTACTAAGGCACAATATGCCTGTAACCCCGACGACAATCCGGACAAGTTATACGCCGAGTCATCCATGTTACAATGCAGTCATGATGAAAAACATGACTGCACGGTAACATGCGGATATACTCGGTTTGAACAAAATCAGCTAGGCATATACTGCATCTAGTAACGCCAAAGCTGAAATCGTTCAATTCCGAATATTGAAGGAGAGGAAATAGTCTCACTACCCTAGGGCCAATTGTCCTAAATCTAAGTTTAATACAATACCGTACCAAGTAAACAAATAAGAAGATCACGACGGCCAATGTGAAGATCCCTAACGTTGTTAGAGCCGCAGCTTCTTTCGAAATGTCTAATTTTCCGCGAGAAGCGACAGGAATAATAAAGGAAAATGCTGCAAGAATCTTTTGAAAAAAAAATGACGGAAGTTATTAATTAGTTACAAATTGAAGACAAACTACAACTAATTAATAGGATGATATATAATACTTACCATGAAAACAAATTTGCTTCCCGCCATTATTTATGTAACAGATTTGTAGCTAAATCAGATCAGACCGAACCCAAATATAATATTCGTCGCACAAGATACAACACAGCAATGACGACAGAGAAAAGAAATTGCAGCAAGAGGAGAATGAAAAGGGAGGAACTAATGGTTCTATTAGAGATTGGGAGACACAAGCAGTCTACTCAATATTAAAGACAGCGAGCCTCTTTTTTATACTACGCTCCCTACCATGGCCTTAGTGATCCTATTGTTTTTCAGTAAAAAAATAAATTAGTCAATGCATTATATACAAACTTATTCAAAAAAATCACACTATAACCAACTAGAACTAACTCCACTACAAAATACTTAAAGAGGAAAACACAATAGTAGCAGTTTACTATATTTGATGGCATGCATATTTTGAGAAGTGGTCAAGTTTTGGTGGCAGTTCTAAATCTCGAGAAATACTAATTACACAAGTAACTGACTCATGATCTTCAATTGAAAAATAATCATTATAATGTGATCAAATATTCACATGCTGTTATAGCTATTTGGCATCTACTATACCTTTACATATTCTTGATCAAATAATGCTGGTCTTCGTTTGTTTTATCGTTAAATCTTGTTGAGTTAAATTTTGCAGTTTTAAGTAAGTGGTTGATAACATTAGGTAATATAGCAGTGTCCTTCCATAGTCATCCTGGTAAATTTTATTTAGGGCTGAAATATTTTGAGTAGGCATATATATTCATTTGGTTGATAATATGTCAGTGTCTTTTGTTTGTCAAAAATGTGTTCCAGTATCCTGCTTAGTGAAGATTTTGAGTAGGCATCTTTTTTTGTCTTTAAATCTATCGAGTTAAAGTTACAGCTCTTAAGTAATTGATTGATAACATTATCCTATTAGTGTTTCATGCGTTGGTATTATTATGGTTTATGTGTAGGTTTTAAACAACCCATTTTTAGGGCAGTGAGAAATATTTTTGCACTTCAGTTTCTTCTTCCATGTATAATGATCCAGACTTAACGTTTGAGATAGTTATTTTCCAGATTTTGGTCTGCCTTAAAGTGGGTTTTCTTCAGATTTGGAAATGGCGAGTTCATCTATAAATCCTTTAATTCAAGGAGTCATGGTGTCTTTATTAACTCAATGGTAAGAAACAAAATTGTCTTTTAGTTCTTATAGGCTCTTATCATGGTTTGATATGTGTGTCCTATTTTGTGCTTTGTCTGTTATTCTAAGACTGATAGTTTCCTCTAAGGAGTTAATGAAAAGCTGAAACACTTGTTTAATCAACTATAGTAACTCAAATCCCAGAAGTTACCCTCTCTAATTATTACAAGCATCAACATCAGAGGCTTCATGCAAAGTAGCAGTTATATAAGCCCTATGTTTCAAATTATGTGTGTTAGTGTTACTTTCTCTTTTTACTTTATTTCGAAAAAGATGATATATTTTATATTTACTAAGTGTTTAAATTTTAAAATTTTAATTTTACCTTTAGTGACACTCTCATATAAGAATTCATATTTTTGTTTACCTAGAAAATACGAGTAACTATTAAATTTGATTTGTGATTTTAAAGATATGTGATTAGATTCAATACCATTTAATAATCAAGAAATATAAAGTAGAAGTGAAAGAAATAAGTCTATCAAACCAATATAACTTAGCAGCAGTGACCTCGAGCTTAGTGACCTCGGGGTGGGTTTAGGACAATAAGAACAATTAAGCAAGAAAAGTAAAGTAAGAGCAGTAGAGCTAAAGGACAATTCTAATGAACAATAGGCAAAAAGCAGAGAGTATATTCTTTTCTCAATGATTAGGTGATCTTACAAACGATTGGGGTCCCCTTTATATAATAGGGGAATCCTAAATATGGAATATTTCTATTTACAATAGGGAATATTCCTGATACAGCTGTCTAACCGTCTAGTACGGAATCGTACAATCATATTCCGGGATTTGCTCCATGATCTTGGGGACGTGGCAGGTATCTAGCCCATTCTGTTACAAGTCCATAACGGTACTATTCCTCGGCCCCGGCAGATGTTGTGCTCTGCCTTCGAACTCGGGTATGGTCCCTCAAGCTCGAATTCGATCTTGCTTGAGCTCGGACTTTGGACGACTCCTCGAGCATATAGATCGAAGGCATACGATCTCGACTGTGTACAATTTTCATTATACGTTCTTAAATTTTGTGTTCAACTAAACTTAGACAGATAAAATATATAACAGCGGAAGTACTACTTTAAAAGAAACATATGTTTGAGAAATATTTTTATATGAAAAAGTTTTAAAAGAAATATTTGATTTGTCTACCTATATTGTAATATAGAACTAAATATTTATTTATAATTAAAAAAGGAAATATGCTAAGTATTTATATATTTACTAGAGATATAATTTTATTTCTCACCATTTCGATTATTTTAAACTTGCATTAATATAATAACTAGCATATTTTAATCAAGCATAAATTTTGAAGGACAATTTTATCTTTAACTAAGCTAATGCATGTATTAAAACCCATTGCATTGCTAATACCCATGGTTTTCTATGCATTAGTTATGCATAGGATAATACCAAATAGTATGTATAACTAATGCTTGCATAACTAATGCATAGGTTCGAAATGTCTACCAAACAACGTATTATTAAAACACAAAGCTAATGCATGCATTATTTTATCTACTGCATCCTACCAAACGTGTAACGACCCAGTCGGTCGTTTTGAGAATGTAAGTTCCGATCAGCGGCATAAGGTCCTGGTAAGCTTTATATTATGTGTATCAACTTGCGTGCATGGTTGAATTCAGTTACTGAATGATTCGGAGTCGAATTACGAGAAGGAATCTAGTTTGGGAAGCTTAAGCGGTGAGAATTTAACCGGAATTAGACTTTGGAGTAAACGGCTCCAGAATGGGTTTTGGATGATCTTAACAGCTTCGTATGGTGGTTCTGGACTTAGGTGCGTGTCCGGATTTGGATTTGAAGGTCCGTAGAGTAATTTGAGGTATTTCGGCGGAAGTTGGAAAAGTTGAAGTTTGAAAAATGGAGAAGTTTGACCCACAGTTGACTTTTATGTTATCAGGGTTGGAATGCAATTCCGAGAGTTGGAACATCTCCGTTTTATCATTTGGGACTTGTCTGCAAAATTTGGCGCCATTCCGGGTTGGTTTGATTGGTTTTGGCACGAGTTTTCAAAGTTGGAAGATTTGGAAGTTCATAGTTCGATTCATGGCGCGATTTGTATTTCCGGCATTGTTTGATGTGATTTGAGACCTCGAGCGAGTCTGTTTTAGGTTATAGAACTTGTTCGTGTGTTCAGACGAAGTCCCGGAGGCCTCAGGTGTGTTCCGGACGAGTTCTGGATGTTTTGCATGATTTCGAGCATGTCTGATTCTGGTGTTTTCGCACCTGCAGCCTTGGAGCGCAGGTGCGGCTCCTCTTCTGCGTGAACCTGGCCGCTTCTACGGTCATGAAGGCTTGGGAGCTTGGGAGCTTCTGCGGAGGCTGGCACGCAGGTGCGAAAGCCGCTTCTGCGGTCCAGCTATCGCACCTGCGATGAAAACTCGTTGCTGCGATTTCCCTTTCGCTTTTGCGGCGCCACTTGTGCGGCTGTATATCTGCAGATGCGGTCCCAAGACAATGAGCCAAAGTTCGCAGATGCGGTATCTCTCTCGCAAAAGCGTTCCCGCAGATGCGGTTTCTTGACCGCAGAAGCGGAAGTCCTTGCAGAATCATATAAGTCGAGGGTTTGGCCATTTCTTCATATTTTTGAGTTTTAAACTTCGGATTTGGGAGCCTCTTGTGGGTTTTTTCAAGCAAGACGATTGGGTATGTGTTCTTCGCTTAGAATCTAGCATATTCCACGATTTAATCTTCATTTTTATCTTTTAATTTGTGTTTGGGTTGAGGAAAATGTTGGTTTTTGAAGAAAATTCCTAAAATGAAAAATCATGATTTGAGGGACCAAATGGTATCAGAATTTGATAAATTTTGTATGGCTGAACTCATAATGGAATGGGTATTCGGATTTTATAAAATTTGTCGGGTTCGGAGGTGCGGGCCCGGGGGTCGACTTTTGGACCGATTTTTTGAATTTTGTTAAATATTGAGACTTTATGATCCAAAATAGTTTCTTATGTGTTTTATTTGTGCCTTGAAGTTATTTTTGTTGGATTTGAGCCGTCCGGAGGTCTTTTCACCCGAGAAGTGCATGTAGAATATCGGTCTGTCATCTTTGAGGTAAGTATCTTGCCTAACCTTGTGTGGGGGACTTCCCCTTAGGATTTGAGTCTTCCGTGTTGATTGTAGTTCGTGTACACTAGGCGACGAGTGCGTACTCGAACTTATTTTTGGGAAATTGGCCTTTTAGGGTTCTTAAGTTCTTATATTCACTATGTATGAAGTTATTCTTGATATGACTGAGTTCCTCCTTATTAGTTTTGCCTTTACATGCTTAATTGGAATTAATTGCTTCATGACTCACTCTTATTGCCTAATTGATATCCTACTTGATTTAACTGAAGAATTTCTCCTCTCCTATTGTCATGCTATCTTTTCATAACTGCCTGTGTTGTTTGAGATTTATTATCATCCCTCATATAATTGTCTAGTCTTAACTGAAGCTAAGATCACCTTTCCTTAATTGAGTTGTCGAATATCTTCGTAACATTCCAACCTTAAAAGGAGTTTAGATAACCTATATCTTTGTTGACTTGCCTTGGACTACTTGACTCGTGTTGATTTCCTTGTTATTGACTTGTATATTGTGGGATTGTTACTACATGTTACTTTTCCCTTTGTTGAACTGTTCCCTATATGCCTTTCATTCCTTACTGTGGTTATTCCTTGTGAACTGGTTCTACTGTTTCCTTGTGATTTAAAGTTCTGGAGTGTATTCACTCGCTGTACTTTGTATTACTGTCATTGTTGTTTTTGTACTGGTTGTGTTGGTGCACGAGGTTTCTACCGTGCGGTTGTTGTTATGGGGTTGCACAAGGTTTCTGCTGTGCTATTGTTACTATTGATATATTGCACATGCGGCGTGACAAGGCGGGATATATATATATATATATATATATATATATATATATATATATATATATATATATATATATATATATATATATATATATATATATGTATATGCGTATATGTAGGTAAAGCATGTGGCGAGACAAGGTGGGAACATTATGATACACGTGTGGTGAAACAAGGTGGGCACTTATTATATTATTATTGCGCACGTGGCGAGACAAGGTGGACTATGTCAGGGATTGATTGTGATGCTTTGTGATGGCCTGGGGACATTCTTGTTGTTTACATTTTTTTATGGTACGTTTACCTGTATGAGCTTTACCTCGTGAAAGTTGTGAGAAAAATGCCTTACGTGCTGACCGTTCTTTTCCTTACATTTTTAGCTGGTATGATCTATGTTAGACACTTGCACAAGTATACATGTAGCTAAACACTCCTATTGGTTAAGAAGTTTTCCCCTGATATTGTTAAGTATAGATGTCCACCCTCATTTGCTTGACATATATGCGATAGTGGCTCTAGTTAGCAAGTGAATTGTCAGCATGATCATGAGGTGTGATGAGGGCACAGGATGCCGAGTGTTAGGGTTCAGGTATTGAGACCCGTGAGCTGTAATTCGTTAGAGGTCCGGTACTTCGTGGAGTTGTTGGCTAAGACCTGATGTGAAAACTGTCGTAGTTTCTGAGTATTACATGCCTTTACTGTATTTGTGATTTAGAATTTGGGTTTGTGTTTCCGCTCGCTCTTCTATGTCATTATTATGGTGTTTCCGATGTCACTTGCTATCTTCCTTTCTTATTGTGATTCTTGTATTGTTTGCCATATCGTGTAGCCTTTATATATACATCATGTTTTATTGTTCCTATACTTATATTTTGTACAGTTTATCAGACCAGTAGGTGTCTTGACTGTTCCTCGTCACTCCTCTACCGAGGTTAGTATTGATACTTATCGGGCACCGCTGTGGTGTGCTCATGCTACTCTTCTGCATATTTTTTTGTACAGATCCAGGTATTGATCGTTAGTAGCCGTGCGGATCATTATTGAGGAGACTCAAGGTAAACCTACTGCTGCGCTCGCAGGCTTTGGAGTCACCTTTTTACTTGTATTCAACTGTTTTTACTCATTTCCAAACAGTTGTATTTAGGAGTGGTAGCTAACTTTGTAGAGCTTATGACTTGTACTACCGGGTTTTGGGAATATGTTTATTGTATAAAGAATTCATCTCAGAAGGATTTTAGATGTTCTTTATTATTGTTGTTATTCCGTAAATATTAGGCTTACCTAGTCCTTAAGACTAGGTGCCATCACGAAACCCAACGGAGGGAAAATTGGGTCGTGACAAGTTGTTATCAAAGCTCTAGGTTCATAGGTGCTACGGGTCATAAGCGAGTTTAGTAGAGTCTTGCGTATCGGTACAGAGACATCTGTACTTATCTTCGAGAGGCTACGGAACGATTAGGACAATCTCACTTCTTTCATTCCTTTCGTGTGAGTTTATTGATCTTGGTGTCTGAACTTTTATCATTCTATTATCTCACAGATGGTGAGGACACGCGCTGCAGTTACCGATGACGCTGCTACCGGAGCAGGGGTCGCTGGAGGCAAAGGCAGAGGCCGACGAGGAGTACGTGCCACAGCTAGAGCACCTACCTGAGGAGCCGCCAGTAGCTCCAGTTGGGGGCAGGTACCGGAGGCGCCTGCTGTTACCCCCGGACTTCAGGAGACCTTAGCACAGTTACTAAGCATGTTTGGTACATTGGCTCAGGCGGGTTTGATTCTGATTGCACCAGCTACTTCACAGACTGGGGAGGGACTCAGACTCCCGCCGCCCACACCCTAGAGCAGCGAGTTCATGTTGGTCAGGTTCCAGGCATCATGGCGGCACAGCCTGTGGTTCCATAGTCAGGGCAGCAGCATCTGAAGAAGAGCAGCTTAGACTTGCAAGGTTCATGAAATACGACCCTCTGACATTTAGTGGTTTGGCTTCAGAGAGTGCACAAGGTTTTCTGGAGGAGTGCCATCGCATTCTCCGCACTATGGGTATTGTTGAGTCGAGTGGGGTTGCTTACGTTCCAGCTTAGGGGAGCGGCTTATCAGTGGTGGCGGGCATATGAGTTGGGTAGCCCGGCCGAGTCAGTTTCACTTACATGGGTTAAGTTTTCAGAGATGTTCCTGAGAGAGTTCGTACCTCAGTCCTTTCGGGATGCATGGTGCGTGGAGTTTGAGCATCTGTGCCAGGGCACTATGTCAGTATCAGAGTATGCCATCAAATTCAGTGATTTGGCCAGGCATACACAGATTTTGGTTTCTACTGTTCGGGAGAGGGTCCGCCGGTTTATTGAGGAACTCCATCCCAGCATTAGGACTAGTATGGACTGGGAGTTGGAGATGGATATTTCATATCAGCAGACCCTGAGTATTGCTAGGAGGGTGGAGGGCATGCTGTCTCGAGAGAGAGAGAGGAGAGAGAGGTCAGGCGGGGCCATGAGAGAGAGGACAGGGGATCTCAGGAGAAAGATTACAGGGAGGCGAGGGAGCCTCGTAGACCGGGGAGATACGCTGGTCCTTATTATGGATGTAGGGTGCGACATGGTAGAGGTTCTATGGGTTAGCCAGTTCAGTTTGCGCTTCAGGCTTCGCACAGTGATTCAGATGTTCATGGGTCTCGGAGTACCCGTACCGCACAGTTCCCACAACCACGTCAGTAGAGAGGTTTCTTTGAGTGTGGAGATACTAGCCATATGGTGAAAGATTGTCCCAGACTTCGGGCCGATGTGTCACAGCGAGGTATTCATGCAGGTAGAGGGCGCCCAAGAGGGGGAGGCCCGGCCCGTTGATGTGTTTCTTGTAGGCTTGAGGCTGCTGCGCCAGATGATGTCACTCGGGTATGATTTTGGTTTGTTATAGAGGAGCACCATCCGTATCTCATCATAGTTCTGCTTATCGGGGCAAGTTCCCCAATTTACTGCTCCACTAATGAGTGCGATTCATGATTTGCACTCTGTTATATGTTGCCCTTTTTGGGAGGTTCTATGAGTGATAGCCCGTGTCTGTCGTCTGTTTCTATTCCTTATTGAGGGTTATGAGACTAGTAGTAAATTCCTATTGTCCATTACGGTAGGCTTGATGTGATTTTAAAGTATTTTTGACTACGAGCAGTGATTTATTTTATGCTCCACCAGTGTGGGAGCCAGCACGTGTTGTAATTTTATTGATGGGATTGATCTAGTGAGAGGTTCCAGCTAGCTGATGTATACCCTACTTGTGATTCCGAGTTGAGGGCGGGACCCTCATAATTTCATGTGATTTGATGTGTTTGAACTGGGCGGTGTACCGCGATGGAAGTTATATCAGTATGAGATCCTTCTGAATTGTTTATATGCTTTAATTCTTTCTTGTTATATTGTTTTGCAGGTTAGTACTGATAGAAAATTGTGGTCTTGTTTGATAGTTCCCTTATGTGTTTCTCTTTCCATATCTAGTCATTTTCGTTCTATGCTTCTTGAGTTTCAGCTTGTAAGGTGTGTGCCCGGTGGTGTTAGTTGTGACTTGTTGATTAGGGTGTTTGGTTATGAGGCCTTCATGTTTCTTGCATCATTGTCAGTGTTATGGAGATTTGAAACAGAGTCCTATCTGATATAAAGCTAGTAGCCGGTGTAGGATTTGATTTCTAGCAGGTATCATGATCGGGAATGTTATTATAGGCTTATGTGTGGTGTGCATGTTGTGTGGTCGTACTCTGTGGTTGTAGGCATAGTGGTTACAGCTAGTTGAGACTATACCGAATATGGATTTTGAATCGGGTCTCTTGGAAATGAATGGGGTGTGAGAATTTTAGCTCTAAGACTTATTAGTATTGGTAGAAAGGCTAAATTTGTAGTTGGGATGGTGTCGTCAGGCTTGTGTGGATTGGGGTAACGTGGGGCCAACCCACGGGTGTATGTTGGAAGTGTGCATTCAATGATTTGAGGACTTCGAGGCGAATCTTGGCACGTTCGAGGACGAACGTTTGTTTTAAGAGGGGGAGGATGTAACGACCCGGTCGGTCATTTTGAGAATTTAAGTTCCGATCAGCGGCATAAGGTCCTGAGAAGCTTTATATTATGTGTATCGACTTCGATGCATGGTTGAATTTAGTTACCGAATGGTTCGGAGTCGAATAGGGAGAAGGAATATAGTTTGGAAGCTTAAGCGGTGAGAATTTGACCGGAATTGGACTTTGGAGTAAATGGCTCCAGAATGGGTTTTGGATGATCATAACAGCTTCGTATGGTGATTTTGGACTTAGGCGCGCGTCCGGATTTGGATTTGGAGGTCTGTAGAGTAATTTGAGGTATTTCGGCGAAAGTTGGAAAAGTTGAAGTTTGAAAAATGGAGAAGTTTGACCCACAGTTGACTTTTATGTTATCGGGTCGGAATGCGATTCCGAGAGTTGGAACAGCTCCGTCTTATCATTTGGGACTTGTCTGCAAAATTTGGCGCCATTCCGGATTGGTTTGATTGGTTTTGGCACAAGTTTTCAAAGATGGAAGATTTGAAAGTTCATAGTGCAATTCATGGCGCGATTTGTATTTTCGGCGTTGTTTGATGTGATTTGAGACCTCGATCGAGTCCATTTTAGGTTATACAACTTGTTCGTGTGTTCAGACGGGGTCCCGGGGGCCTCGGGTGTGTTCCGGACGAGTTCCGGATGTTTTGCATGATTTTGAGCATGTCTGATTCTGGTGTTTTCGCACCTGCGACCTTGGAGTGCAGGTGCGGCTCCGCTTCTGCGTGAGCCTGGCCGCTTCTGCGCTCATGAAGGCTTGTGTGCTTGATCGCTTCTGCGGAGGCTGGCACGCAGCTGCGAAGGTCGCTTCTGCGCTCCAGCTATCGCACCTGCGATAAAAACTCGCTCCTGCGATTTCCCTTTCGCTTGTGCGGTTGTATATCCGCAGATGCGGTCCCAGGCCAATGAGACAAAGTTCGTAGATGCAGTATCTCTCTCGCAAATGCGGTCCCGCAGATGCGATTTCTTGACCGCAGATGCGGAAGTCCTGGCAGAATCATATAAGTCGGGGGTTTGGCCATTTCTTCATATTTTTGAGTTTTAAACTTCGGATTTGGGAGCTTCTTTTGGGGTTTTCAAGCAAATCGATTGGGTAAATGTTCTTCACCTAGAATCTAACATATTCCATGATTTAATCTTCATTTTTATCTTTTAATTTGTGTTTGGGTTGAGGAAAATGTTCGTTTTTGAAGAAAATTCCTAAAATGAAAAATCATGATTTGAGGGACCAAATGGTATTGGAATTTGATAAATTTTGTATGGTTGAACTCATATTGGAATGGGTATTCAGATTTTGTAAAATTTGTCGGGTTCCGAGGTGCGGGCTCAGGGGTCGACTTTTTGACCGATTTTTGGATTTTGTTAAAGATTGAGACCTTATGATCCAGGATAGATTCTTATGTGTTTTATTTGTGCCTTGAAGTTATTTTGGTTGGATTTGAGTCATCCGGAGGTCTTTTCACCCGAGAAGTGCATTTTAGAGTATCGGTCTATCGTCTTTGAGGTAAGTATCTTGCCTAACCTTGTGTGGGGGACTTACCCTTAGGATTTGAGTCTTCCGTGTTGATTGTAGTTCGTGTATGCTAGGTGACGAGTGCGTACTCGGATTTACTTGTGGGAAATTGGCCTTTTAGGGTTTTTAGGTTCTTATATTCACTATGTACGAAGTTATTCTTGATATGACTGAGTTCCTGCTTATAAGTTTCGTCTCTACATGCTTAATTGGAATTAATTGCATCATGATTCACTCTTATTTTCTAATTGACATCCTACTTGATTTAACTGAAGAATTTCGCCTCTCCTATTGTCATACTATCTTTTCATAACTGCCTGTGTTATTTGAGATTTATTATCATCCCTCCTATAATTGTCTAGTCTTAAGTGAAGCTAAGATCACCTTTCCTTAATTGAATTGTCGAATATCCTCGTAACATTCCAACCTTAAAGGATTTTAGATAACCTATATCTTTGTTGACTTGCCTTTATTTGGGACTACTGGACTCGTGTTGATTTCCTTGTTATTGACTTGTATATTGTGGGATCGTAACTACATGTTAGTTTTCCCTTTGTTGAACTGTTCCCTTTATGCCTTTCATTCCTTACTGTGGTTATTCCATGTGAACTGGTTCTACCGTTTCCTTGTGATTTAACGTTCTGGAGTGGATTCACTCGCTGTACTTTGTATTACTGTCATTGTTGTTTTTGTACTGGTTGTGTTGGTGCACGAGGTTTCTGCCGTGCGGTTGTTGTTATGGGGTTGCACGAGGTTTCTGTCGTGCTATTGTTACTATTGATATATTGCACATACGGCGTGACAAGGTGGGATATATATACATATATATATATATATATATATATATATATATATATACACTTATATGTGGGTTGCGCATATGGCGAGACAAGGTGGGAACATTATGATGCACGTGTGGTAAAACAAGGCGGGCACTTATTATATTATTATTGCACACGCGGCGAGACAAGGTGACCTGTGTCAGGGATTGATTGTGATGCTTTGTGATGGCCTGGGGGCCTTCTTGTTGTTGACATTGTGTTATGGTACGTTTACCTGTATGAGCTTTACCTCGTGAAAGTTGTGAGAAAAATGCCTTACGTGCTGACCGTTCTTTTCCTTACGTTTTTAGCTTGTATGATCTATGTTTGAACACTTGCACAAGTATACACGTAGCTAAACACTCCTATTGGTTAAGAAGTTTTCCCCTGATATTGTTGAGTATAGATGTACACCCTCGTTTGCTTGACAAATATGCGAGAGTGGCTCTAGTTAGCAAGTGAGTTGTCAGCATGATCATGAGCTTGTGATGAGGGCACAGGATGCCGAGTGTTAGGGTCTAGGTATTGAGACCCGTGAGCTGTAATTTGTTCGAGGTCCGGTACTTCGTGGAGTTGTTGGCTAAGACCTGATGTGAAAACTATCATAGTTTCTGAGTATTACATGCCTTTACTGTATTTGTGATTTAGAATTTGGGTTTATGTTTCCGCTTGCTCTTTTGTGTCATTATTATAGTGTTTTCGATGTCACTTGCTGTCTTCCTTTCTTATTGTGATTGTTGTATTGTTATCCATATCGTGTAGCCTTTATATATACATCATGTTCTGTTGTTCCTATGCTTATATTTGTACAGTTTATCAGACCAGTAGGTGTCTTGACTATTCCTCGTCACTACTCTACCGAGTTTAGTCTTGATACTTACTGGGCACCGCTGCGGTATGCTCATGCTACTCTTCTGCACATTTTTTTGTGCAGATCTAGGTATTGATCGTTAGTAGCTGTGTGGTCATTGTTGAGGAGACTCAAGGTAAACCTGTTGTGCGCTTGCAGGCTTCGGAGTCACCTTTTTACTTGTATTCAACTGTTTCTACTCATTCCCAAACAATTGTATTTAAAAGCGGTAGCTAACTCTGTAGAGTTTATGACTTGTACTATCGGGTTTTGGGAATATGATTATTGTATAAAGAATTCATCTCAGAAGGATTTTAGATGTTATTATTATTGTTGTTATTCCATAAATATTAGGCTTACCTATGTCACGACCCGGATTTCCCACCATCGGGAGTCGTGATGTCGCCTACTGTCGGAGCTAGGCAAGCCAAGTATTAAAACATTTTCTGATAACATCACAACGATATAAAAAAAACGACACATTTAAATAAAAGCGGAAGTCTTAAAAACATAGATAACTGAAAACCAAATGCGGAAGTTTAAATACAACTCTACCCAGATCCGCTGTCACTAACTCACGAACTACTAATGAGTGCTAAAAACAAGTCTGACTAGAAGTACATCAATGTTTGTCTCGGTATAAGGAAAACAAACTAATAACATAGAAGGGACTCCGGCCTGCGGACGCCAGCCAGGCTACCTCGAAAGTCCCTGGACTGAAGTTAGCTCCCGATCAAATCCTACTGCTGAGGCCCAAAAGCTGCTCCTGGATCTGTGCAAAAAGATGCATAGAGTGTAGCATCAGCACAACCGACCCCATGTGCTGGTAAGTGCCTGGCCTAACCCCGACGAAGTAGTGACGAGGCTAGACAGGACCTACCAAAAACAACCTGTGCAGATATATATGTATATACAAGTGCAACGAAATAACAGCAGAAAATACCAATTAAGGCGGGAAGGGGACATGCTTAGGGAAAATACAGATGAAAACAACTTATCAGAAGTAAACACGAAACTACATCAGATCCCATAATCTATATAAGTGGTCGGCGTGCCACACGATCCCATTTCATAGTATATAAGTGGTCGGCGTGCCACACGATCCCATTTCATAATATGTAAGTGGTTTCCCGGCAAGGGAGAATACGACTAAGCAGTTAAATCCCGGCAAGGGAGCAACAACAATAGCTTACACGTCGCGGCAAGGGAATAATCACATCTCTTTCTCTTACGTTCATTTCTTACTTTTTAATCAAGTCAAAAATCGAGCCAACGCTCCAAAGAGTTTACACATCATATTTCCTTCTCATTCTCTTCATATCAAATAGAAACCATTAATTAACAAGGAAGAGTCACTACAGAAACCCAATTAAGCACAAATAAAGACCACGGTCATGCAAGACACCAGTGTATAGATACTCGTCATCATGCCTATACACCGTACTCAACATTTAGCAATTAGCAAATAATACTCTAATCCTATTCCCTCAAGCCAAAGTTAGATCAAAAACTTACCTCGAATGCTCCAAACTCAACTCAAGCCTCTAGTATAGCTTTACCCCTTGAATTCGGCTCCAACTCTGTCAAATCTATGAAATAATGACTTTACAATATTAATAATAGCTAAACAAACTAAACTCGATGCCTAAATATGCATTTCTAAGCTTTCTCCCCAAAATTCCAAAAAATCGACCCCGGGCCCGCTTGGTCAGAACACGAGGTTCGAACCAATTCCATGTTACCCATTCCCCCACGAGCCCGGATATACAATTTGTTTTCGAATTCGACCCCAAAACGAGGTCTAAATCAAAGAAAATCGAAAAGCCCTAACTCTACCCTTTTCCCCCAATTTCAACCCTAGATTACATGATTTAGGATTAGAAACTCATTAATTAATGAAGGAAGATGAAGGAAATGAATGGGAATTTACTTATCCAAGAAGCTTTGGTGAAGAAGTGCTCAAAATTTCGCTCAAGAGCTGTGGAGAAGAAGAACTCGTGTGAAATATGGACTAAATCCCGTAGCTACTGTTTTAAAACTTAAAAAAAATCACTGGGCGTTTTTGTGCTGCGCGCTCGCGACAGGAGCGTCGCGTTCGCGAATAAGGGGGAGCTGGCAAGCTACGCGTTCGCGAGGGAAGGACTGCGAACGCGAAGAGGAAGTACTGGGGGGTCCAAAGACTTGGCCTACGCGAACGCGTTGACCATCACGCGAACGTGGAGAAGGAAAAGGCAAATCATCGCGATCGCGATGGCCTGAACGCGAACGCGAAGAAGGGTGGCCTCAAAGCTATGCGAACGCGAAGGGGTATTGCGAACGCGAAGAAGGATTCTTCTGTGTAAAAATTGCAGAAAAATCTGATGCCTTCCTAAGTTCAAAACCATCCCGAACACCTCTGAAAACACTCCCGAGCCCTCGGGGCTCCTAACCAATCACACACACTAACTCAACAACATCCTACGAACTCAACCGTGCGATCAAATCGCCAAAATATCATCAAAATCAATGAATTAAACCTCAAAATCATCACTTTTTCATCAAACTTCATAAACTTTCATTTTTAGATATTTAGGTCCGAAACACGTCAAATGACGTCCGATTTCAACCAAATTTCACAGAAAGCGCTTAAACTATATATAAGACTTGTACCGAGCGTCGGAACCAAAATACGAGCCTGATACCACAGTCTTTTAATCAATTTTCATTTCCATTTTCCATAAAAATTTTAGAAAAATAATTTCACAGAAAAANCTCGTCGGACGTACAATCGACGGGTCCGGTACCGTTTAACCAAAATATTAACCAAAGTCAACTTTAATCATAATAATATCAAAATTCATAAATTTTTACACAGAATTCATATTTAAACTTTTCGGCTACGCGCCCGGACTGCGCACGCAAATCGAGGCAAGTAAAAATAAGGTTTTCAAGGACTCGGAAGCACGGGATGAATGAGAAAACAGGTGATGACCCTTTGGGTCGTCACATTCTCCACCTCTAAAACAACCGTTCGTCCTCGAACGGAGAAAAGAAAGAAGTACCTGAGTCGGGAAATAGATGAGGATAACGGCTCCGCATATCAGACTCGGACTCCCAGGTCGATGCCTCAGGAGGCTGACCTCTCCACTGGACACGCACTGAAGGAAAACTCTTCGACCTCAACTGTTGAACCTGCCGGTCTAGAATAGCTACCAGCTCCTCCTCGTATGACAAATCCTTGTCCAACTGGACAGTGCTGAAATCTAACACGTGGGCTGCATCGCCGTGATGCCTCTGAAGCATGGACACATGAAACACTTGATGTACGGCTGACAAGCTGGGCGGCAGGGCAAGTCTGTAAGCCACCTCTCCCACACGATCGAGAATCTCAAATGGGCCAATGAACCTAGGGCTAAGCTTGCCCTTCTTTCCAAATCTCATCACGCCCTTCATAGGCGACACTCGGAGTAAGACCCGCTCACCAACCATGAAAGCTACATCTCGAACCTTACGATCCGCATAACTCTTTTGCCGCGACTGAGCCGAACGAAGCCTGTCCTGAATGATCTTGACCTTATCCAAGGCCTCCTGAACTAAATCTGTACCCAATAA
>NC_031991.1:29579969-29585250 GCF_001879085.1 Nicotiana attenuata
TAAGCTTTCCGGCTACGCGCCCGGACTGCGCACGCAAATCGAGGCAAGTAAAAATGAGGTTTTCAAGGCCTCGGAAGCACGGAATGAAAGAGAAAACAGGTGATGACCCTTTGGGTCGTCACAACCTAGTCCTTAAGACTAGGTGCCATCACGTAACCCAACGGAGGGAAAATTGGGTCGTGACAAAACGACCCCTTAATTATCAAATGCTTTAATTCTTTTTTGTGGAATTATGTGTAATATTTAAGTTTCTGAAAATATTATGCCCATAATTGTAATATTTTCAAGCAAATGTATTAATTAGCAAGATGTGATCAATCATTTTAATACTCCCTCCCATCCACTTTAATTGAGTTCTTAGATGTTTTAACAATATTATAAAATTCATCTTTTAGCATTGGTTAACAATGAAATTGACCGTGAAATATAAATAATCCTAATAGAGTGTAATTCATCTTTTAATTTTATTTAACAATGAAATTACTATTAATAATTTAAAATAAATCATAAGCTAATGTAATTATTAATTTACAAGCTAATTGCTACTAAACCATTTTTACGTAGTTAAGTATCAATTAATAGTCTAATCAATCACTAATATTATTTAAGGATATCATACTGCACTTCTACTTAGTGTTATTATTTTATAAACTAATCAATGAGTAATATTTCTTAAGAATACTGCTAATACACTTCTACTTAGTAGAATTTTTAATGTATAGGCTGATCGATAACTAATTTTTCTTATTGGTATTACTAATACACTTTTACTTAGTGTAATTCTCAATGTATAAGCTAATCAATCAGTAATAGTTCTTAAGAATACTATTAATACACTTCTACTTAATTAGTTTAATTATTAATACATGGGCTAATCAATTATTACTATTACTTGAGGATACCACCTCTGTTTTAAATGGCAGAATTGGGACTCGCACGGGGGCGGAGCACTCGTATAACACCCCTAGGCTTATGTGTGGGGCTTAGTTCCGTGAGACTTACGCCTCGGTCACCGGGGCTTACGCCCCGGATAAGCCAACGCCCAGGGTACTGGGCTTGCCTAATAGAACTTTATGCAATTGTATGTAACTAACCTTGTAAATCCTCAAATTTTCTTAACAAATCGTTGACTATTCAAAATTACTTTTTTCTTAATTATAAATCATTAAGTTGAGAGTATTTTAAGTCATAATTAAAATAAAAACTATTGCGCGTTATCCACTAAGACTGCAGTAAATTTTAAACAAATCTTTCATTTCAAAAGTATTTATTTATTAACTTTTGTTATGTATTTACTATATAATAGTCCATAATTTTTTTTATAATTATTTTTCTAAATATTTTTTTTACGTTTACGAGATACAATACTTATTAATTTAATATCTCAGTATTAGCTATTAACTATTTACAAATAATTAGTTATCATGATATTGTATGGTGAATTATGTGTCAGTTTATTAACTTGTTGAAACTTAAAAATAAATGATGTTAGAGAATCATATTTAAATTGTGAATTATGTTTTTATATAAGTTCTCTTTCAAATAAAAAGCATATTAAATAAAAGGAGTATTTTAAGTAAAATATCAAATTTTAATATTGATATTCTTTCAATATTTATTAATCCTTAAGAGATACATATAAGATTTCATATTGAATACATTACTTTTGATGTTTGAGTTGTAACGACATTGCAACTAATTTGCATATTATGATATATGTCATCCTTTTCGTATTATTCATAGTCGAATCATAATTTGTAAATATTTTAAATAGATTATTTGTTATAATTTTGTGATTTTGATGTAATTGTTACAATTATTTTTTATTTTATACTGTCTTAAAATTCTTGAAATTAGTAAAATTTAAAGATCTGTGGGACTTACGCACCATGTCTCAGGGCTTACGTTTCGCCTCGTCAGAGGTAAAACGCCTCACCTTACGCCCTCGCCTTTTAAAATATTGGATACCACTAATACGCATCTACTTTCTGTAATTATCCATTTATAAGCTAATCAATCGTAAAATTTCTTACTGCTATATTTCTAACACACTTCTGCTGAGAGTAAGGATACCACTAATACGTTTCTACTTTTTGTAATTATCAATTTATAAGCAAATTAATCGCTAACATTTCTTACTGATATTGCTAATATACTTCTGCTTAGTGTAATTCTCAATGTATAAGCTAATCAATTAGTAATAGTTCTTAAGGCTACTACTCATAAACTTTTACTGAATCAGTATAATTACTAATAGATAGGATAATCAATCATTAATATTACTTAAGCATACCACTAATATCCATCTACTTTATGTAATTATCAATTTATAAGTTAATCAATCGCTAAAATTTCTTACTGATATTACTAATACACTTCTACTTAGTGTAATTCTTTATGCATAGGCTAATCAATCAGTAATAGTTTTTAAGACTATACTAATACACTTTTACTTAATTAGTATAATTATCAATGTATAGGCTAATGAATCACTAGCGTTACTTCAGGATACCACTAATATTACTTAAGGATACCACTAATAAACCTCTACTTACTTTAATATCAAACTAAAGATAAATAATCACAAATATTTCGCACAAATAGCATTAATACACTTCCATTTAGTGTATAATTATCAATGTGTCGGCTAATCGATCACTAACGCTACTTATATAAGGATGTCATTAGTTCACTAATACTTAGTGTTATTAGTAATGTATATAGGCTAATCAATCGCCAACATTACTTACATATATATTATTAATACACTTATACTTTGTGTAATTATCAATCTACAAGCTAAATACAACTAATACACTTTTGCTTAGTATATTATCAATGTGTATGATAATCAATTGTTAACGTTACTTAAGGACACCATTAGTACACTTCTACTTACAGTAATTATCAATTTATATGATAAACCATCACTAATATTTCTTACGGAAACGACTAATATACTTCTTCTTAGTGTGTAATTATTAATGTATAGGTTAATCAATGTAGTTAAGGATACTACAAATTCACTTTTACTTTGTGTAATTATAAATTACTAAGCTAGTTACCACTAATATATTTTTAAGTAGGGTATTGCCTCCACTTAGTGTAAATTTCAATAAATAGGCCAATCAACCACTAAAATAATTAAGTAAATACTTACCGAGGGACTTACCGACGGCCTCCCTCGGTATTGTGTAATAAAAAATACAAAATAATTATCTATAAGATTATATATTTAATTTACCGACGGGCGTCCATCGGTACTGTAAGAAAAAAAATCAAAATATTATGTAAATGCAATAGGATTGAGCACGTCGATAATTTTATTTTCTTTTTTATTTTATTTTTTAAAAGCACCGAGAGACACCGTCGGTACCTAAAAAAATAATTCAAAAAAATAAATACAAAATGTTTTGAGGGAGTCCGTCGGTAAATTACCGACGAAGTGCATCGGTACAACCAATTAAATTTTGACCGGTCAAAGTATTATTATTTATCGAGAGTTATCCGTCGGTTATTTTTTTTTTAAAAAAAAGGAAATTAAAAAGTTCAAAAGTACTGAGGGACTCCGTCGGAAAGTTCTTCGGAATAGCGTCGGAAAAAAGTCCGTCGGTACTGCTGCGCCGGTAAACGGCTGTTTTTTAGTAGTTGCGTAACAAATACTAAAATGCTGTCTTTTTACGATGCAGTATAGCAGCACCTCATGTTCTTACCGTCTTTCAACACATTTCTCTTGTTAAGCTCCACTTATATCCAATTATAAAGGCTCGCATATAGAGTAAGTAGGTTTCTTTCATATTTAAGATACAAATAGTAAGAGGCGGAGCCAAAATTTCAAGTTTATGGATTCGAGATCTTAATTGTTTTAAGATACTGAGTTCTAAAATAATAATTTATACATATTCAATGAATTTTTTAAGACAAATATATAGTTCCAACCAAAGCTGCTGGGTTCGCCCGAACCCGCACTTGACTCTCTACCTCCGCCCCGCAAATAATTAAGGAAAAGGGCTAGAGACCCCTTTATTCTCTGTATTTAATTACAGCATTTATCTTATCTAATCCTTGTGAAGTTTTAAAGTTGTTCGAATAAGATATTAAAAGAATCTAGCTAGGCAACTAATTGACACACCCAAAAAATAACACACGAAATATTTTTTGGAAGTCCAAAAGAAAATGGAAGAAAACAATGACTAACTACTCTGTTACGGGCCAACGAAAATTAGGACGTAAATTTATGAACAATTAACTAGATTAGCAACTCATATTAAGGAGTAAAGCCGTCAAAATGGGTTGGCCTGGGAGGCCAGCCCAATCTAGCCCGCTTCTTAGGTAGGGTTGGGCTAGGATTTTTTGAACTCATTTAAAATTGAGGCTTATAAGCCCGATCCAAGTCAGTCTGCTGGTCCTTGAGGCCTGACCGAGGCTGGGCTTGGTGTCACGACCCAATTTAGGATCATGACCGGCACCTGAGCAAGTGCCCCCAAGTAAGCCTCATCGGTATTTTACAGAAAATCGGACAGAGTTTCCCCTGTTTTTGGACTATCCCAAAAATTTCCCTGTCTCAAATCAGCAACCAAACATCATAATATCATACCAAACAATTGACAACTTGTCAATTAACCAATACAAGTCTCCACCATAACTAAACCACCAAGTAACCACTAGAAATACTAATTTATCTCCAACTTTGATAAATGAGAACGATACTCAACATAAGGCTAAAATAACAAAAAGAATACTCATGACACACTAAATTAATTACTATGGAGCGACTCTAAGAGTTCAAAGAAAAGAGTATAACAATATAATAAAATCTCCGCCCACGCGAACAAGTGCGAGGCTCACCAAGAACTATCAACCTGTGCGCTCTAATTAACGAAATCCTCGCCCGCGTCAACTGCTGTCTCTGTAAAAAAAATTAGCAGGGAATGAGTTAAATAAATTCTGCTTACTTCACGTTATATATAATTAGACATCATGCCTATAGGATTAAAAAATCAGCTTTAAGCATAGAAATCATGCTTATAGGATTTGAAATCAGCCTTAATCGTAGAAATCATGCTTATAGGATCTAAACCAGTTTAATTAGAAATCATGCCTATAGGTTCTGAATCAGTTAATCAATTATCTTACTCGTTTCTTCAATAGTCCTCAACATTTGTGTTAGTTAATTAATAGAAAGCATGCCTATAGGATAAGGACTTCAAAAATGTCTTTTTTCAGAATGTGACTGCATATACGCACTTAGGCAAGCCTTAGGGCTTAAATAATCGTGAAA
>NC_031991.1:29585270-29626565 GCF_001879085.1 Nicotiana attenuata
CTCGGTAGTTTTTACTAGTAAATACGGACACGAGTTACCCCTCGTTTTTGGTACGTATCCCAAAATTTACCCTTACGTCTCAAATACAGCAACCAACATACATAATATCATACCAAACAATTGACAACTTGTCAATTAACCAATACAAGTCTCCACCATAACTAAACCACCAAGTAACCACTAGAAATACTAATTTATCTCCAACTTTGATAAATGAGAACGATACTCAACATAAGGCTAAAATAACAAAAAGAATACTCATGACACACTAAATTAATTACTATGGAGCGACTCTAAGAGTTCAAAGAAAAGAGTATAACAATATAATAAAATCTCCGCCCACGCGAACAAGTGCGAGGCTCACCAAGAACTATCAACCTGTGCGCTCTAATTAACGAAATCCTCGCCCGCGTCAACTGCTGTCTCTGTAAAAAAAATTAGCTGGGAATGAGTCGCTAGCTCAGTGAGTAATAACACTTGACCACAACCGTTTTTATTTGGGGACAAGTCAGAAAACATGCTAGTATCCCAAATAAAAAATAACATAAAAATGCTCATTCAGAAACAATAAATAATTTCCAGTCTCATCACGCTTTTCTTGTAGTATAATATAATTAACAATTCAGTAATAAGCTCGGTAACCAGTGTATAATATCAATATTGAAATTTGGGAGGTTTCAATGAACGGATCATGTAATCGGTATAACTGTGGACTTCTTTGCAAGAAGTCAAATATAACGGTAGTCCTACTCGAGAGAAATCGGTAACGGTATGCTAGTTCTACCTTCCCGCTAGCGAGGGCTATAACGGTAATCAGTAACTACAAGGTGCACCAGGTCTAACGAACCCGCCGTTAGCTACGGGATCCTTCAATGTCTACTCCCATTTATACTTGTCTCTGTAATCCGTATATACTCGTAGAAAATATTTTAAAACAATATAGCGCATTTCGGTTTTTTTTTATCAAATCATGTAATTTCGTTTCAATAACGGTAAATCTTATCTCAAGTAACAGTAAAACGTATTCGGTAACAATGAGAATATTCAGAATAACTATAATAGTCTAAAATAAATATAGTAGTATCATATCCAGTAAAGGACTTGTCCCACATGCAGATTCAAATTAGTCGGTAACATGCTCATATTAAAATCATATATAAATCATGCTAGTTGTAGAAATACAAATGAGGTAAGGTTACTACTCACCTCTCAAAGCCAACTAACCAAAGCTCGACTTCTTATTGATCCAATTGCTCAATTCGTGTGCAATCTATAAATCATATAAGTTTAGTGTTACTATCAATTGACCCCGAAATCCACTAAATTTAAGTGATAGCGAATTACAATTTTTTGTAACCAACATCTTAGCGTCACTTAAGGATATTGTCTGTTCAACAATCATAATACTATTAAAATAAATTCTCAACAGTTGCTTCATTCTAGGTTCAAAGTTATTCAGGAACTAATTTGTTTCACATGGAAATTCATGTTACTGTTACCCACCCAGAATCGAGTTCCAAACTCAATCCTAATATTAAATTTCACTATATATGGTCTAGTTTCTGTATATAAAGATACTAGTTTAACTAAAATACATTGCTATCTTCTCCTTCTTCCTTTATTCTAAAACCTCCTGTTGTTTTTCCCCAATTCTCAATCAAATTACAACCTCATATTTATTTAAACTTTAAAAAAATAATATTACTTCAAATAGGAGGAAACATATATGTAGTTACCTGGAATTCTACTGTTGAGGGTCAAGATATTTAATTCTTCTAAGTAGAACGTGGTATTGGATGGAGCACGATGGAGCACCAGAAACCCTTCTGCTTGATGCTTACGATGACTGAAGGTTTTTTTTTTTTTAATTTTATTTCTCTTTCCCAAATCCCTTGTTCCTCTTTTCTATCTCACCTTACTGTTGACCAAATGGGTTACGGCCCATTAATTTCATCCCTTCATTATATAAACATAGGCTTCTTCTTTTTTTTTTTTTTTTTTTCCAATTTTCTTGTATTTATTATTATTATTATTATTATTATTATTATTACTATTATTATTATTATTATTATTATTATTATTATGCTAATGACCGATACACCCTTATAAAAATATAGGGTATTACATCCTCCCCTCCTTATGAAATTCGGTCCCCGAATTTAACCCAAGTTCGTACCTGTAGACTGAGACAAATGAGGATACTTCGCTTGCATATCTTTTTCTACTTCCCAAGTGGCTTCTTCAACGGTATGATTTCTCCATAAGACTTTAACGAACACAATCTCTTTTGACCGTAGCTTTCTTACTTGTCTATCAACAATTGCCATCGGCTCCTCCTCGTAAGACAACTTTTCATCAAGTGGTATAGTAGGGGCTTCGATTATCTGAGATGAGTCTGATATACATTTCCTCAGCATTGAGACATTAAAAACTGGATGAATAAAGGACCACTCAGGAGGAAGTGTCAAACGATAAGCCACCGCTCCCACTCGGTCTAGTATCTCATACGGTCCTATAAACCTGGGGCTCAACTTGCCTCTTTTCCCAAACCGCATTACACCTTTCATAGGGGAGACTCATAGGAACACTTTGTCTCCAATTGTGAATACTAAATCTCTTCTTCTCTTATCACCATAAGACTTGGATCGGGCTTATAAGCCCGATCCAAGTCAGTCTGCTGGCCCTTGAGGCCTGACCGAGGCTGGGCTTGGGCCGGCCCGTGGCTAAAAATTAATTAACTATCAAATATTTAGTATTTTAAAAAATAAAAATTAAAAAAACTATTAACTATAATCCTCATTCCCCAGCCCTAAATTGCTCATTTACCTTCCATATCAACTAGAATTTATATTTTTTTTACATGCATGTAATATAACAAAATTAGTTTTTATTTAGCTTAATTAATAATGAACACGAAAAGTTTTAGGTGGCCAATAATAATCTTTATTCAAAAGAAAATATTACTTTAAGTGGCCAATGATTAGTTTGGATTACTTTAATATATTATTAATATTTAAACTACTCTTCATATAGAAAAAGATCAATTTTAAATACACACACAAAAAAAAAATTGACCACTAGCAAATTTCAGGAGTTTTAGAAATTTCATGGACTATAATGATGAAATCAGCAAATAATGTTAATCCTGAATTAAAAAAAACCTCGGCATATAAACTTATTGAAGCAATCCCTGAATCTGAGGAAAATGAAAGAAAAGTATTAAGAAAATATTCATGTAACTTTAAAAAAAAAAGTAGAGATATAGGGAAATTGTATTTCAATTACGAGATTCCTCTCAAATATCAAGTTTTTTGTACGCTATACGCAAACAAAAATTGTTCACATGATTAATCGACTATGTCACGAGAAAATATTTAAGGATTTAAATAAATTCTTTTTTCTAAAAAAAAATTGAAGGGCCGACCCACCCTAGCCCGTGACCCTCTTAGGGATGGGTTGGGCTGGCCATTTTAAGGCCCATTCATATGTGTTTACCGTGAAAATGGTAATAATAACTAAATTTGTTGATGGGACTCTAAAAATACGTGATCTATTTTTATGCTAGTTGTGAAGCAGTTGATGTTATGTGTGTGAAGTTTAAGGGCGAGATGCGAGCTAAAATAAAGCGGTAATCAAACTGAGAGATAGCCGTTCGGGGCCTCGAGCTGGTCGATTTAGGGTCGAGGTCGGGTCCCGAGCTCTGGCTCGAGCTATCAGGGGCAATCGGGGAAGGGCTAACAGGTGCAATAATGTTAAAGGAGGCTCTTTATGGCCAAGAACAAGCAATAAATGTAGAACGAGTACGAAGATAATAAGATAGAGCAACAATATCAAGAGAGTGTATTAGAGAGAAAAAGAGAGAGTTATCATATATTTCATGTAGAGTCTTTGGAGCAACATCAGTCCCTTACAAAATAGTAAGAATCCCCCTTATATAGGTGGGGAAACCTGACATAGTACAAAAGCATTAATTGAGAAGAAAAGGGGGATGGGACAACTCGGTAGCACCAGGCTCTGCCGGTGCTAGCTGTACGCCTTGGGAACTCCCCATCCCCGGGTATTGCCATTAGACCGAGTGTTAGTGGACTTCGAGTGGGAGAACTCGACTGCGACCTCACAGCCTCGAGGTCTCGAAATGATCTCCCAGAAATGCCCTACTGAAGAGAAATCAGGCCCTCCGATTTTACCGCATACAGATAGTCTCTGTGTTTCTTATAATGATGTAATAAGAAACGATTTTGAACTGCCATTTCGAGGGCATCATTGTCCTAACGTCAACCTATAAGAGCATTAAATGCCATACCCCAGAAAATCGTGCGAGGGTCGCCATCAAATGCAATTATCGAGGAACCCACGAACTGCCTATCCGTTCGTCCTTGCCGCTGCCCAAGCGGTTCCTATAAATATATCGATTGCTTGATACTCCGCATCTTCAAATTCGCGAGTCGAAACCCATCATCTTCTACACTCTTCCATCTTGTTTTAGAGAAAACATTTTACCACTGATATGGCTAGGACTTCTAGAACGGTCCCTCGGCGGAACGAAGCCGCATCACCATCTTGATCGCCTAAAGAGAAAACCAGAGCGATACCTTCCTTGGAACAGTGCACTCCACCCAATCTTAATATGTCGAAAGATTTTACCATCGATGCCACTTCATCCACACCGGACCAGTGTGAACATGTGTCCCGATATATTAGCGTCCTGACTAACATAGACACGGCGAGGACAGACTATCGATGGGGCAAGGCAGTGGAGGTGGAGATTCCCGATCCTAGTGAGAATATAATGGACCATAAGGCCGGCTTCCTTCATGTGTATACCTACCCTTTCACCTTGGGTACTGATAATTCTTCTGAATCCTCTCCCTCGGAGATAGACCCGGTTATCCTTGACTTGTGCGACAAGTACCAAGTGACGCTTGGTCAGATCTACCCTTCTTTCTAGAGGATAGTATTGATGCTTTATTATTTCACCGAAGGGGTTGAGGGCGAGACCTTCACCCTCAACCATTTGATTAGGATGTATAGCCCTCGATTTTATTGAGGTTTGATTAGGATCCATCATCGATCCAAGAAATCATTTTTCTCGAGCGTCGACGAGGGAAAGGTGAGGGTGGATGAGCAGGTTCGTCCGGGTAAAGACCTCGGATATCATCCCGGCCCGGAGGATGCCTTTTCCAGAAAAATGGAACACACAACATAAGCAGTTTTCCCTTAACCGTGTTTTATAAGTAATATTTTTCTTTTGGAATGACGACCTCTCTGCGTCTCCTGCAGCCGTTGCTTGGTACCCCGAGGCAGATCCGGATTTGCCAGGATGGATCCAACAGTTAGACAAGGCGTTCCCATATCTTGTTCGGTCCTGCACTGACCTGGCCAAGGAGCGATGGGTGGCCAAGAATCACGGTAGAGTTTCCTTACCGCCTATGCCTCCGATTTGCATTTCTCCCTGCGTCCTTTGTGATGACAGCTTGCGGTTACTGCGTTTGTTCAGGTCTCAGCGAGAATATGCTAATAAGGCCGCCCCGTGGCGGCGAAGTGGCAGCGTCAGAGCCCGGCAAGGGCAAGAAGATGGAAGGTAAGGCGGCTATTGATCCTCCCGCGGCAAAGAAACCCAGACCACTCAAGCATCAAGCCGCTACCAGGACCTCTGCTTCAACTGTAGGGTCAAATCCCTATGCTGTAGATGAGGATGACGATGAGTGTCTGCTAGCGCGGAGGACGAGGTCGAATGTGGGAGCCCCGCAGGTGTCTTGATCGGAGGCCGCTGAATCTGGGACGGCCGACTCGGGTCGGTCCCGTAGACCGAAGGCCCTCAAGGAGGGTGTTAATGTGACCTCGGATCGCATGACTGAGTTTGGCGCAGTTTCCGCTAGGGGGACCATCGCCATCGATCCTGAAGGGTCTAGGCCCGGAGCTTTTCAGGAGCAGGGGTTGCCTCTTGGGGAAATCGGCAACATAAATGATTTTATCTCGTGCTTTCAGCTCTCGTCGCGGGAACTGAGGGACGCTCGAAATGCGAGCGTCGTCAAAACGGGGACTCCTCCCAATGGGGGGAGGCTCACTTGCTAACATCTTTGACGGTGTTAGTGATAACATCGGTCTTGATGTTCCTGGCACCGTTAAAGCGGCGGAGAGATCCGTGCAGCATGTGGTAGTCGTCTTTTGTATGCCTCTTTTAGTCTTGGGTGTCGTTCTTCGTTTTTCTTTTCTAACTCTTTCGTTGTGCCGTAGTGCAAGGATATGTACGGTCATGCCATCTTTCAGCTCCGCGAGGAGATTTCTTACCGTGAGAAGGAGTGCAAGAAGCTTGATTCTATGCTGCGGGAATCGGAGGCTCATTCTGCCCGAGGAGAGAAAGAATCAGGAGAGCTCCGGGCCGCTATGGAGAGAGCGTTCCGGGAAAAAGGCCGATCTCGCTGCGCAGGTATTCCGTCCTGCTTGTACCCAACCTTTTCACCCATACTTCGATGTAGATCGGCTTACTTTCCTTTTGCAGGTTTAGCAAAATGATTTGCAGATCAGTCGACTGAACGCGGAGATCCTCAGGCTGAGGAAGCAAAATGAGGTATCGGCTGCGGAACTGGCTTCATCTCACGATCTTCTCGAGGACACTCGCAAGGAGATCGCTGCATTGAATGCGGCCAAGTCCAAGATTGAAAGAAACGCTGCTACTTATCTGGAGGATGCGGCCACGGCGCACAAAATAGCTCGTGACATATCGATAGCAGTTGATCAGAAACTAGCTCGGGTTATTAAACATGCCAGGGCGGAGGCAATGAGAAAAACCCTGGAGGAGATTGATGCCAAGGGCGTCGATCTATCAGCTGATCTCGTGGAGGCACGTGAATTGGAGAGGGAAGTGGCACTTTTGATTTTCCCTGATGAGGACGAAGATAACGGAGATGAAGAGTAGTCTTTATGTGTATGTAATCCCCGGGGGATGGATTTTGTAATGATGTCTCTTGTAGATACGTTTTTGGCAATGTAAAAAGAGGTATTTTTCTTCTTTCCGTTTTCTTTTTGTTCCTTTGCTCTCACGATTTTAACCTCTCGACTTTCGATGTTAGCCTTTCGAAATTTGCTTTTGGAGTGATCGGGATCCTTAAGTCAGGCCGTGCCCTGAGGTTAAATCGGCAGCTTCTATCGGGCTGGTGCTAGCGATATCGAGGGCCCCCGAAGCCTCGCAGTTTCTTGAATTCTGCGGGGCAACAACATTTTCTCAATCTGGTAAAAAGGGGCTCAGAGCGACTATGTCAGTATGTTTCCCTAGGAGAAGGCGACATTAATGCGACCAAGATTAATTGGCATTTTGGGTAGGCGGACAGTTGCTGCTCTGCCCCTATATATTCATTCATTTGCCTTTTCAATGGCGACTCCGCTGCTTTGAGGGACTACTTCTTTCAAAGAACCTGGTGTTTCGTGCTAGTTTTTCCATTGTTCCAACTCAGGATTTTTGTCCCAATCCTCGCCCTTCTCCTCCTATCCCGTCGTAGGCATGACTGCTACATCGACGTCTGACAGCCAATGAGAGGGGAGTTCTTCTTACACTCCGTATTCGGTCGGTGATAGCGACACACCGCCGGTGCCCGGTGAGCGAGCCTCGAGGTGCCTTGCCTCGAGGAGAGCTATCACGTCGTGGAGGCCTCTTAATGTTCCGGGTCACCGGGAGCCCGTGTCGAGGATCATCTCATCAGTGGGAAAGGAAGACCTCAAAATGATCAGAAAAGATTGCGGATGGGGAGAAGGAGCGGTATTACAAGTACCTTCTTCCGAGGAGAGCATCATGACATACGTTGAGGGTTTTTTTAGCGTATACACATATATTTTCGCGTCGGGTCCCCCCGATCGGGTCGTGCTTGATTTTTGCCGGGGAAATCGAGTTACCTTGGCGCAAGCTCACCCCTCCCTTTGAAAAATAGTGCACACGATGAGATATTTCGCCGATAAGGCCGAGATTGAGTTTACCCTTAGTCATCTCGTGAGGTTATATCGACCACCGCGTTATCAGGGTTTGATCGCTTTGCAACGTCGATCTACCCGAGTCCCTATCGCCTGTAATGAAGAGGGCGAGGACCATGGATGGATGAATCGGTTCGTTCGGATTCGAACGACCGATGTCATCCCTACAGAATTTTTGCCATTTCTTGAGAAATGGAATTTCACACGTAAGTGTCTCATCTGAACTATCATCGTTTTGACCGTAGGTGGGCTTTCGTAGTGATGTCTTTTCGTTCCATATTTGTAGCAACTCATCGGTCGCCGAATGAGGTCCCCGATTTAGCTGAGTGGTCTCGTAAGTTGGGAGCTTGCTCGTTTCACGATAGGCGCCGATGGCGAGATCTATCCAAAGGGAGATGGGAGGCGAAGCATCACGGTAGGTGTCCGGTGTCTTTCTTCCTGAAAATGGTGCCTTTCTTTTTGGCTTATTAACTCATCTGCCGCAGGCGTCAGAGATTTTTCCGAAATGAGGCCGTGTCCTCCGGTAGAGGAGGGGAGATTGCCATCCTTGGGATCGAGGATCGATGAAAAACGGGAAGGGCCCCCGGGATGCGAAGGGGCTTTCATTGGGGCGACTCCTTCTCAGCGGTTAAAAAGAGACGATCCGACCGATCAGCTATCTTCGGAGGGTGGTAAGCCATTGGACGTTTGCTCGGCCTTTGGTGAGGCTCATCGGTTCGGCCTCATGGTGAGTTTTCAATTACTGCGAGGTTAGTTCGATCCTTTACTCTTCTTTTTCTTCATTTAGCTTTCTTTCGTAGGACTTTGACAGGCTCAAATCCGAGCTGCTTCACTGCGAGGCCCCGCTGCGGGAGGCTTTGGACAAGGAAAAATCCCTTAAGCTTCTTTGTCCAGAAAAAAAAAGTGAGCTGGTTTCCCTGCGGCGTGAGGTGGACCGGAATCGGAGCCGCGAAAGCTGCCTAGAAAGACAGGTACCCTGTATTCCATTTTGGCTTACATTTCTCCTTTTATCCCTACGGATTAATGTTTTGATACTTCAGCTGGAGAACAAGGCGGAGGAGATGGGACAGCTGGGGCGAGGTTGGTCGAGCCAAACGTGAATTCAATGAGCTGCAGGCCCGTGTAAGTACCCATTCTACAGCCAAAGAGAGTGCCTTAGCCATGGCTTCTGCTCTCGAGATACAGCTTCGGACCGTTTATGCGAATGAGTTGGCACGGGCAAATCTGATCGCAAGGCTTTCGTCCGAGCTCTCGGAGGCGAAAGCCGAAGTGGTGAATGCCCGGGACGAGATAGTGGTGAGCAGCACCAGGGTGGACCAGAGAGCGGCAGCCTATTCGAAGAGTGTTGTTGTTGCTAAAGCCGAGCTGAGGAGAGCCCTTGATCGTGCTAGTAGTAGCAAGGAGTATGCAAGATGTAAATCTCGGAGGGAAACCCTCGAAGAGATTCATGCCAAAGGTTTTCATCTCTCGGAAGAGATCGAGCAAGCCAAGGGAGGGGAGTATGATGCCAAGTTCCTTCTGTCCGATGCTGAAGATGGCGAGGAAGGGGCCGGCGGGCCATAGTCCCCGAGGGGGGGACGTTTTATTTCTTTCTTTGCTCTTATGTATATAGCTTTCACAGTGTGTTGTAAACGGAATTCGTATTTTATCATTTGTATGCATAAGGGGAAAATCCCGCAATTTGTATCTTCTGTGTTTCTATTTGTCAATATTTGAACCAGGTTAATACGACCTTTGAGCTAGTAGAAATTATTAGACTCGAGATATGGCCCTGGGGCTCTTTAGGAAGGCCCGGGGGCTCTTACGCGCTCAGTCGATGCGACCTTTAGTGTAAGCAGCATTTGAGCACTTATGCTTTTGCTAAACTATTTTGGGTAATGTCACCGAGTCAGGTTTTGACTCGAGCTCATATATCCCTCAAGCTTTTTATGTTTGCATGGGCCGGCGACAATGGCTCTTACGCCTTCGATCGAAGCGATCTTTTATGTAAGATGGTGACAATGGCTCTTACGCTTCGCCCTTAGGCGTGTGTGTGGCCCTGAGGCTCGTTAGGCTGGCGACGATGGCTCTTACGCTTTGCCCTTAAGCATATGTGCGGCCCTGAGGCTCGTTCAGATGGCGACAATGGCTGTTACACTTTGCCCTTAGGCATATGTGCGGCCTGAGGCTCGTTAGGCTGGCGACAATGGCTCTTACGTTTTGCCCTTAGGCGTATGTAGGCTTTATTTTCCTCTCATTAAGAACTTTTACAATGATTTTTCCTGACCTGTCATTGTTTCGGGAAGAACCTCGATTTCCAGTCGTTTGCGGTGATGTTCGAGCACCTCGTAAGGTTTGGCTCGTAGGCTGAGTAGCTCGAAGCCTTATGATTTGGAGCTGACATGGTCGAAGCTCTTTTGTCTGTCGAGGGTAGCCTGTTTAACCGGTTCTTTTCGAAGTAGATTCGAAGTAATGGCCTATGATTTTGTAGCGACGGTCGGGCGTCCCCAAGTCGCGTTAGTTTGGCTGGTGCAGCCGTATGACGGTAGTTATTTATGTTTGGCCAGAGCCATTTTTTGGTCCCGAGTATAGTAGTTTAGGCGTCTATATCGAGGGTATGCCTTTTTAGGGGTCTTACAAATTTGATACATAGCCTGAACTTCGAGATTGATTTTATGCCTGTAATAAGGTCTTACAAAACTTTCATGCCTTTCGAGGTCTTACAGTTTTTGCTGATACTTGGTACAAGTATGATTTATGCCTTGCTTGAGGTCTTACAGTTTGTGTTGTTGCTTTGTGTAAGTTTGTACAAGATCGAGTCTGCCTGCTCGGGGTCTTACGGCCTTGGGTTTTTTGCTGAATGGCAATTGGCGACAATCTCTGAGTCATTGAGTTTGTTTTGTCTTGAGAGCCGCTACTCGTGAGCTCGGGATTGCCTCATTGAGGGCTTACGACTTTGGAGATTCCGACCCTGAGGTCGTGCATATGCTGAGTTCTTTGGCGCCAGTCTCCGAGTATTCGGGACGCTTTCTTTTTGGAGATAGTTAACGATTTCCGTGCTGCCTTGTTGAGGGCTTATTAGTCTGGAGTTTCGACACTGAGGTCATGCGGGTGCCGAATTTTCGACGCTGGTCTCCGAGTATTCGGAACGTTTTCTTGATGGAGGAATCGTTCTGGCGAAAATGCTTGGTTTTCCTTAGAGCATGAATCTTATTGGCAAAAGGAATTCTTTGATTATTTGACACTAGTACATGTGCCTCCGCCATCGGGGCTCGATTATGCGGACACGGTTCATTCGACCGTTTGGTCCGGTACATCATTTTCTCATCGGGATCCTGTTTGGCATTTCTTGGCTCTTCTGAGCAGACAATCTTCTGAAAGGACGTCCTTCGGAGCTCGTGATTGATAGCAAAAGAAGCCTTGAGGACCTGTTGGATTCCCCTTAGGTAGCATATAGGTGTTGCCTCGTTAAAAACCTTGCCGGCAAAACCCTCTTCGAGACAAAAGCTCGTCGAAGGAAAAGAGTGCAACGGATACTTTTGAAACCTTAAGGTCTTCGGGCCGGGTGTGCGCTTTTGACTGCTTTGATCGAGTGCCTGTATAAAGGATTAGTATAAAACATAAAACGAAAAGGGACATGGTTATACCTTATCGTGGGATGCGCTTGGCGACGTTTCGAATCTGGTACACCTCTGTTGTTTGTGGTGAGGACTCGGTACGGTCCTCCGCTGTGTTCAATCGGGCTTAGCCGAAGATGTAGTTTGATTATCCTTAGGCTCTTTCGAGAATGGAGATATAGGCGTCTGTGTCACGTCGTGCACCGCGAACATTTCCCTTGCCGCGTGCTGCTCCCCGTGGACGATTTTAATCCCATCTTTTGTTGGGAATTTCATCATCTGGTGGAGGGTGGATGGTACCGCTCTCATGCAGTGTATCCACGGTCGTCGGAACAAGGAATTGTACCTCATGTCTCCTTCGATGACATGGAATTTGACATATTGGGTCGTGCTGGCAACGCTGACCGGGAGAGTGATCTCTCCTTTTGTTATCTTGCTTGCCATGTTGAATCCGTTGAGGACTCGAGTGGCGGGCACGATTTGGTCAAGCAGTCCGAGCTACTCTATTACCTTCGACCTGATAATGTTGGCCGAGCTACCTGGATCCACGAGTACACATTTTATTTGAAACGTATTTACGAGGAAACAGATTGCCAGTGCGTCGTTATGAGGTTGGAACAGGGTCTCAGAGTACTCCTTGCTGAATGTGAGGGCATCTTCGAGTACGTATCCCCGAGTTCGCTTTTCTCTAGTGATGGATATTTTTGTCCTTCTCATTACGGGTTCTTGAGGAGCGTCGACGCCCCCTAATATCATGTGGATAACGTGTCGTGGCTCGTTTGCTTCATTCTTCTTGGCCGCCTCTCTTTCTCGGAACTGATTTTTGGCTCGGTCACTCAAGAATTCTCTTATATGACCTTTGCTGAGTAACCTGGCCACTTCCTCTTGTAGTTGGTGACAATTCTCGGTTCTGTGGCAATGCGTGTTATGGAATTCGCATACCAGGTTATGATTCCTTTGGGAAGGATCCGACTGTACAGGCCTGGGCCATCTAGTATCCTGGATTTTGCCGATGGCGAACACGATGTCTGAAACATCAATGTTGAAGTTATATTCTGGTAGGCGTGGTGCCCCTGTTGGCCCCATGTTTCCGTCGAATCCGGATCTGTTAATGAACCCTCGGGGATTCTGCCCTCGGTTGACCAATCGGTCATTGCGAGGCGGGTTACGTCTTGGGGCGTTTCTCCTGTCTTCGACGTATGGCTGATACCTTTCTTTGTTTGGCTTCGACTCCTTTGCTAAGAGCTTGTTCGGGTATACTGAGCCCGAAGGGGCTCCCAATTGATCATCCTTGACCCTGATCTTTAACTGGTATCGGTTGTAGACATCTGACCAGGTCACGGCAGGATACTCGATCAGATTTTCTTTCAGCTGTCGCGAGGCCACTAAACTCCGCTCGTTCAGGCCTTGAGTGAAGGCTTGTACCGCCCAATCGTCGGAGACCGGGGGTAGTTCCATTCGTTCCGTTTGAAAGCGAGACACGAACTCTCGCAAAATTTCGTTCTCCCTTTGCCTGGTCTTGAATACGTCAGATTTCCTCGTTGCTACTTTGATGGCACCGGCGTGTGCCTTTATGAAGGAGTCTGCCAGCATGGCAAATGAGTCTATGCAATTGGGAGCTAGATTATGGTACCACATCATGGCCCCTTTTGAGAGAGTTTCCCCGAACTTCTTCAGTAAGACGGACTCGATCTCGTCGTCTATTATGTCGTTGCCCTTTACTGCGCACGTGTAGGCGGTAACGTGCTCGTTGGGGTCTGAGGTCCCGTTGTATTTCGGGAGTTCCAACATTCTAAACTTCTTTGTGATGGGTTTCGGAGCTGCTTCCTCCGGGAACGGCCGCTGCACGAACTTCCTCGAGTCTACGCCTTTCAGGACCGGGGGCGTGCCCAAGATTTGGTCGACCTTGGAGTTGTAAGTTTCGACCTTCTTGTCGTTGGCAGCTATCATCTTCTCGCCCGAGCCAGACATTTTGACCTGAAATCGAAGATCTTGGACAAGAAGAAGTGTGAAAGATAACTTGCGTTGTGTAACAAAACTAGCAAGAAAATAATCACTATTATTTTTAGCCCCACGGTGGGCGCCTAACTGTTTACCGTGAAAATGGTAATAACAATTAAATTTATTGATGGGACTCTAAAAATACGTGATCTATTTTTATGCTAGTTGTGGAGAAGTTGATGCTATGTGTGTGAAGTTTAAGGGTGAGATGCGAGCTAAAATAAAGCGGTAATCGAACCGAGAGATAGCCGTTCGGGGCCTCGAGCTAGTCGATTTAGGGCCTCGAGGTCGGGTCCCGAGCTCGGGCTCGAGCTATCAGGGGCAATGGGGGAAGGGCTAACAGGTGCAATAATGTTAAAGGAGGCTCTTTATGGCCAATAACAAGCAATAAATGTAGAACGAATACGAAGATAATAAGATAGAGCAACAATATCAAGAGAGTGTATTAGAGAGAAAGAGAGAGAGTTATCGTATATTTCATGTTGAGTCTTTGGAGCAACATCAGTCCCTTACAAAATAGTAAGAATCCCCCTTATATAGGAGGGGAAATCTGACATAGTACAAAAGCATTAATTGCAAAGAAAAGGGGGATGGGACAACTCGGTAGCACTAAGCTCTGCCAGTGCTAGCTGCACGCCTTGGGAACTCCCCATCCCTGGGTATTTCCATTAGACCGGGCGTTAGTGGACTTCGAGGGGGAGAACTCAACCGCGACCTCACAGCCTCGAGGTCTCAAATTGATCTCCCAGAATCGCATACAACATGGCGGCCCGGCCCGTCCTAACCCATCATATTTTAAAAGGCCACGAGGCTTAGGCTAGGCTGGGCTGGGCTGGCCCGTTGCTCTATTAAGGAGATTTGGTATGGTATGACAACTAGGTCAAACAATTGGCATAAAAAAGTCAACGTTTTAGGATTTGGCATATGGTAGCCTAAAGTTATTCTCTCTCTTCTAATTGTTCAACCACCATCCTAAAAATAAGCCCCATCAAATTTATTTTTCTTAAAAATAGCAAAAAATATTTAAAACCTCTCTCTCTTCTCTCATAGCAACCATCATCCTAGAAATTAGGTTCCATTTTACTTCAGTAGTATCCGAAAAAACTCCCAAATATTTGTTGTATTATTTTTCTAGTTTTCTTATCTGTATATCCAAATATATATAACATAATAATAATTATATTATTTGTATATCACAGTGTATAAAATAATAATAATGATAATGTTTATATAAAAAAGTATATGAAAAATTTATTTTCCTTCTTTTTATAATACATTTCAGATTGAAAACTCAAGTTCAAGACGACTCCACATGTGTATCCCCTATTGTATCCCCTGTATATCTCTATGTATATCAGTGATATCTCATGTATATCATGTGTATCTATGTATATCCATGAAAATTTGTGCTATATATACGATATACAATGTGATATTTCAGACAGTGGTTAGAGTTTTGTATATTCTACTAGTTGCGCATACACTTGTCACATCAAGTCTTGGAACACATACTAGTACACTTTATGATTTTGGAGTATTTATTTCACTGCATTTGCTCACTCATTAGCCTTCGTTTTACTTTATTAAATTTTCTACTCCTTGTTTTCTTAATAAATGGAATTCAACTACTTGAAAATTTATTAAAAAGAGAAATTGCTTGATTAATTCACCGTTGGCTTGCCTAGATGCAACGTTGGGTGCCATCACGGCCTATATGAGAAATTGGGTCGTGACAGAACAGATCCATTATATAGTGTCTTCTTGCTTCGTGTCGGAAAAAAAGAAGAGCATCCAATAAAAGATAATTTGGTTCTTTCTGAACCCTTGGTTATCAATTCCAATGGTAATAACAGTGCATTTAATAAGATAAATATTTCTATCATTAGATTAAAATGCAACTTTTGCAAATCGCATGATACAATTAAAAAGATATCTTAGCTAGTAGAAGTGAATATGCCGATCAACTAAATAAAAGATTGATTGCAAAATTTTATAGTAAAAATAAAATATTTTTCTGTTTTTGACTCAGTAGAAAATGATACCAATAATTACTATCAAGAAGAATACTTAAATATTTTAATACCAAATGGCCATCTACCACACATGTTTGTTGTCAAGTTTACTATTTTTTACGTATGTTGGTGTCACTGCATATATAATAGACTAAGTTAAAATTGATCTTCCATTGTATATAGGTTGATTTTGAAGAAAAATATGCTTGTCATGCTACTGAAATACTTAGATATGCCGAATGGCTTATGTAATAGCACACAGATGGTATATAGAAGTTTTGCCAATAACGTCATACATGCAAAAATTATGATACTGGTCAATGTGCTTCTAAGTATATTCTTATCCCTGAACTCAACTTTCGTCTTCTGAAACTAAGGAATATCCTTTTAAATTTATGTGAAAATAGTTTTTAGTATGTGTTTTGCAAAAATAATAAATAAAGCACAAAGACAAACATCCTAAATATTGGTCTACATTTACAGCAGTATACTTCTTACACGAACAATTGTATGTTGCATCTCAAGAGGGATATCAAGACTGACAACAAGAGTTTTGGTTAAGGAAGAGCAACTAAAGCATTGGGAGGAAACATACACACAAGTGTTCGTTAAGATACCATCACATACTTTTAAACTATAATACATAATTATTTAACTAACATGATTTAAAAGTGATCATTGTGTAAGTTTTGAAGATGTCATTTTATTTTAAATTAATGTATTATGCTAATGTAATAATATTTTTCGGCATCTAGATGATTGTTGTATTATTATACATAACATTTCTCTCATTAATTAATTTTTATTGTTTCTTCATAAAATAAATATTTAAATCATCACGTGTCATTATGTGTGTGTGTATGTGTGTGTGTGTGTGCGTGTGTATATATATATATATATATATATATATATATATATATATATATATATATATATATATATATATATTATACTGTGATGACCCAAAAGGTCATCTTATGATTTAAAATTGAATTCCGTGATCCGAGGCCTTCAAAATCATATTTTATTACTCCTCGATTTGTGTGCATAGTCCGGGCGCATTTCCGGAAAGCTTTTATGTGGAAAATTGATGAAATTAAATTTTTTGGCCTAAAAATTAATTTTTGTTGATTTCGGTCAACGTTTTGGGTAAACGGACCCGGACTGGTGTTTTGACGGTCCCGGTGGATCCATAGTAAAATATGGGACTTGAGCGTATGCCCGGAATCGAATTTCGAGGTCCCTAGCCCGAGAAATAAATTTTTGATGAAACTTGTAAGACTGAAATTATTATGGTTTTAAGAATTTGGTTATTATTTGATCTTATTAGTATCGGGTCTGTATTTTGGTTCCGGAGCCCGTTACAGGTCTGTTATGATATTTTTACCTTCTCTGTGAAATTTGGTGAGAAACAGAACTGATTTGACGTGATTCGGACCTTCGGTTGAGGAAATAGATGTTTTATAACTTTCTTGATAATTTCATGGAATTTGGTGCTAAATTCGTAGTTCTAGGTGTTATTTTGGCGATTTGATCGCACGGGCAAGTTCGTATGGTGTTTTAAGACTTGTGTGCTTGTTTGGTTTGGAGCCTCGAGGGCTCGAGTGAGTTTCAGATAGGCTTTGGGATGTTTTAGACTTGGGAAATTCTTATTTCCTGCAGCTTCAGCACTTGCTGGTTTCCTTCTTCGCGTTCTGAAGCTTCTCTCGGGAACGCGGAGGGTAAGTTGGGCAGGGGTGACTTTTCCTTTACGCGAATGCGTAGACTGGGTCGCCAACGCGACCAGGCTACCGCGGATGCGAAGCATGGGACATGGGGAGGGGAAAATAACTCATCGCGAACGCGGCACTTGGCTCACGAACGCAGAGACTGGGGGGAGTATTCCTTCGCGAACGCGTAGGCCAATAGGGCCATAGCTTCGCGATCGTGACAGGCCTCTCGCAAACGCGAATAAGGCCCGTCCAGTGATTTTAAAACAGAACCAGCACGAGATTTCTTCAAAAATTTCACAACTCTTTCATTAGAACTCGACCTAGGAGCAATTTTGAAGAGGAAACTCAACACCAAATCATAGGTTTGTGTTCTTTAACTCATTTCCTTCAATTTTCATCAACACCCATTAAATTTCTAGCCCTAAATCTTGTTCTTTCATGGTAGAATTAGGGATTTTTGGAAGAATTGGGATTTTTTATAAATTGGGATTTAGACCTCATTTTGGGGTCGGATTTCGGAACTAATTACATATTTGGGCTCGGGGGTGAATGGGTGAATATGTTTTGGTCCGAACCTCGAATTTTGACCAAGCAAGACCGGGGTCGAGTTTTGACTTTTTGAGGGAAATGTTGGAAAACTTATAAGGAATTATTTTCTTTAGCGATATTTGATGCTATTAAGTTAATTATGACTAGATACGAGTGGTTCGGAGGTGGAAACTAGAGGAAAAACGGTAATTGAGCAGTGAGTGGCCTGTGGATCGAGGTAAGTGTTGTGTCTAACTTTGACTCGAGGGATTAAGGATCCCTGACTTAATTGGTATGTGAAAATCCATGTGTGTGGCGTATAGGTGAGGTGACGAGTACCTATGCGCCTCCAACTTATCTATTTCTGACTATTCCCTTCCCGTTCTTAATATATTGTTCCCTGCCTTAACTGCTACCTGTTTTATTGATATTTCCATGTTTAGTTGCTACTTGTCGGATATTATTTTTGTTGTTAAAATTATTGGATTATACGTGATTTCATGGATTCATATTATTGGTTTGAGTTGGCTATCAGTGTTTATTAGTATACTTTGGATTTGTTTCACTGAGTAACATAATTCGAGTGAAGTATCATAATTTTTTTCGTTTTCTGTTTGTTTTAGTTGAGGTTAAATACCATGAGGTGTTTGAGCTAAATTGTGAAATTTCTGTTCTTATTGTGTGATTGGTACTGATATGGTGGGATCGGGTTGCATGCCGCAACAGGAGGAATAAGGGAGATATATTGAGGAGGAATAAGGGTGAAATGTGATTATCTGATGGGATCGGGTTGCGCCCTGCAACGAGGAATAAGTGTGATATATTGAGGAGTAATAAGGGTGGATTGTTATTGTACGGTGGGATCGGGTTGCACGCCGTAACAGGAGGAATAAAGGTGGATTGGTACGGAGTAATAAGGGTGAATATTCATATTGTTACTGATTATATGGTGGGATCGGGATGCGCGCTGCATCAGTTTATTGTTTATTATCCTTCTTCTGCCGTGAATTTATTATGTAGTTTTGTATCTCACTTAAGGACTGGTTATAGCTGGGTACTGATAAGATATTTGAGTTTTGTATTTATTTTTGCTACAAGTTACTGTTTCATTCTGTCCCGTACTCCTTATTTATCTTTATTATATACTCTATGCAGATTTTATTATAATTGCCCCGCCGTAGCCTCGTCACTACCTCGTCGAGGTTAGGCTCGGCACTTACCAGTACATGAGGTCGGTTGTACTGATACTGCACTCTGCACTTCCTGTGCAGATTTCGAAGCAAGCAGTGGCTGATTGAGAGATTGGCTGCAGGTTCACAGTTTGGAGACCGAAGGTAGTTATGTTGGCGTCCGCAGGCCCTGGCGTTCCCTTCTACATTTCTGTTTTTACTTCGTTTCAAACAGATGTAATTTCTTTCAGACCAATATTTGTAGTAATTCATAGTATGTTCGTGGATTGTAACACCAGATTCTGGGTAGTAACAATTATGGTGTTGTTAATAGTATATAGATAACATGTTATTTATGCACTTTCGCATTTATTTCAACCTAATTTAGTTTTTGTTAATTTTAATCTATGAAATGTAAAGGAAAAATGTGAATAGAACTCTAACGTTGGCTTGCCTGACGAGTGCGATGTTAGACGTCATCACGATCCTGATAGTGAGAATTCCGGGTCGTGACATATACACACGTCATACACTCATTCTACCACCAAACCACTACTGAAAACCACCATGACCATTACCCAAAACAACCATAATTAACCACCACTGATTCCATTGTAAGAAATGCATAAACCACTTTCATATAAAGAGAACGTGAAAGAAGAAGAAGATGAAGCCGAAGAAATATTAGTCAATTCCTTTAAAGTTGAAAGACTCGATTCTTTTTAGATTCCTTATCAGTTATCACCATTGTTAACAACCGAATTTGGCTCATTCTCATATCTAGGAATCAAAATGCGATCTCGTCTAATTAACCAATTGATTTCATCTCGTCTGAAACACAATTTGAGTCTGTACACAAACAATATGGGGTACTGCAAGATATCTCCGAACCTAGATTTGATATTGAGACTTAGAGTAGCTGACAGAGAAGAATGAGTTTGGCATTAAAAAAAATAGTTGTGTTGTCTCCTGATATATAATTGGGTATTTGGTGGCAAATTTTTAAGCAAATCGGCGATGATGGTGGAATTGTAAGATAAAAAAGGCAGTCCGGTGCACTAAGCTCTCGTTATGCGTGAGTCCGGGGAAGGGCTGGACCATAAAAGTCTATTGTGCGCAATCTTAATTTGTATTTCTGCAAGAGACTGTTTCCAAGGCACGAACCCGCAACTTTACTAATGGTTAGGAATTATTGGCTCTTGTGACTCATCTGGGAAAGATTGGGAGGGACAATTACTAAAATTGGAGCAAAAAATTAAGGGATACTTATTGCTTTAAGTTGTTATGTTCCTAAAAGTCTTATAATAGGGTAATTAGGGCCCCTAAAGTGTCTAGTTGAATTGTAAACGGGTTAAAATCTTGTATAAAAAAGACATAGCACTAAAAATAAATTTGTAAAATGCTACAAAACCAATTAAACCACTGGTGGAAAATTCCCATTTTGGCATGTTGTGATAACGTACCCACATAATTAGCAGAAAATAGCCATAGTTATAGATATTGATATCAAATAGCTAATAAATATATATCACAACAATAATGTGTATATCACAACTTTTTCTTCTTCCTTGTGTATATCAACATGTTTATTAAAATTTGATGTTCCTTCATTGTATATCTAAAATATGAAATCATATATATAGTTATTTAACATTTATTGTTGTCGTTTTATTAATATATATCACAATAAAAATAATTATATTATTTGTATATCGCGGTGTATAATATATCGAATGTATATAAAAAATTTATCTTCTTTCTTTGCATATCAAAATTTTATTTAATCCTATAATTATATTTATTTATTTTATATTTTAAAACTTGCTCTAAACCTATTATATCAAAAAATTATATTCCTTCTCTGATCAATAAAAAAATTAAAGTATCAGAATGAATTTCACTCTCTTAAAATTAGTTAGGATGGTTTGATTCCGATTTAACCTTTTATTGCCAAATATTGTATATCACGATATACAACATGCTATACACACGAGTACACATGATGATATACATAGATACACACTACCTCAAACACACATATTTTCTTTTTAACAATTAATAAGAAGAATAAGAAAATTGGAGTCTTTCAAAGAGATACAAATCAAATTGAACAAAGCAATAATCAGATGAAGACAAGAAGAAAATTAGATAAAAAATAATTCTTTTGCAGAATTGTCATCGTGCTGAGAAGATCTAAACTTAATAGAAAAATGTATTCAACCATTGCAACTTCCCAAACATTATTAAAGAACACATGCCCTTCTAAATCCAGATTGAAAAAGAAAATTTTCTAGATTCAAGAAGAAGAAGAAAAAGAGAAAAGATTGAAGAAGAAAATTGGAGAAAAAAATACGGGGAGAGAAGAAAAAATATGGGGAGTGGGAATAAATAAGAAACTAGAATTATTTAGGATTTAGCTATATAATGGAAATTTTTTGGGGTTACTTTGCCAAATTTAATATAAGGCTAAAATATTGCCAAGTCTATTTATGTGTTGTCATACCATTGACAAACCTAGCCCAGTTAACAATGAGTTTAATGGACCAAACCCAAGTTCAGTCCACAAGACCACAACTAATGGATGGACCAGTTTCCTGTATTGAATTGTAATTTTTGATCAAGGACAACAGGCCCAACCCATGAGGCTAATCCTTATCGTCAATAAACTCTCCACTAAAAACCCTAGTCTTTCCATAGCAAAGCCCCAGAGGGAGACAATAGCTGAAGGAGGAGTGAGGGCAGACAGCGCCGTACCAGAACTGATTCAATGGGTAAAGCTCTCTGAAATGCTCTCAGTCTAATTAATTCATGTCGAAAATGCATTTAAATGCCAAAACTCTTAGGTTCTTTGATATTGTTTTTGTGCTGTTCTAATGAGGTTTGTTCTCTTTTATGAGAAAATGAGGCTCTTTTTTTTCCTTGTGTTTATTTGATTATGGTGTGGTTTTTTTACACATAATATACATATTTAGCTTTACTTATACAACAACTATGTCTCAGTATCAAACAAGTTGGGGTTTGCTATATGAACCCTCACTGATCATCTATCTCCATTTTAGCAATAAAAAAATATATCTTGATTGTTTTAACACTTTTTTTAGAACTCGGTAAATATTAAGCCTGCCTATTTACCTATTTTTTATGGTGGTTAGTGGCTCAATGACCTTGAATGCTTGTGTTGATGAGGAAATGAGGTTTCTATATTTTGAAGAATATGCTGCTGTTCTTTCACAGATATATTGAAATATATTTTGTAGATGCTGAAACTGAAGTGCTTATGTTTTGGTTTTGGGTGGAAATGTAGGTGCTTACACTTATGTGTCTGAGCTATGGAGGAAGAAGCAGTCTGATGTGATGAGGTTCTTGCAGAGGGTGAGGTGCTGGGAGTACCGTCAGCTTCCCTCCATTGTCCGTGTTACTAGGCCTACTCGTCCTGACAAAGCACGTCGCTTGGGCTACAAAGCTAAGCAGGTAACTGTTTGTTGTGTTCTTAATTACTGAACTTTTATCTATGCCAATTGTCACAGGATTGGTTCTTGTTTGAAAGTGGTAACTAGATAGAGATTATATTAGTGTGTACGATCTGTATGAAGCTTTTTAGGTTAGTGCTTCAGCGACAGGAGCTTTGATGATTGAATCAATAAGATTAACCACTACTCTTTTTAAACGATGTTCTTAAATTTTGATAGTTTCTCAATTTGTGCATGCTGTCCATAAGCAGGGGACGTTCTTGTTCCAAATTTATTTCTACAAACCCAAAAGGAGAGATTAATTACTATTCACTTGTCAAAATATAAATAAAGAGATTGTAGACTAGGTATATCGCGTTAACTGTTGTATCTCTTGTTGTTGCTCTACTTGGGTGGAAATCCAGGAAATAGCAATGCTTGTTTGTGTAGGTTTCTTTGTCGAAGGCCGTAGTATTCCCTTATTCCTTCATCATTAAATGCAGTTTCTGCTACGAGAAATTTTCGGATAAATAAATAATCTAAAGACAAGTCACTTGTGTCACCAAAAACGAAGGGGACAACTCAAGACTAATTGTATAGCTTTGACTGCTATATCTGCTTGTTGTTTAGGTTGTGGAGAAATCCAGGAGTCCCATATTAGGTTATTTTTTCATCATTTGTATGTAGTTTCCGTGTCGGGGAATGAAAACAAGTTCTAACAAGTTATCTTTCTAACAAGGGCTGCAAGTGGTCAGTTATTGTTCCCCAAATAACAGCATTATAGAGAAGTTTTATGTTTTCTTGCTTCATTTCTGTTTGGTTCAAACTGCTGACTTGTGTACCTTTATATGATAGGGCTATGTGGTCTACCGTGTTCGTGTCAAGCGTGGTGGAAGAAAGAGGCCTGTTCCCAAAGGTATTGTGTATGGTAAGCCCACCAACCAAGGTGTTACCCAATTGAAGTTCCAGCGCAGCAAGCGCTCTGTTGCTGAGGAACGTGCTGGTAGGAAGTTGGGCGGCCTTAAGGTTCTCAATTCCTACTGGATTAATGAGGTCAGTTGGTTGATACTCCTTTCTTGAAATTAATGCATCCTTGTTTTGCTTCAGACAAGTAACTATGTATTCTGGATCACCAATAGTTGCTAATGTTAAGTGGTACATCCCTAGACTGCAGTTGCTGAATCGTCTTATGAAATGGATATCATTTGTTTGCTTGAATTGGTTTGACTACATTGATATATTATATGTTAGGTCGAATCGGTGGGATTACTTTGATATTGATATGCTGTGCTCTCCTTTGAATCGTTTCTTTTCTCCACATTTGGTTTAATAATAGTTGTAAAATCTGAATTGCTATGTTGTTGAATGTAGGATTCCACCTACAAGTACTTTGAGGTGATCCTGGTTGACCAAGCCCATGCTGCCATCCGTAATGATCCAAGGATTAACTGGATCTGCAACCCAGTGCATAAGCACAGAGAACTTCGTGGTCTCACTTCAGCTGGTAAGAAATACAGGGGTCTCCGAGGAAAAGGTCACTTGCACCACAAAGCACGTCCTTCAAGAAGAGCAACCTGGAAGAGGAACCAAACTCTCTCTCTTCGCCGTTACCGTTAATCTGCTTGGTAGTTTTGAGTCATTGTTGTTGCCCAGTTTTGCCTTTTCTGTTATAGCTCTATTTATCATCTTTGGACAATTCCTGCTATTTACTTGGTTGTGTTGAGCATCCTTTGTACTGTGGATAATCTGAACATGATTACTATTCTATCAAGGAACTGTTTTGGTATATGTAGTTGTTGATAGAGGTGTCAAAAGTTCACCTTTTCTTTTCATATGATAACTGACTTCTGCGCCAGAAGAAGAATATTCTGTCCTTGCGCATCTGTTCACTATCATATTTAACTTATGGGAACTTGCACTATCATTTGTTTGATTCAAGTACAAGGACTTGCTGATTTTTCCGTAAGGTTGATTGGTTTCTAGGTTCTATTCTAACCAATCCACCTTCTTTAAGGAAAATAGCTAAGTTTCCCCTTAGAAGTGTTTGGCTTTAGCTATTAATTGGCGAGGAAGTTGATTTTCCTAGTCCATTCCTTCATCCAGTTATGCCTTTTTTCTTAAAAGGAATGACTGAGAAACTAGTCCTTAGCTTTCACTTTTACCACACATTCTGAATTGTATTTCAGTTTAGCTTTATACAACAATAACCTAGTAGGATCCCACTATTGGGATCTGAGGAGAGTAGAATGTATGCGTATCTTACCCCTACCTCGGAGGGATAGAGAGGTTTCTGGGAGATCCTCGGCTTAGAGACAATATATCCGTAACAATAGATTTAATTGAGCTTTATGTTCATAAAAACTAACACAGTCCACATTTAATTGAGTTTGAATCGAAGAGTGTAGTTCAGCAGCTCACTGCGCTCATAGTGTAAGTAACTTAGCTCAAAATAATTGCTGTTGAATCAGAGTGGTGAAGCTAACTGTCATTGCTTGAGCTTAACTGTATATTGCATACTGCTGAAGAATCCTCAGATTCCCCAAAGTCATGCGTATAGGCTCTTGAATATATCTTTTTGTCTTTCCAATAGAAAAGCTAGAGCTCCTATAATATTCTCAAGTTATCAAACTTTGAGTCCTCTGAATAACAGTATTTAGGGGTGTACTACCCCGATCTAATCGTACCGCATCGAACCGATTTTTCGATTTCTTTTAAAAAAATCGTAGGTTTTTATATAAATCTATAACCACACCGATAATTAGGGTGATTTTTTATTTTATAAAAATAAACCGAAAAATATCGAATAAATTTTACATGTGAAAAATATATTCATATAGTAAGTTTAAAATAATAATGCATTAAATTTTTCTTTAAGCCTTGGAATTATGAAAACTGTTACAAGCCAACAAATAATTAAACTCAAAATACTAATTCCTAAAACCTACGGAGTATTATGCTACTTCTACTTAAATAAGTTATTTCAAGTATCTTATCAATGCACAAAATATTCTAGCGGTTATGAGTAGCAAACTACAATATATTGAATATGTTTCTTTTTATATAATTTAGATTTATCTTTTTGATTATTTAATCTTTTATAGACTTTAACCTTGAGTCCTAGCTTGGTTAATATCATTCCACTCGTGTGATTTATATTTTCTTTGCCTTTTCCTTAGTTTCTTTTACGTTGTTGTAGAATAGTTGATGGATCTATACTCTAGCCACCTTTTATTTTTTTAATTCATCACCCTTTAATCAGTAAAAATATCTAGAGAGTTTTGTTACGTCATATAAAAGAACATATATTATTGCATTCTACTTCTACTGGTGAATTTTTCATGATATTTAAAAAAATACCGAAAATTAACCGAACCGTATCGATACCGAAGAGAAACCGACATGATTGAGACGGTTTCAAAAAGTCTAATTTTGGTTATACATAATAGAATAACCGAAAAATTGGTATGATTCTAATTTTATAAAATAACCGACCGAACGGAACCATTGACACCCCTAACAGTATTGGTTCATTGGGTATCCAAATCATAGAAACAACATTCACTGATATTGACATAGTTAACTTTGTAACATTCCTAATTCCAGAGAAATGAACATTTGTGAGAAGTACTTCTTGCAACATGTTTTCCTCCTGTTGCAGCAATTCTGATCGATAGTAAAGATATTGTAAGAGCAAAAGTGATTCTGACATTTTGTTTATACAAAAAGTGGCCATGTTTGCAATCTTTTTTCTTCTAAAGAGGTTAAATACTAAATACTGGCCCAATTAATGGCGATCCAGTGCAAGTTTTTGTTAGGGGTTTTGACACATTTACCCACAAAAACAAAATTATTTACCCTTGTCTATCCATTTATTTTTCTACCCATAAACTAATTATATTTCCTATCCATAGTAGTTTTTGTGGGGAATTTTTTCTTTATTCTCCAATTCTTTTTTATTTCTATGCTTCTTTTCTTTTCTTTTCTCCTTTTCTTTTTTCACATTTTCTTCCTATTTTTTTTATTTTTTTTCTCTTTTATTCATTTATTTTTGCCCAAATCGTGTTATTGTTATGTTTACCATAACTTATTTCACATTCAAATTTGACTCCTTATTTATTTTTTTATTTTTTATTTTTTTCTTTATTTCTTGTTCCTTTCTTAATTCCACATGATTGCCATGCAAACCTTGATCTCCTTCCCTACAAATATTAGTACATACTCTACCATTAGCAGTAATACCAACCAGTGATGGAGCAAGACAATATAATCTACGGCCACTAAATCTCCATATATACTAGTTAGAATAGAAATGATAATAAAATATTGGAAAATGCAATAAAAATATAGGTAGCAAAAAAGACTTCTAGTACCACATGATACCAATATGGTATACATGTATACCAACAGAGTATATGATTGCTCTAGAATATTGCTACAACTATCTAACTATACTACTATACCAAAACATTAAAGGATACAATAAAAGTATGAGAAAATTACATGCTCGCATTGCAAGCTAAATATTCGCAAAGCAACTTGCTCATTCCATATACTAACAGGGTATATAGTTGTATGGGTCGTTCCAACAATTGCCTATAATTATAAAAATTATTACATAATACACATAATCTATATCCATAAGCACAAAAATTTTCCAGCATTGCAAATCACGTTCATATAAATAATTTCAGAATAGAATTCACTTAAAAATGCAGCCAAAACAACCAAATAAATGTTCAAACTACCATATGATACCAATATGGCATATAACTATACCAATATGGTATACAATTTTACTGGGTTGATTCCCGGCAACTATATGACTATACTACTATTACATAACACACATGCATAAAGAGAAAAATAAAAAAAATAGTGTACCACATATTAATGTAATAAAGTATTTCAAGATATTGAACTATATTACTATTATTAAAAGAAAATCAAATATTGTACTAATAAATGCAGCTAATACAATAAAAAAATGATTCAACTAGCATATGATACCAATATAGTATATAGCTATACTAATAGGGTATATAGTTGGAATGAATTATATACCAAAATGGTATATTTGGATACTATTTGATATACAATACAAATTCGTCTTCTTCTCTTGTTCAGCTATATTTCAACCCAAACTTCTAAAATCTACTACAAAATCTCCACCAAATTGACTAAAACTTTAGCTACAACCTCCAGTCAACTTTCCAAACAAACCCATATAGGATCGGATCTAAATAATTAAAAATTCAAACAAACCAAGTTATGAGTTTCAAGCTTCAAGGTCCTTCAATGGTGGATTTGAATTTTTGTGCAATAAATCTCCAAAAACGAGTTTGGGTGAAGAGAAAGAAGAAGGTATTAGTGAGAAATAAGTGTGAATTACCATTGATGATGAACCCCAGAATACTACAACAAGAGAAATTATTTTAGAATTAAACCGCATAATAGAAATGGAAACGAATTCAAGTGTTAACTCTAGAAAACTAATGGGTTTAGAGAAGAAGAAGAAAATAGAGGAAGAATGGAACTCCATTTACAGCTCTAAGCACCAACCCTCTCGTGCTGACTTCCTTCCCCAATTCATATTCGGTGTTGTTCTGCTTACCAGGTTTCTTCCACTTCTATTTCATTTTAATCGGGTAAATAGTTTGGGCCCCATGGGTAGGAGTAGTAAATAGTTTGGGTCTGGACATTAAAGGATAAATAGTTTAGAATTAATGGGTATAAAGTAAGATTTTCTCTTTTTTTTACATATAGCGTCGGGTCAGATACGAGCTTTCGAACAGATGAAGTTTACAATAGCCATTTTTAGCTATTGTAACTGAAAAATTGTCACCGTCAACATTTCAAATTCCGCTAGTAAAATTTCAGGATATTGTCATGGAGTTTCACATGTAAAAATTGAAATTCTATGACAATAACTATTTTTCAGTGTATATGCTGAAAATCCCTAAGCCGTGCTATTGTTACTAGGGGTGTTCATGGTTCGGTTTGGGTCGGTTTTTCCCTAAAATGAAACCAAACCAAGTAAGTCGGCTTTTCAAATATTGGAACCAAACCAAACCAATTAAGCCGGTTTTTTATCGATTCGGTTTTTGTCGGTTTTTTCGGTTATTTATCTGTTTTTTCTTAAATATGAGATATACACTACCAAATACATATTCCGACGACTATATTTTCAACGTACACTATCAGATCAATTGCTCTTTGAGAATTCTATCATTTNATAATTTAAGTACTCAATTAAAAATTTATTATTTTTATCATGAAATAAATTCTTGTACTTAGCAAAAGGAAACTACCAATCAAACAAGAATGTGAAGGCAAAGAATTAGATTATTATAATAGCAAAGAGCTAGTCTAAAAAACAAACGACTAATATATACGATAAAAATTTAGAAACTTTATATAAAAAAAATAAAAAAATAAAATATATATATATATATATATAGGTGTAATAATAAATTTAAATAACTACTTTTATAGTCGGTTTGGTTCGATTTTTTTCGGTTATTTTTTATTAAAACTAAAACCAAACCAAATTTGATTGGTTTTTAAAATTCAAAACCAAAACCAAACCAAACCTAAAAAGTATCGGTTTTTTTGGTCGGTTTGGTTTGGTTCGGTTTTTCGGGTTTTTATGAACACCCCTAATTACTACCCCTTCGAATCGACGCAGTGGACAATGTGTACATGGATCAGGCTGGTTTGGTTTTGAAACCAAATCAACTATTTCGGTTTGAATTTGTGATGACCCAAAAGGTCATCTCTTGTTTTTGAAGTCGGATCTGTGTTCCGAGGCCTGAAAAATCTCATTTTCATTCTCCTCGATTTGCGTATGCAATCCGGGCGTATATCCAGAAAGCCCTTATGTAAAAAAAATAAAAATTTAAGAAATAATGAATTTTGGCTTGAAAGCTGATTTTTGTTGATTTCGATCAACTTTTTGGGTAAAAGGTCGCGGACCCGTGTTCCAACAGTCCCGTAGGGTCCGTAGTAAAATATGGGACCTGGGCGTATGCCAGGAATCGAATTCCGAGGTCCCTGGCCCAAGAAATGAATTTTTGAAGAAAATTGTTAACTGAAAAATATAATAGTTTATGGAAATTGAATAGAGTTGGAACTTGATGGTATCGTGCACATATTTTTGGCGCCCGATATAGGTCCGTTATAATATTTAAACCTTATCTATAAAATTTGGTAAGAAACGGAAGTGATTTGACGTGATTCAGACCTTTGGTTGAGAAAATAAGAAGTGTAAACTACCTTGAAAATTTCATGACTTTTGGTGTTAAATTCGTTGTTTAAGATGTTATTTTGGCGATTTGATCGCACGAACAGGTCCGTATGATGCTTTTAGAATTGTGTGCATGTTTGATTTGGAACCCCGAGGGCTGGGGTGGGTTTTGGATAGACCACAGAGTGTTTTGAACCTTAAGGAATTTGCTGGTCAGATCTGCAAACTTCGCAATTGCGAAGTCTGCCTTGCAATGCGAGCACCGCAATTGCGATCACTGGAATTGCAAAGAATCATCGCAAATGCGATGATTGGGCTGGGCAGGGGACCTTCGCATTTGCGAAGTTCATCGTCGCAAATGCAACTTGCACAGTAGCCGTAATTGCGAACATTTGTTCGCATTTTTCGAAGGCAGCATGCCAGGCCAAGCTTCGCATTTCCGAAGCATTGGTCGCATTTGCGAACATTTTATCGCAAATGCGATACCTGCAACTATGTAAAACCCAACTTAGACAGGATTTTCAACTCATTTCTCAAATTTTCAAACCCGAAGCTCCCATAGGCGATTTTCTAAAGAAGAGTTCTTCCCCAAATCATAGGTAAACAATTTCTAACTCATTTCCTTCAATCTATTTCATCTTTTTACAAGATTTCTTCACAAAATCTAGGGATTTTCCTGGGGGGATTGGGTGTTTTTGGGTAGAATTTAGGAATTTCAAAATTTGGGGATTTAGACCTCAAATTGAGGTCGGATTCCAAAACCAATTGCATATCCGGACTCGGGGGTGAATGGGTAATCGGGTTTTGACCAAGCGGGCCCAGGATCGAGTTCTGACTTTTCGGGAAAAATGTTGGGAAACCTAAAATTAAGCATTAGAATTGATTTCTCTAGCATTTATTGATGTTATTATCCCTAAGAATGGAACGAACCAAGTTAACCTATACGAGAGTGAGGAATAAAAACCAGGAAGAGGAGGATTAATCGAATATATAAGATAAACAATGCAAGAATTCTTAAGTTAATTATGACTAAATACAATTGGGCTGGAAGTGGAATCGAGAGGTAAAGAGGTAATTGAGGTTTGATTGTGACCGTGGAATCGAGGTAAGTATTGTGTCTAACCTTTGCTTGGGGAATTAGGTATTGTTTGCCCTATTTGCTACTCGTTAGTTGTTTATTACGACGTATAGGTGTGGTGACGAGTATCTATACGTCGTTGTCGGGTCATGGCATGCGAGTGAGTCTTATACTTGTGATTTTTGTGTTCCTTTATACGTATTGTTCTTGCTGAAACTAGTTATTACTCATGTTAAACAAGTCTCACTATGTTTTTCCTGGTTTTGGATATTGATTGAGTATTGGCTCAAGTTGAGATTTCTTTTGTGAAACTAAATGATGAAATGAAGTTATTTAATTGTGATGCCCTTGCCGGGTTGTTATTGAATCTGTTGTTGCTTATGGTGAGGAAGAGTGATAAAGCACGAAGAGTGATGCCGTGCACATTCATATTTATGCATATAGTGAGGAAGAGTGATAAAGCACGAAGGGTGATGCTGTGCGCATTTACATTTATATTTATGCATATGGTGAGGAAGAGAGATAAAACACGAAGGGTGATGCCGTGCACATTTCTATTATTCATATGGTGCGGAAGAGTGATAAAGCACGAAGGGTGATGCCGTGCACATTTATGTTATTGATTGCATGGTGAGGATTGAGATTAAAAGCACAAAGGGTGATGCCATGCATTTTTTGTTTGCCGTGACTATCTGCTGTTATCGGTTCAAGTGCACTAATTGATTAATTTCCGTTACTACTGTGATTCCTGATTCTGGTACCCCTATAGCATGTTTCCCCTTCCCGTTAATTTCTGTTTAGCTTCTATTATTGTTATCTGTTAGTATATTGTTTAACTGCACATGTTTATGTTGTTTGTCATGTCCTAGCCTCGTCACTACTTCGCCGAGCTTAGGCTCGGTACTTACCAGTACATGGGGTCAGTTGTACTGATACTACACTCTGCACTTTTTGTGCAAATTTCGGTGACGGACCTCGTGAGTAGAATTTGGGTGGCTGCCTTCAGTCCACAGGAAACCCGAGGTAGATCTGTCGGTGTTCGCAGACCCTGGAGTCCCCTTCCTTATGTTTTAGATTTCCTGTCTCTTTTCATTTTGAGAACAACTGTATTTCTTTTAAACCAATGTTTGTAGAAATCCTTAGATGTTCGTGAAATTGTGACACCAGTTCATTAGGGTAGTCTTGTTTTAGAACTTTGAGCTGTTATGAAACTTCCGCACTTTATATCTGCTTAGCTTTAGTTATTACTCCCCCCGTTCCAGTTTATGTGAACCTATTTCCTTTTTGGTCCGTTCCAAAAAGAATGACCCCTTTCTAAATTTGGTAACAATTTAGCTTAAACTTACAATTCTACCCTTAATGAGAAGCTTTTATAACCACACAAATACACTGGGCCCCTTTTTCACTTGTTTAGGACCACAAATTCCAAAAGTCTTTATTTTTTTCTTAAACTCCGTGCCTAGTCAAACAGGTTCACATAAATTGAAACGGAGGGAGTATTTATTACTGTCTGGGTTAATGATTAATGCGTTAGAAATGTATCTGTTGGCTTGCCTAGCTTTCAAGAGTAGACACCATCACGATCCCGACGGTGGAAAATCCGGGTCGTGACATGATTGGATCGGTTTTGTCGGAGTTTTCGGTTTTTTCGTTACATGAATATTATTTCAATCATACTTTGTAAAAGTTATAGATAATGTTTTGATAAGTAAATATATATTTAGTAAAATGAAAAAATTGACATACATATGATTTATTAAAATATTTTTATGGGAGAATTTTTTTAGTAACACATGATAATTATTTTCATAGTCATCCAACAACAGTTTCTCTTTGATATATGCTTTTAAGGTTAACCAAATTTAATAATTAAACATATAATCAAATATGATGCCTAAATAATGATATGTTCTATTTATTTTTGAATTATCGAAATATCATTTCAAATTTGAAAAAGATATAAGAAATCTTAACATATGAATATAGAAGAACAAATGGGTGATTGACACATTTCAATAACACTTGATAAGAAAATGATACTACCTATTATTTAAAGTAAATAAAAATGAATGCACTTCTTAGTTCTATTAAATATACATCCCGTGAGAGGATCCCAAATATTTTTAGACGTTTTCTTTAGAAAAGAAAATCCTATATAAAATTTTAAAAGTATATATAAAAATTATATATTTATATGCCGGTTTGGTTCGAGGTTGTTTACTCAATACCAAACTAAATCAAACCAAACTTAATCAAGTTTTTTAATGGGGTTTTTCCACTTTTAGCCCGCTCCAGAAACTATTTACTTTCTGTAACCGAATATATATATATATATATATATATTTTCCGATTATTATTTTAAGAGCGGCTATACAATATCATTTTAATCCGGTTCGATTTGAACGCCAGTTGACATGTGAAGAATTATGGGTTAATGGTGCTTCATTTTTAAAGAAGTGTGTATGTATAGCTGGCGTTTGACATTGATAATGTCAAGAAGGTTGGCACACATCAAGAAGGTCAGCACACATAAAATTGTAAAAAGGTAAAACAATTAAATTAAAACCTCCTTGTGATTTGTGTAATCCTGCCATGGTGCATTTTGATTCAAAGATGGAGTGCGCATACTCCATAAATATAATGGATCAACGAATGACTTTAATAGCTCGTGCACATGAAACATCATGCGTTTTACTTAATGTAGCTGCTTTAGCGGAGGGTAAGGTATAGTCTATAGATAGGGAATTAATTGGAGAGGCTGTTTGATCAAACTAGATAATATACGTATACAACACCCTTTTTTATTGAAGTATCAACCTGAATAGGCACACACCCAAACGCTTAATTTAAAAGTAGTCAGAGAATATATAATATATGTATACTATACGTATACTTAAGTATAATTAATGTATAATCTATGTATATGGGCTAAAAAAAATAAACAGTAAATTCAACCGCTAATTGTGTAAAGATTCCTAAATTGATTGTTGTACGACTATTTGAGCATCTAATTATTCATGCCAAGATAATATTATAGGCATTACTCACATGCTAGTTTAGCATTATGAATTTCATGTACTTGTTTCACGTTGTATAACTGTTTAGTCATATACTATATATATGTTTCGTGTGAACTGTGCTGTTTGAGTGTATGGAATCACGTTCCTGCTTTGAGGTATCAGTTTGGGCATGACTTTACATGTTCCTATTAAGTTATCGGTTTGGGCAAGTCATTACATATCCTTGTTAATGTATCAGTTTGGGCATGATTTATATCATGCTCCTATTGGGCGTGCTGATCACATTCATGTTTTGAATGTGGATAAAGATCCATACAACGACTAGAGTCGCCCTCCTATATTTTTTCGGAGAAATTCAAAAATAGCCAGATTTACAAGTGGTCGTTCAAAAATAGCCAGTTTCAAAAGTAATCGAAATTTAGATAAATCTGAGCGAAAATACTGTTCAAAATCCGAAAAATACACCAGTATATTATGCTGGAGTTCCAGCATAAGTATACTTGAACTCCAGCATATTATACTGGAGTTCCAGGATAAATATACTGGAGTTCCAGCAAAGTATATGTGACGACCCGACCCGTCGTCACGTGAGTTACCGCCCCGTTTTCCCCATTTTCTGTTTCTTTATGCTTCCTTATCAGTGTTGGGTGTGAACGAGTTGATTTGGATTGGTTCTAGAAGGAAATGAGACACTTAGTCTCTTTAAGGAAGGTTTATTTTGGAAAAGTCAATCGGACGTTGACTTATGTGTTAGAGGGCTCGGATATGAATTCCGATGATTCGGTTAGCTTCCGGGGATGACTTGTGACTTAGGAGTGTGATCGGAAGTAATTTTGGAGGTCCCGTGTAGAATTAGGCTTGAATTGGCGAAGTTAGTATTTTGGCGAATTTCGGTTGATAGGTGAGATTTTGATCCGAGGGTCGGAATGGAATTCCGAGAGTTGCAGTAGCTTCTTTAGGTGATTTGGGATGTGTGCGCAAAATTTCAGGTCATTCGGAGGTGTTTTGGTTGGGTTTTTGATCGAATGCGTGTTTCGGAAGTTTTAGAAGAACTTAGGCTTGAATCCGATGTAATTTGGTGATTTTGGTGTTGTTTGAAGTGTTCTGATGATTGGAGCAAGTTTGAATGACGTGTTAGGATGCGTTGACGCTTTTGGTTGAGGTCCCGGGGGCCTCGGGGTGATTTCGGATGGCCAACGGAAGGTTTTTTGAGACTTAAGTGTTGCAGAAAAATTGCAGGTCAGTGCTGCAGGATTTTGCTCTATGCGATCACAGGAGTGGAGATGCGATCGCATAGAAGGATTTTGAGGGGTTGTTTGGTTGTTCAATGCGATCGCATAGGGATGCATGCGATCGTACAGTGTAAATCTGATCCGGGATTTTTAGTAGAAATTTGTTCAATGCGATCGCAGGAGTTGGTGTGTGATCGCATAGGCTAAGGACCTTGTGCATTGCGCTCGCATGGGCATATCCGTGATCGCATAGGGTTAAATTTTGGAGTTTGAATTTTGTGCATTGCTGTCACGACCCCAATCCCGGTCGTGATGGCGCCCAACACTAATGCTAGGCAAGCCCGACCAAATTAAATATTCTCAACCCAAATACGCAATCCGTTAACAAATAATACGATTAAAATAGCAAATATCAAAGTTCCAATCCGAATCTAAATAAAATAGTACGCAATATAATAACGAATATCCAAACATTCCCCAATAGATCTGGAGTCACGAGTCTAGAGCCTCTAGATGTAACAGAGTAATATATCCATAATAATAAAGAAGTCTAGGATATGGAAAGATAAATGAAATAAAGGGGAGGAGTCGGTCCTGCGGACGTCAGGCAGCTACCTCAACAACTCCTGAAAATAAACTTCACGAAAACGGCAAACAGCTCCACTAAGTCTCCGGAGCACCTGAATCTGCACATATGGTGCAGGGAGTAAAGTGAGTACTTCCAACTCAGTGAGTAATAAACATATATAATGGCTGAAAGTAAGAAATCCCAAAATATTACAATATAAAGCTATAATCAGCGATTCAGCACATAAAACGGTGGAACAACAACAATACCAGGACAAATAAGACAAATAGGTATAAATGCATGAATGCAATGCAATGCACATGATCGCTGCGGCGCGCAGCCCGATCCATTTGGGTACCCGCGCTCACTGTGGGGGTTCAGACTCCGGAGGGGCTCCTACATCCCAAGCGCAATATCATCGTAACATTCGCTGCGGCGTGCAGCCCGATCCACGCTCAGTCCAGGTATATATATGCATGCAAGCCAATCGGGCACAGTCAAATTATTCATTTTAGTTTCAATTATTAGGAATTTTAGAGCTAAGTGTTTAAACCTTTATTTATTTACTAACCATTTCTAGGCAGTGTCTAACTCAGGACTGATATCATGAAATATGCTAAGCATCATGGAAGCAGTGATAAGGATCCCTGAAGGATGCACATGATAGGCACAAAGCCCCAAACAATTCATGATCTCCAAGTAGGATAATTACCAAATAATTTCTAGTCAAGAACGCAGTACGAACATAATTCGGAACGGACTAGGTCAAAATCCCCAGTCACAATCGACCCCGCACTCGTCATAGAGTACGTGTCTCGCCTCAATATAGCGTCACAATGTGATATACCGGGGTTTCAAACCCTCAGGTCATCATCTACATCTATTACTCACCTCAAGCCGGCCACAAGTCTAGCTCGCTATGCCTTTGCCTTTCGAATCAACCTCTTCGCACGCCGAATCTGATTAAAACCACAACGAATACATTACAATAGGCTAAAGAAACATAACCCAATTGAAAAGACTCGAAAAATACCAAAATTCACGAAGTTGGCAAAACCCGAGCCCCGGGCCCACTTCTCGAAAAATTACGAAATTCACATTACCAGATTCCTCGTCTCACCACGAGTCCGTACATATAAAATTTAGCAAAATCGGAGTTCAAATGCCCCTTCAAATCCCAAATTTTCATTTCAAAACCCAAGCCCTAGTTCTTCAAATTTATACCCAATTTTCCAAGAATTAAAGGTTGATTCTTCAATAAAATAGCGTTTCTAGGTCACGAGACTTACCTCCAATCCATTCCCGTCAAAACTCTCTTCAATTTCCACCAAAAAGCTCTTGAGGTGGTTCAAAAATGGAGGAAACAATGAATGAGTCGCGGATGAAATATCATAATTAAACCCTTTTGTCGCCCAGCTTTTCTTCTACGCCAACGCGGTCAACACCCCGCGTTCGCGAAGGCAAATTTTTTCGTTGACCAAACGATACCCTACGCGAATGCGTCGACCCTCACGCGAACGCGATGGTCCATCTTAACCTCCTACACAAACGCGATACTCCAAACGCGAACGCGATGCACAGGACGTCCTCTTACGCGAACGCTACTCCCTCATCGCAAACGCGATGAACAAACTAGGCAGGGTCCCCAGGCCCTTCTATGCGAACGCGAGTCCACGATCGCAAATGTGATGACCCAGAAATCACAACTACGCGAACGCGATGGGTACCCCCGCGAACGCGAAGGCCAAAAGTGGCCTGCAATAGCTGTGCATTTTCTGCAACACTCAAAGTCCAAAAATCCTTCCGTTGATCACCCGGAATCACCCAGAGGCCCCTGGGACCTCAACCAAAAACACCAACCTACCCCAAAACATCATACGAACTTGTTCCGATCATCAAAACTCATCAAACAACACTAAAATCATCATTTCACATCGGATTCAAGCCTAAGTTTCTTAAAAACTTCCGAATTACGCATTCGATCACAAACCCAACCAAACGACGTCCGAATGACCTGAAATTTTTCACACATATCCAAAATCACCTAACGGAGCTACTGCAATTCCGACCCTCGGATCAAAATCCCACCTATCCACCGGAATTCGCCAAAATGCCAACTTGCCAATTCAAGCCTAATTCTACTCCGGACCTCCAAAATCACTTCCGATCGCACTCCTAAGTCAAAAATCACCTCCCGAAGCTAACCGAATCACCGAAATTCACATCTGAGCCTTCTAACTAATAAGTCAACATTTGGTTGACTTTTCCAAACCAAACCCTCCTTAAAGAGACCAAGTGTCTCATTTCCTATCCAAACCAATTCAATTAAACTCTAACTCACCCGTTGCTGATAATAAAACATGAAAGAGCAATAAATGAGGGAAACAGGGCTGTAATACATGAGACGACGGGTTGGGTCGTCACAATTGCGATCGCAAGCCTGGTGTTGCGATTGCATAGAGGAAAAGAGGTCTGGACAGAAGGGTTTTATTAAATATTTCATCCGCGAACCAAGTCTTATTTCTACCATTTTTGAGCAACCTTGAGAGCTTTTGGACGAGAATTGAAGAGGATTTCGATGGGGATTGATTGGAGGTAAGTCCTATGAACTAAAAACACGTTTTTATTGTGAATTTAGACTGAAAAACCAAGGAATTAAGGAGTTAGAATGGAGGTTAGGGCTTGAACTTAAGAGAGTTAAGAATGGGGATTTGAGGGGTTATTTGGACTCCGATTTTGGTAATCTTTATATGCATAGACTCGTGGCGAGATAAGGAATCCGTTGATGTTAAATTTTCTGATTTTCGAGAAGTGGGCCCGGGGCTCGGGTTTTGCTAATTCGAGATTTCAGCTATTTTTCGATTGTTTTCGCTTGGGTATTGTTCCATTGGCATATTGTGACGTATTCGTTGTGGTTTGATCAGATTCGACGCACGAGGAGGTCGATTCGAGAGGCAAGGGCATAGCGAGCTAGGATTTTGGCCGGCTTGAGGTGAGTAATAGATGTAAATGCTGTTCTGAGGGTTTGAAACCCCGTGTTTGCACATCGTAGTGCTATATTAAGGTGACTTGCACGCCGGGTAGCGAGCGTGGGGTAGAGCACCATTGGAGATTGTGACTTGGTCCGTCCCGGTAGATGAATATACTGCGTATTTGACTGAAATTCACTTATTATTTAATTGAGCTGATTGCTATATTTGGGCTTCGTGCCAATTGATTAAATCCTTCAGGGATTGTTATTACTGGTTTCTTACCATTTCTTCATATCATTGAACTCAGTCCTAGAATTTAATACTGTTTTGCAAACTCAGCCACTTTTCTCAAACTAGAAACTTAGTTAATATTTTTAAATGAAGTTTGGGCTGAATATTTCTATATTAATGTGCCCGAGAGGCTTACGTGATTTTGGACTGAGTATGGGATCGGGCTGCGCGCCTCAGCGGTATGATATTGATATTGATATGAGGCCGAGGGCCTAGTTGATGCCACGAGATGGCTTATTGATAATAGGTGAATTAGACTATAATTGGACCCTAAAGAACCACATTTTTGTATAACTTTGTGGTAAAAAGTGATAACCAAATGCTCTGATTAGTGCTTTTCATGCTTTGCAGGCTATATCCAACGAATGAAGTCGATGGAGCAAGTTTGGGATCAATTACGGAGAAAAGGAGGCCAATCAAACAATGCCCACGAAATGCACCAAGTGAAGAGACAAAAGCAGAGCTAAACTTGGCCTGCCGCGGTCAGACCGTAACCGCGATAGGACCGCCGCAGAGCAGAGCTGCAGATTCAGAGGACCTATTTGGCCGCGGTCCTGGCGTAACCGCGGTGGGACCGCGAAAGAACGCGGAAAAGCCAGGGACTAAAGTGTCAAGTCGGGAAAACTTGGTGTAAAACCCTTATAAAAAGTAGGAATTCGGCCACATTAGGTCAGATTTACTTTTGAGAGTACTTTGGCAAGAGAAACAAGTGTGAGAGATCACCAAAAACATCATTATTCTTATTCTCTTTTATTTTTCTCGCAATCTTCGATTATGAATCTTCTAGTAGTTTATTCCTCTATTGTTATGAGTAGCTAAATACCTTAATCTAAGGTTTTGGTGGAACCCATTGGGGATGACTTGGTTGTTTTATTAATATAGTTGGATTTGGTTGTTAATCTCTATTTGTTCATCTATGTTTTGATTGTGGTTAGTTGAAAGGGCCCTCAATTATCCGTTCCTGTTTATTATGTATCTACTTGAGAGAGAGTGCATATTTAGGTGATTGTATGAACAACATCACTCCCGGAGTATAGACGAGAGTCATAACCGAGGGTTTAGAGGTTGTAGAGATAGCGATACCTCGGGTGCAACCTAAGTGAACCATATCTTGAATCTAGCTAGCGTACCTTGAGAGAGTGCGTCTAGTAAATTATCATAATTGCTTGAGAAAGATTTATGATAGCTGGAGCGTTCATGATTGATAGAGACAACTAAATCATAGTTATAAGACATATACAACCAAGGAAATTACCAACGGGGGAAACCATTGCCTTAGACCTTATTCCAACTATTTACACATCAAGCATAGTTAATTTCCAACTGTTAGTTATTTTCAGTCTTTAGTTATTAGAAAAATCAACTATTGTGAATCAAAAAGTTTGGGGAAACAAATTGTGTGAATTTAGTAAATCTGACAATAGTAACTGATAGGTTAATTCTCTGTGGTTCGACTCTGGGCATAAATACTCAGATTATATTTGCAACGCCCGCGTAGTCTTTTGCGAGACTCAGTTGAGCATGATCAAATTTTGGCGCCGTTGCCGGGGAATTAACGGTGTTATCAATTACAATTGAAAGAAGTACAAAAAAATTCTAAGTGTAGTCAGTTTTCTCTATACCCAATCTTTTCATTGAAATTCTAACGTTTGAAATCTTGTGGAAAGCAGGTGTATGCCTAGAAATTCTTCGAGGACTGGAGAACTACTAGAAGGACTCTCAGACCCCGAGAAAACATTCAGGGCATTGAACCGTGCCAACAAAAGACTTCAACAACCTCAACAAACACACCAACTCGAATTTGACATGGGTGACGTAGATAACATCAACGGAAACATCAGGAATGAGCCAGCTGACTTAAATGTCAGAGAAGTGGCACCTCTTGTGCCCGAAGCTGCACTTTATGACTGGGCATAGCCTACAGCTGACAATCTGGCCACTGCCATAGCTGTGCCCGCAATTCAAGCGGAGACATTCCAGATCACCAACAACATGCTGCATCTGTTGCAGAATAAGGGACTGTTCTCCGGGTCACATATTGAAGACCCGCAACAACACTTGAAAAACTTTCTGTCAATTTGTATGAACCAAAGGCAGCCAAATGCAACTCCGGAAGCTATCAAACTGCTATTGTTCCTATTCTTAGTAACCGGGGCAGCTCAGACTTGGCTAAATTCGCTCCCTATCAACTCTAGTACCACTTGGGAGGAATTAGTCAAGCAGTTCCTGAACAAGTTCTATCCGCCTAACAAGACTGCACAACAGATTGATGACATATTGCAGTATAGGCAGCATTCCACTGAGTCCTTGCAAGAAACTTGGGAAAGATTTAAAGGGATGCTAGTGAAGTGTCCTCATCATGGCATTCCAGACCAGATGCTCGGCCAGAGATTCTACATGGGTCTAGCTGACAACTTGAAAGCGAATGTGGATGCTTCAGCTGGAGGTGCTTTCTTAAG
>NC_031991.1:29627250-29630851 GCF_001879085.1 Nicotiana attenuata
TTTACCTGCAGACACAAACATAAACCCCAAGGAGCAAAACCCGAATCAGCTGATGGCAGTCAGTCTCTGGAATGGTAGAGATTTAGATAGAGAGCAGGAAATTGCACAAGCCAGCAAGAACACTACACCAGCCACTCCAGTTCAATTAGAGGTAGAAGAACCAACCGAACTTACTGAAGTGGTGGTTGAGCAGAGTCAGGAGGAAAAAGGCAAAGAAAAGGAGAACGAGTAAGTTGCAGAACAGGTGGCACCTCTTATGCCAGAAAATCCTAACAGAGAGAAGCCAGCAAGCAATGCACAAAGGGTGATGATACCTGCACCCTTCCCTCAGAGACTAGTCAAACAAAAGAAGGCAGACCAATACAAAAAGTTCATGAAGATGCTGCGTCAAATTCAGTTGAATATTCCTCTGATGGATGCCTTGAGGGAGATGTCCGGTTATGCCAAGATGATGAAAGATCTAATGTCACGGAAGTTTGATTTTCAGGATCTATCCACCGTAACTCTAACACAGACCTGCAGCGCAGTGGTGGCAAAACCGATGGCTCAAAAGATGTCCGATCCAGGTAGCTTCACTATTCTATGCACAATTGGAAGTTATGCCTTTACAAAGGCGTTGTGTGATTTGGGAGCCAGCATAAATCTGATGCCGCTGGCAGTGTACACTAAACTGGGCATCGGCAGAGCTAGACCGACTTCTATGCTGCTACAGCTGGCTGATCGCACTGTGAAAAGACCAACTGGTATTCTTGATGATGTGCTGGTGCAAGTGGGGAAGTTCGTGTTCCCTGCAGACTTTGTGATTCTGGATTGTCAGGTGGATGAGGAGATACCCCTTATTTTAGGGAGACCATTTTTAGCCACTGGGAGAGCACTGATAGACTGTGAGACCGGGGAACTTAAAATGAGATGTAACGATGAAGAAGTCATATTCAATGTTCAACAATCAATGAGGAGACCCAGTGAATATGCTAATTGCTCTCTAGTGGAGGCAGTGGATGTAATCCTGCAAGAAGATGATAGGACGCTAACTGTGAAAGATCCATTGGAGGCATGTCTGACGAATTTAGAAGAAATGGATGGTGAAGGGTTAGCTGAATGGGTTATGGCACTGGAAGGCCGAGGTTTTGGTCAAGGGAACCTCAGTTTGAGTCCCTTGAGCTGGAAAAAGGGCCACTCCGCCAGCAAAGCCATCAATAGAGGAACCACCCAAGCTGGAGCTAAAGCCATTCCCAGATCACCTCAGGTATGTATTCTTAGGCCCTGATTCGACCTTGCCTGTTATTATATCATCCTGTTTGCTAGATATGCAGGTAGAACAACTCTTATAGGTACTGCAGGATAACAAGACTGCCATTGGTTGGACCATGGTAGACATAAAGGGTATCAACCCAGCCTTCTGTATGCATAAGATTCTCCTGGAAGAGGGGCACAGACCTTCCAGGGAACATCGGCGAAGGCTGAACCCTAATATGAAAGAGGTTGTAAAGAAAGAGGTGATCAAATGGTTAGATGCGGGAATCATTTTCCCCATCTCTAATAGTAACTGGGTCAGCCCTGTCCAATGTGTTCCGAAAAAAGGGGGAATGACTGTTGTGAAAAATGACAACAATGAGTTGATCTCAACCGTACAGTCACAGGGTGGCGAATCTGCATGGATTACCGGAAATTGAACACCGCCACCCGAAAGGACCACTTTCCCTTGCCTTTCATTGACCAAATGTTGGACAGGCTGGCCGGAAGATCGCACTTTTGTTTCTTGGACGGATATTCGGGGTACAATCAGATATCAATAGACCCCGAAGATAGAGAGAAGACATCCTTCACCTGTCCATATGGAATCTTTGCCTTTCGGAGAATGCCCTTTGGGCTTTGCAACGCACCAGCGACTTTTCAACGGTGCATGCTAGCCATCTTCACAGATATGGTGGAGGACATTATGGAAATCTTTATGGATGATTTCTCCGTGGTGGGAGATTCATTCGAAGGCTGTCTTCACAAGTTAAGCAGAGTGCTCAAAAGATGTGTGGAGACAAACTTAGTGCTAAACTGGGAGAAGTGCCATTTTATGGTACAAGAAGGGATAGTCCTAGGACATCGAGTGTCCAGAAAAGGAATTGAGGTCGACCATGCTAAGGTTGATGTGATTGAGAAGTTACCACCGCCCACTTCAGTCAAGGCGGTGAGAAGTTTTCTTGGACACGCCGGATTCTACCGGCATTTCATAAAAGACTTTTCCAAAATTGCTAACCCATTATGCAAACTCCTTGAAAAGGATCAGCCCTTTGTGTTTTCTAATGATTGCAGGTTGGCATTTGAGGAACTGAAGAAGAAGTTGATAACTGCACCCATCATTGTTGCACCCAACTGGGAGCAACCATTTGAGCTCATGTGTGATGCCAGCGACTATGCTATAGGAGCAGTCTTGGGGCAGCGAAAAGATAAGCTGATGCACCCGATTTACTACGCAAGCAGAACGCTAAGCGGTGCACAGCTCAACTACACAGTGACGGAGAAGGAGATGTTGGCAGTTGTGTTCGCTTTTGACAAGTTCCGATCATATCTGATTGGTTCCAAGGTAATTGTGTATACTGACCATGCAGCTCTCAGGTACCTAATTGAGAAAAAGGAGTCTAAGCCACGCCTGATTCATTGGGTGCTGCTATTGCAAGAATTCGACCTCGAAATTCGTGACCGTAAGGGCACAGAAAATCAAGTCGCTGATCATCTATCATGACTTGAAGGAGCTGAAAAATCAGTCGAGGTCGAAGAGATTCTGGAAACCTTTCCAGACGAGCAGCTGCTCGCAGCTAGCCTTGAGGATGCGCCATGGTATGCAGATTTTGCAAACTACCTGGCCTGCGGTATAGTTCCATATGACCTTTCATCTGTCCAAAAGAAAAAGTTCTTTCGTGATTGCCGCATGTATTATTGGGATGAACCTCATTTGTTCCGAATATGTGTTGATAACATTCTCCGGAGGTGTGTCCCCGAGATAGAACAATCTTCGATTTTGCAGGCTTGTCACGCATCAGCATATGGAGGACATTTTGGAGGGGTCAGAACAGCTGTGAAAGTGCTCGAGGACGGATTATTTTGGCCAACTGAGTTTAGAGATGCGCACCTCTGGGTAAAGGGTTGCGATGAATGCCAGAGGACGGGAAACATTTCCCGTCGCCATGAGATGCCAATGAAACCAATTCAAGAGGTAGAGGTGATTGATGTGTGGGGGATTGACTTTATGGGTCCGTTTGTCAGCTCATTTGGCAATAAGTATATCCTTGTTGCTGTGGACTACGTGTCTAAATGGGTAGAGGCTGCAACATTGCCCACAAATGATGCAAGAGTGGTGGTCGGATTTCTGAAAAAGAACATATTCACCCGGTTTGGGACACCGAGAGCGATCATCAGTGACGGAGGCACTCACTTCTGCAATAGAGCCTTCGAGAAATTACTTGCTAAGTATGATGTACGCCACAAGGTGGCTACTCCTTACCATCCGCAGACCAGTGGGCAGGTTGAAGTGTCCAACAGGGAGATAAAGAGTGTACTAACGAAGACTGTGAATGCCACACGAACTGATTGGGCAAAGAAGCTTGAT
>NC_031991.1:29630951-29655977 GCF_001879085.1 Nicotiana attenuata
CCAACTAGAAATTCAAATCAACAGAACAGTAAAATGAGAATCTAATATGTACAGTCAATCCAGATAATACCGAAAAAAAGTACGGTGCAACCCCACGAATAGAGCTGGCATTCGTCCCAATGACCAACTACACAATAAGCACAAAAAGTCAATGAAAGGATATAGAACGAGCTCCCTAGGCCTGGTCCGTCTGCATAGGATCCTCAGTGGTCCCCTGATCCTCTGTATGGGCGGGAACCTCAGGCTGGTTCCCGGCCTGCTGCTGCTCTGCTGCTGGGACAGGGGCCTGCTCCTGGACCAGCTGAATATCGGGTGCATCACTGGAGGGAATCTCCTGAGTCTCTGCAAGCTCAATCACTACACCCTCTGTACTGGGAAGCTTCCTCTTCTTCCTTGGAGGCCTGGGTGCCTGCTCCTGCTGTGGATCTGGTGCTGCTGCTGGAGGAGCTGAATCCTCAAATAACAAGTCTAAAGGCATCTGATCTGCCAATAGCTTGTCCACGTCCGCTCTAAGCACCTTCACCGACTCCTTAGACGCCCTTGACTTTCTCATCTTTTTGTGCTCCTTGGCAAGCTCCTTCAGAGCTTTGCCATGTGAATCTACTGCCTTAGTCAAGGCGTCCTGAGTCTCCATAATCTTCTCCTGGTTGGCCAGGAGCTTCTTCAATGTATCCTCAATAGACTGAGGAATCTGAACAGTGGCTGGTGCTGACTGGGCCTCAACTGAAGTAGCCAAAGTGGACAACTTGGATGTCGCAGCTGACATCCAGTTGTTTGAACTGGCCAAAGTCTTTGTCAACTGATGCGCTGTGAGAGGGTTGGCCGGGAAGAAGGGACTTTCGGGCCAGCTGAAGAACTAGGACCCGCAGAAGATGAGGGCACATCATCAGTAATGGTGGCAGCTGGAATGGAGGGGAGCTCAGTAGAAGGCTCAACAGCAAACTCTACCGCAACTGGCTCCTCAGACTGGCCAATCGGGGCAGAGGTGGGTGCCTTGTGTTTCTTTTCCTTTGGGTTGTCCGGCCCTTGAATGCTGAACCAAGAGAACGGGGACACTGGGCGAACTTTCACATTGTAGGACTTCTTCTTTGCCTTCGCATCCCGGAAATACATGGTGAGAGTGTTGGGATATGGATAGTTCCAAATACTGTCAACCCCCATCGAAGTGATCGTCCTATACATCACATTCCCCACATTGATAGGGAAGCCCTCCATAATAGAGGCAATCACCACAACACGGGGGAGTGGGATAGTTTGGTCATGGAAAGTGGGGTCAAGCCTGTTGCACACAAATGTAAGCCACCCTCTAGCTTCGAAGTTCAAATTCTTCCTCAAAATCTTCACCCCCGCATGTATCCAATCCGGAACAGTACTCGGATGAGCCAAATACTCAGCCAACCAGGGGCGAACCTCCTCCTTCATCTCCAACTTCTCATTGTATTGGGTCTCGTCTTCATCATCAAAACCCAAATAGTCATTGAACGCCTTCCCAGAAAACACTATATTTTTATCTCGCACTTTGGTCGCAATTGAGCCCTTTTTGGTGTGGGCTACATTGCAATAAAATTCCTTGACCATGTGCTCGTTGGCATCGACCAAGTCATCTCTAAAATGCTCCCACCCTACTCTGGTATAAAATTGGTTGTGTACATTGGGGAGTATGGGTAATAGGTCTCGTGTGATTATGCTCCTCTCTGCAATCAGTTTTCTTTTTGGCCACAATTCTCTGAATATGTGGAAGGCCACTTGGCTAACAAAGCGGTCTTCCCAAACCTCAAGTTTTCTTGTTCGTTCAATACCACCAATCTCGGGCACCCCATTGTCCGGAACCTCATCATCACTATTAGTCCCCCCTGCTGCACTCTCCCCAGATACTGAAGCTGTGGGGGAGGTGGAGTATTCGCCGTTGCCCGCTGCTGAGCCATCAGACGAGTCAGACTGTACATTTTGTGGAGCTTGGGCTGTAGGTGGTGCTGGGACTGAGGGGGCTTGTCCTGAGTCAGCTGAGATGTCCTGAGAAGGTAGGTACTCACTCCCCAACTGGTTGTCATCACTCACTACTTGCTTTCTTGTTTTCAGTTTTGGTCGGGAAGTGAGTTTTGTTTGTTTCCCTTTTCCTCCCCGGGAGGAGTCACCTCGGCCGGGTTGTTTGGCACCTCGTCCTCTTTGTTTTACTATTTTCTGCAAGCAAACATGTCTAACTTTGTTAGTTGAAGCACAGGCAGTGTATAAATTGATGAAAACAATTGCAGAATATCAGCAGGAAAAATTGCAGAACACATTTCAAAATAGGTCACCGAGGACCGCACCATCAGGGCTGCGGCTGCGTGGGAGGCACCGCGGGCCGCGTGAAAGCGACAGCGGGCCGCACTGAACAAACACCAAAAATAGCACCTCTCTGATTATCACCAACGTGGACCGCGTAAAATGGGGGCGCGACCACGCTGGAGCAGGTTAACTTTTCAAGCAAGGGGTCACCGCGGACCGCACCATCAGTAGTGCGGCTGCGTCATGGCCATGCGGACCGCGAGAAAATGATCGCGGGTCGTGCTGAAGCTAACGTAGGGACTGAGTTAGGGTTTGACAAATTCGTCCATTTTTGTTCAAGTGTTTGAGTACTAGTTGTCCCTACTCAATTACCCAACATGAAAATCATACCCAGCATCCAAAAGCAACATATAAACTAACCTAATCATTGAATTCAAGAAAAAAAACGGAAGAACAAAGAAGCTACACTACTGGGAGATAACAAAAAATTAAAAATAAACACTAATTAATGATAATTGCAAGAATTGTTACCAGGAATAAGAAGAATGAACGCAGTCTAGTGCAAGCACACAAGAACGGTCTCAGAGATGAACAGTAGAAATTTAGAGCTCAGGTGTTCAAATTTGCCAAAAGTGTAAAATGAGGCCTTAGGTCCCTATTTATAGAGAACCGTGGGGCCCCGTACTTACCCAACAGCGCGGCCGCGTGAAAATGACCGCGGACCGCGCTGGGTTTAATTTTGAACCTTTGCAGGAAACAGCCCACGCGGACCGCACAATTAGGACGCGGCCGCGTGAGACCATCGCGGACCGCAGTAACATGACCGCGGCCATGTGAACAAACTTCAGAGAGCCTACATCTTCAGCTCATGCCAATGCGGACCGCACAAAGCCCACCGCGGCCGCACTGGCAACTTCAGAGACTGTGCACTTTTTACACTTTGTTTTATGCTGCTTCAATACAATCCCTACAACATCTCACAAACAATTAGCTCAAAAATCCTAATCTACAAAGAAAATTAAAGAGAAAGAAAAAGAAATGGGTTGCCTCCCAAGAAGCGCCTGATTTAACGTCGCGGCACGACGGATGTTACCATCATATCACTTCAAATGAATGAGTGCCACCACGTGTCTGTCATCAAATTTTCCCAAATAATGCTTGACACGATGCCCATTGACTCGAATACTTCACCATTCTTGTTCTTGAGATCAAGAGCACCAAACGGAGTCACACATACCACTTCAAATGGCCCACTCCACTTTGACTTGAGCTTTCCCGGAAATAACCTCAATCGGGAGTTGAAAAGAAGAACCATATCACCAACCTTGAATTCCTTTCCCCGAGCATATTTGTCGTGAAGGTACTTCATCTTGTCCTTATACAAGGACGAGATGGAGTAGGCATGAAATCTAAACTCATCAAGCTCATTAAGTTGCTCAACACGGAGATTCGCCGCAACATCCTATTCCAAGTTCAACTTTCTCAAGGCCCACATAGCTTTGTGCTCCAATTCCACCGGAATATGGCAAGCTTTACCAAACACCAACCGGTACGGAGACATACCAATTGGGGTCTTGTAAGCCGTCCGATAAGCCATAAAGCGTCATCCAACTTTTTCGACCAATCGGTCCTATTAGCATTTACCGTCTTGGACAAGATACTCTTTATTTCTCGGTTGGACACTTCCACTTGACCATTGGCTTGAGGATGATAGGGGGTGGTCACTTTGTGATTTACTCCATACTTAGCAAGCAATGAGTCGAAAGCCTTGTTGCAAAAGTGCGACCCCCCATCACTAATGATAGCACGAGGGGTACCAAACCTTGTGAAAATACTCTTTTTCAAGAATGCCACAACACTACGGGCTTCATTGTTGGGCAGAGCCACAGCTTCCACCCACTTTGAGACATAGTACACCGCCACGAGAATATAAGTGTTCCCACAAGAGCTCACGAACGGACCCATGAAATCGATGCCCCAAACATAAAAAATATCCACCTCGAGAATCGTATTGAGAGACATCTCATCCCTTTTTGAAATTCCGCCGGCCCTTTGGCATGCATCACATCTCTTTACCAAGTCACTAGCATCTTTAAACAAAGTCGGCCAATAGAAACCGCAACTCAAGATCTTTGAAGCCGTCCTCACCCCTCCATGATGGCCACCATAGGGGGAGGAGTGACAAGCCTCCAATATGCTCAATTGTTCACCTTCCGGGACACATCTTCTAATCACACCATCCGTGCAAATTTTAAACAAGTACGGATCATCCCAATAAAAATCCAAGCTATCACGTTTGAGTTTCTTCTTTTGGTTGGAAGAGAGCTCACCCGGGACAACTCCGGTCACATGGCCTCCCTTCTTCCTCTAGCCGGGACAAATGGTCCGCTACTTGGTTCTCACTTCCCTTCCGATCCACTATTTCTAAGTCAAATTCTTGAAGGAGTAACACCCACCTCATCAATCTTGCTATGGAATCCTTTTTGGTCATCAAATATCTAAGGGCGGCATGGTCCGTGTGCACAATCACCTTGGCCCCCATAAGATAGGGCCGAAAAATTTCTCCATGGCAAATACAATGGCCAATAACTCCTTCTCCGTCACTGTGTAATTCCGTTGAGCTTCATTCATAGTCTTACTTGCATAATACACGGGATGGAACATTTTGTTAACTCGTTGACCCAATACCGCCCCCACTGCAACATCACTAGCATCACACATTAGTTCAAATGACAAACTCCAATTAGGTGCGGTTATGATAGGGGTAGTGGTCAACTTATGTTTTAAGAGTTCAAAGGCCTCCATACACTTTTCATCAAAAAGAAACTTGGCATCTTTCTCTAGCAACTTGCAAAGTGGAGTCACAACCTTCGTGAAGTCTTTGATAAACCGCCGGTAGAACCCGGCGTGTCCAAGAAAACTCCTCACCCCTTTGACAGAAGTAGGGGGAGGTAGCCTTGCAATCACCTCAATTTTCGCCTTATCTACCTCAATCCCACGTTTTGAAATCTTGTGGCCCAACACTATACCTTCTTCAACCATAAAATGGCATTTTTCCCAATTGAGAACTAGGTTAGTTTCTTCACAACGAGCCAAGACTTTATCCAAATTCACCAAGCATGCATCAAAAGAATCACCAACCACACTAAAGTCATCCATAAAGACCTCCAATATGTCCTCCACCATATCGGTGAAAATAGCCATCATGCAACGTTGGAAAGTCGTCGGAGCAATGCACAAGCCGAATGGCATCCGGGAGAAAGAAAATGTTCTATAGGGGCATGTAAAAATAGTCTTCTCTTGGTCCGCCGGGGCAATTAAAATTTGATTGTAGCCCGAGTACCCATCCAAGAAACAATAGAATGCTCTCCCCGCAAGACGATCAAGCATTTGGTCGAGGAATGGCAAGGGAAAATGATCCTTTCGGGTCACCTTGTTGAGTTTCCGGTAGTCCATACAAACTCTCCACCCGGTAATGGTTCGAGTGGGAATAAGCTCATTGTTGTCATTGGGCACCACCGTCATCCCTCCTTTCTTTGGCACACATTGGACCGGAGAAGTCCACGAACTGTCAGAGATTGGATAAACCACTCCGGCGTCAAGCCACTTGATAACCTCTTTCTTTACCACTTCTTGAATCGCCTCGTTGAGTCTTCTTTTATGTTCAAGGGACGGCCTTGCATCCTCCTCCAAGATGATCTTGTGCATGCAAAATGCGGGGCTTATTCCCCTAATGTCCGCCAGAGTCCATCCTATTGCCTTTTTCGCCTTTGAAGCACCTCCAAAGTGGCCTCCACCTGCAAGTTAGTAAGGCAAGAAGAAAGAATAACTGGAAGAGTTGAATTAGAGCCCAAAAATTCATACCTGAGGTGTGGAGGAAGTGGCTTCAACTCCAACACCGGTGGCTCCTAAATGGATGGCTTAGTTGATGGAGTTTTGCGGTTTTCAAGATCCAAAGATAACTTCCTAGGCTCATATGAATATGAACCCATACCATGCAATTCATTCACACACTCCACTCTGCTAGCATCATCTTCTACTTCCATGCCAAGAAGTACGGCCTCAAGAGGATCTTCAACATTCATCATGGAACTTGTGTCATCCACTATCACAGATGTGACAATGTCCACAAGTGAACACACTTTCGTGCTATTGGGTTGCCTCATTGATTTGCAAACATGAAATACCACCTTCTCATCTCCCACTTGGAATGTCAATTCACCTGTTTCAACATCAACCAAAGCCTTCCCCGTAGCTAGGAAAGGTCTCCCAAGAATAATCGGCACTTCAAAATCCACTTCACAATCCAATATGACAAAGTCGGCCGGCAATATGAATTTGTCCACCTGGACAACAACGTTGTCAATTATACCCAAAGGCCGCTTCATCGACCGGTCCGCCATTTGAAGTCTCATCGAGGTTGGCCTAGGTTTCCCAATTCCCAAAGTCTTGAAGACTGAATATGGCATCAAATTAATGTTAGCCCCCAAGTCACAAAGGGCCTTAGCAAACTCCGCACTCCCAATAGTGCAAGGAATAGTAAAAGCTCCTGGGTCTTCAAGTTTCGGGGCCATAAAATGCACTATCGCACTAACTTGGTGCGTCATCTTTATTGTTTCACAATCCATGGAACGCTTCTTTGTGACCAAATCCTTCATTTCAAAGCCGGCATCTAGCTTAGATATAAACCTAATTCCAAACATTAATGCCCTGTGGATTCGATCCCGACCTAGTTGGATTAAAACTGCAGCGACCACCCTCGCTACTCAATAGTAATGTAGGCTTGGACCCGATCAATTTTTGGCGCTCTTGCCAGGGAGTTAGACGGTCTTAGCTATATATCTAAGTATTTGTGTGTTTTGTTTTTCTTTCCTTCCGTTTTTCTAATTTTTTGTGTGAATTGCCTTTAGGTACCAAATGGCTCTTAACAATGAAGACCTCGGGAATATACCACTAGGGGAGGAGGTAGATGACGAACAAGTGGATGAGGTTCATCTTGAGCCTCAAGAACAAAGGAGAGGCCGCCAGCCTAATGACAACATCCCAAACTCTCCCCCACCTCCTCCAAGGGCAGCACACCGGGTGTTGCCCAACGAAGGCTATGCGAGTGTAATAGTCCCGCCCCGGATTAGGGCGGGCAACTTTCAAATAACAAATGTCATGCTTACACTGATGGAACAAACGCCTATAAGCATCTCAAAGGTTTTGTTGACACGTGCTAGGGGAGCAAGCAGGCCAATATCTCTGAGGACGCATTAAGGTTAAGGCTTTTCCCATTTTCAATAAAAGAGAAGGCTCTGGATCGGCTAGAGAGGTTACCCAACCATTCCATACACACTTGGGATGAGTTGGCCAAGAAGTTCATCGCAAAGTTCTTTTCTCCGGGATATATGGCAACGCTAAGAGATGAGATCCTGACTTTTAAACAAGAGCCAAATGAACCGTTACATGATATTTGGGAGAGGTACCGAACGATGGTCAAAGAGTGCCCTAACAATGACATGATAGAGGCCATGATCCAACAAACATTTTATAGGGGGAACGAAGATCGTTGCAAGAAGACCCCCCACCAAGACGTGTAAATGGCAGAAATTTTACAGCAGTAGAACGAACCTTGGGCTTGACATGACAATACAACTAAGTAGTGTGTGGTGAATCAACTCGCCGGGAGTAATTTCATGAACACGCCGTATTACGATGCCTGTGAAATATTGGATGAGATGGCGGATACCTCTTCGGCTTGGAAAAGTAGAGCTAATGTTCCTCAAGGTGACCCAAATATTATTCACCTACACAAGGAGCTACATGATCATGGACAAGCTATAGCAGAGTTGACAACCACAATGAATCAATTGGCCAAGGCTCAACTTCAACAAGTTCAAGGTCCAAAACAAGTGAATGCCATGGAAGGAGTGAACATGATGGTCAACAAGAGAAGGCAACGAAGTCAACAAGTTCAAAACAATCCGGATCAATTGAGCAAAGTGGTAGTGGATAAAATCAAGATGATTCATATGATGATCAAAGTGAAGAGGTTCAATGTGTCAACAATTATCAAGGTCAACGGAGCAATGCTCTGAATTAACAACAGTGGAGATCACATGGAAACCAAGGAAATTGGGGCAATCAAGGTCAACAAGGAAATTGGAATAGTGGCAACAACAACAACCAAGGCAATTGGGGGAACAACAACAATCAAAATTGGGGTAATCAAGGAAATCAAGGCAATTGGGGTGGCAACAATAATAGTAACTGGGGAGGCAATAACAATCAAGAGGGTTGGAATAGCAATAATCAAGGAAATCGGGGGTCGGGCTTTCAAAGGCCCCCGATGTATCAACAACCGAACAACTCGCCTCCATATCCGTCACAAGGTTCTAGTTATTCCAATAATGAGATGGGATGGATTGAAAACATGTTCAAGCAAATGATTGAGAAAAATACTGACTCCTATGCCCAATTAGCCTCCCACAACACTTCTATCCGCAACTTGGAAGTCCAACTTGGCTAAATTTCTCAAACTTTGTATACTCTCCCTAAGGGGGCACTACCAAGTGATACGGTAGTAAACCCGAAGAGTGGGAACAATACCGGGCATGCTATGGCGGTGACTACAAGAAGTGGGAAAGGTGGAGTTGCTAGCACCTCAAACTTAAGAAAGATGCAAGATGATGATGAGCCAAGCAATGATGTTCAAGTAAATGATGAAGTTAGGATAGAAATTGATGAAAATGTGGAGGAGACACAAGATGATGTGAACCCGTCTAGGGAACATGTGATAGACATACCAGATCCGGCAGTGCCCAAAGCCAAGGCTCCTTTGCCAAGGCCTCCTCCACCATATCCTCAAAGGCTTGCAAAGAAAAACAATAAGAATCAATTCAAGAAATTCATTTATATGATGAAAAGTTTGTCCATAAATGTGCCATTGGTTGAAGCCTTAGAACAAATGCCGGGATATGCCAAGTTCATGAAGCACTTGGTAACGAAGAAGAGATCAATGAACTGTGAAACAATCAAAATGACACATCAAGTGAGTGAAATTGTGCACTCTATGGCTCCAAAGTTAGAAGACCCTGGTGCCTTTACAATCCCATGCACTATTGGTAGTGCCGATTTCAACAAAGCTTTGTGTGACTTGGGGGCAAGCATTAACTTGATGCCCTATTCTGTGTTCAAGACATTGGGGATTGGGCAACCAAGACCCACATTCATGAGGTTGCAAATGGCGGATCGAACAATGAAGAGGCCATTGGGGATAATTGATGATGTGCTAGTTCGTGTCGACAAGTTCATACTTCCCGCAGATTTTGTGATACTTGACTGTGAGGTTGACTATGAGGTGCAAATCATTTTGGGGAGACCTTTCCTAGCTACAGGGAAGGCCTTAGTTGATGTGTAAGCTGGGGAGCTCACCTTCCAAGTGGGCGATGAAAAATTTGTGTTCCATGTTTGCAAGTTAATGAGGCAGCCTAATAGCAATGAAGTGTGTTCGTTTGTGGATCTTGTACCGAAGTAATTGTTGATGACACAAGTGTTGTGATTAATGTTGAAGACCCATTGCATGTTGTGTTATTGAATCATGATGAGGATGAGAAGGAAGGCTTGGTAGAATATGTCAATGCTTTGCAAGGAATGGGATCATATACATATGAGCCCCGAAAACTTTCCTTGGACCTTGAGAACCGGAAGACTCCACCAACAAAGCCCTCAATCGAGGCCCGCATTGGAGTTGAAGCCCTTGCCTTCACACCTCAGGTATGAGTTCTTAGGCCCTTGTTACATTTTACCTGTTATTCTTTCCTCGTGCTTAACTAACGTGCAGGTAGATGCCACCCTTGCGATGCTCCAAAGGAGGAAGAAGGAAATATGTTGGACATTGGCGGATATTCGGGGTATAAGCCCCGCCTTTTGCATGCACAAAATCATATTGGGGGAGGATGTCAAACCTTCCGTGGAACATCAAAGAAGGTTGAATGAGGCCATGTAAGAGGTAGTCAAAAAAGAGATCATCAAGTGGTTGGATGCTGGGGTTGTCTACCCCATTTCTGATAGTTCGTGGACTTCACCAGTGCAATGTGTCCCAAAGAAGGGGGGCATGACTGTGATTACAAATGAAAAAAATGAGTTGATCCCTACAAGAACTATCACCAATTGGAGAGTATGCATGGATTATAGGAAGCTCAACAAAGTGACTCGGAAAGACCATTTTTCGCTTCCATTTCTTGATCAGATGTTGGATAGGCTAGCCTGGCGTGCTTATTATTGCTTCTTGGATGGGTATTTCGGATATAACCAGATTCTTATTGCACCTGAAGACCAAGAAAAGACCACCTTCACTTGTCTGTATGGCACATTTGCATTGTCGAGGATGCCATTTGGTTTATGTAATGCACCAGCTACTTTTCAGCGGTATATGTTGGCAATATTCACGGATATGGTGGAGGACTTCCTCGAAGTTTTGATGGATGATTTCTCTATTGTGGGGGATTCTTTGAAGCGTGTTTGGATAATCTTGACAAGGTATTGGCACGTGTGTGAAGAGACCAACTTGGTGCTTAATTGGGAGAAGTGTCACTTTATGGTTGAGGAGGGCATTGTCCTCGGTCACAAGATCTCCAAGAATGGTATTGAAGTGGATAAAAACTGAAGTGATATAAAAACTCCCTCCTCCTACATCCTTCAAAGGAGTGAGGAGATTTCTAGGTCACGCGGGGTCTTACCGTCGGTTTATCAAGATTTCTCAAAAGTGGTGAACCCCTTGTGCAAGTTGTTGGAAAAAGATGCCAAATTTGTGTTCAATGATGATTGTATGAAGACATTTAAGCTACTCAAGTATAGGTTGACTACCACTCCCATCATTACCGCACCAAATTGGAGCTTGCCATTTGAGCTCATGTGCGATGCTAGTGATATGGTGGTAGGAGCGGTATTGAGGCAAAGAATCAACAAGATATTCCATCCGATCTACTATGCTAGTAAGACCATGAACGACGCCCAAGTAAACTATACGGTTACCGAGAAAGAACTCTTATCCATTGTCTTGCTATGGAAAAGTTCCGCCCGTACCTCATGGGTACCAAAGTTATTGTTCACACCGATCACACGACACTTCATTATTTGATGAGTAAAAAGGACTTAGAGGCTAGATTGATGCGGTGGGTACTTCTTCTACAAGAATTTGATCTTGAAATCATAGACCAAAAAGGGAGTGAGAATTAAGTGGCGGACCACTTGTCCCGAGTGGAAGAGGAGGGGAGGACCCATGATGGCCTTGAGATCAATGATTCGTTTTCGGATGAACAACTCATTTCCATGTCTTTGACCGGGATGCCTTGGTTCGCCGATGTGGCTAACTATCTTGTGAGCGGAATTGTCCCGAATGAGTTCTCTTCAACCCAAAGAAAGAAGCTCAAACGGGACTACTTGGATTATTATTGGGAGGAGCCATATCTTTTCAAAATTTTCACTGATGGTGTTATCCAAAGTTGTGTTCCAGAAGAAGAGCAATTGGGTATTCTTGATGCTTGCCATTCTTCACCCTATGGTGGTCACCATGGTGGGGCAAGAACTACTACAAAGGTCCTAAGCTGTGGATTCTATTGGCCTACCTTGTACAAAGACGCTAGCAAGCTCGTTAAGCGTTGTGATGATTGCCAAAGGGCCGGTGGGATTTCCGAGAAGAATGAGATGCCTCTCACCACCATCCTTGAGATTGATATTTTCGATGTGTGGGGCATCGACTTTATGGGTCCATTTGTGAGTTCGTGTGGGAACACCTATATTCTTATTGATGTGGATTACGTTTCCAAATGGGTAGAAGATGTAGCTTTGCCCAATAATGAAGCATGAAGTGTGGTGGCTTTCTTGAAGAAAAACATATTCACAAGGTTCGGCACCCCAAGGGCCATCATTAGTGATGGGGTTTCTCATTTTTGCAACAAAGCTTTTGACACTTTACTCTCCAAGTATGGTGCCAATCACAAGGTTTCAACCCCTTATCACCCCCAGGCAAGTGGACATGTTGAAGTTTCAAACAGGGAGATCAAGAGTATTGTTATCCAAGATTGTCAATGCAAACCAGACTGATTGGTCAAGGGAACTTGACGATGCTTTATGGGCCTGTAGAACAGCTTACAAGACTCCAATTGGTATGTCTCCTTATCAGTTAGTTTTCGGAAAATCATGTCACCTCCCGGTGGAATTAGAGCATAAAGCCATGTGGGCGTTGAAGAAATTGAACCTTGAGTGGGATGTAGCTGCCAATCTTCGAGTGGAGCTGAATGAACTTGATGAGTTCCGGTTCCATGCTTACTCCAGTTAGTCCTTGTATAAGGACAAGATGAAGTACCTACATGATAAGTATATCCGGAACAGAGCATTCAAAGAAGGTGACCTTGTTCTCTTATTCAACTCTCGGTTAAGAATGTTTCCGGGAAAGCTAAAGTCAAAGTGGAGTGGCCCTTTTGAAGTGGTACATGTGACTCCTTTTGGTGCTCTAGATTTAAAAAACAAGAATGGTGAGATCTTTAGAGTCAATAGGCACCGAGTGAAGCACTACCTTGGTAAGGTTGATGATAGCCACGTGGTGGCATTGATCCATTTCAAATGAATGATGGTAACCCGCGTCGTGCCGTGACGTTAAATCAGGCGCTTTTGGGGGGAACCCATGTGTTTTTTCTCTCTTTTGATTTTCTTTTTAGATTAGGCATTGTTTTGAAATAACTGGTTGCGAAGTGTATACAGGAAATTAGGTGTGCAGTGCAGGAAATTGACAGGGAAAAAATTGGCCAAGTGGTGAAATTATGCGGATCGCGCTAGAACTATGCGGACCACACAAGCCCTTCACGGCCGCACAATTCTGTGTGCGGTCGCACAGCTGGAATAGGGAAAATTCCAACTCTCTGAAGTTTGGCTGGGCAAAATTCCTTAAGGATTCGCGGCTGCAGTCAAAATTTCGAGGACCACACAAATTGTGCGGCCGCAACCATTTTTATACGGACCGCGCCATTGATTTAATGGCTGAGTGAGGAAAAGGTAAAGAGTGCGGACCGCACCAAAATTGTGCAGCCGCACTCAGGTAAGTCGGTGGGCCACCATGGTCAAAGTATAAATAGGACTTTTTGAAACTATGCAAAATTTACACATTCTAACCTCTCAAGCTAGACTAAAGCACAATGCACTCTTTCTTGTTTTCCATCTCATCTCATATTCATTAAGTGTTGATTTCTTACTACATTTCACTACTGGTATTTTGAAAATCAACGAACTAATTTCAACTTTTTCTTTTCTTTTCTATTTGTTTTAGTTTTCTTTTTATCTAGGGTTAAAATTCATGCCAAAATGTCAAATTGATGCTTAATTATGGCTTAAAAGCATGTGGGTAATGTTTGAATGCATAATGGAGGCTGGGGTTAGTAGCTTTTATTGTTTCATTGCCACAAATCATGCCTAATTAGTGAAAACCATAGTATTAATCGTACTTTAGTGCCGCTCTAATTTGAATTTTGCGGCCGCACACAATTTTGTGCGGTCCGCGCTAGGGTATGTGGCCGTATACAAAATTGTGCGGTCCGCGATACCCTGAAGGAACTTTTGGTTGCTAAGATTGTGCGGCCGCACTCAATTTTGTGCGGTCGGCGTTTGGTTTTCGCGGACGCACTCAATTTTGTGCGGTCCGCGTAGATGAACTTCAGAGACCCAACAAAATAATTAGGCGCTCTCACTCAAAATAGTGAGGTCCGCGATGGGTGTTATGCGGCCGCACTCAGTTTTATGCGATCCGCAGTTGGGTAACTTTAGAGAACCAGTAGTCTGAACCTGGGATCTCCTCTACCGCACTCAAAATTGTGCGGTCCGCGATGGGCAGTTCGCGGCCGCACTCACTTTTGTGCAGTCCGCGCTGCACTGTTCTGAGAAGCAGTGTCTTTCTTTTCAACTGTAATTCAATAACACATATGGAACCCCAATTTTTAACTGACTTTCAATACTTGTGTGTTGCAGACAATGGTGCATTCACGTGGTCGAGGTGATACTTCCAAAGGGAGGGCAGAACCCTCCTGAGGCCGGGGTCGAGGCAAACCCAACCTACCACTATCAGTCCAAAGGATCATAAACAAGAAAGCCACAGCCAATAGAGCCCCCAAGTCCTTAGACACCAGTGAATACCTTCCATCCCGCGAGATTTCTGAGGGGGATTCTGTACAACCACAACCGAGGGCACAATCACAACAATTCCCCGATAGGCTCCGTTTAGTCAATGAACCTACCTCCTCCTCTAGTTTTTCTGCTAACTCAGAAGGAGGTAGTCAGGCATCTGAACCATCCTCCCCACCTGCTACAACACCTACTACAACAGCTACCCCAATCAATTTAGATGATGATGATGAAGTCCTGGATGACGAGAGAGGAGGTGATATAATTGTGGGAGGAATGGCTAGATCAAGGAAGCCAGATGTGTGGGCTGATAGATTTGTAAGTGAGAAGGCGTATGACAAGTTTCGGGAATGGTGGTCCCAAAGGTCGCTCACTCTTGAGCGACAGTTCATTACCAAAGACCTGAGCCAGCACAATCCGAATGTCCTAAAGCAATTTACTAAGAGAAAAGAATGGAAATGGTTCACCGGCCATCTGAAAGATGCCAATGAATACCTCATCAAGGAATTTTATGCCAATGTTGCCCACATCAAAAAGGGTACAAAGGTGACGAAGGTTCGGAACTTGAAAATCCGGTTTGATGGCCAAGCACTGAACAATTATGTAGGGTTTGAGGAGGTTGAAGCTGTGCAATACCTGGAGAAACTAGCCTTGGGTGATGCAGTATGCCCATGGCTAGCTAAGATACTTGCTATTCCGGGGACAACACCTGCATGGCTCACAGCACGAGTGCCGATTGTCAGAGCCACCCTTAACTTTGAAGTAAAATGGTGGCAAACATTCGTGTGCAGCAGACTTGACCCTTGACTACATGAGAATGTCCTTCCACTTCCCCGGGCAGTATTGGTAGCTTCCATCATGGCAGGCTATCCTATTAATGTGGGGAACTTGATATCCTACAACATCTCCAATGCAATCCAGAAAGAAGCAAGATCGTATCCCTACCCTCAACTTCCTCACTGAGTATTTCCAAGATCAAGGGGTAGAGACGAGACATTTTGATCTGGAGGTGAAGGCTAAAAAGCCTTTCTTATGGTATCACTTCTAGAGAGCGGACAACCCTAATTTCAAAGGAAAAGGCGCTACCTCCACTGGCCAGTCTGAAGAGCCAGGGGTAGTGGCCACTGGGTCAGTTGTCGAGCCCTCCACAGCATCCGGTACTTCTATCGGAACAGCAACCATGCCTCCTCCATCTTCCGGACCATCTATCTCAGTGCCATTGTTAGTGCCTGCATCTTCTACCTACCCTCAGACTGCACTGAGGGTTTCCCAAACGCTATCCAGTCTCAACAACTAGATGCAGGCAGCTACCACAAAGCTGACTGCCATATCCAGTGCAGTGGCAGCACTGTCTTCAGCCCCAGCAGCGCTTCAGGTACCTCCATCAGTGGAGGACTCATTGAAGATGATTCTAGACAACCAGAAGTAGATTCTGGAGACTCTTGATACACATAGGAAGGTCATTGCAGACCTGACCAAGCAGGTTAAAAAGATGAAGAAGTCTCAAGCCTCAAAGAAGTCTGTGGAGAAGTTAACTAAGGATGTCGAGAAGATTGCACATGCAAGGGATTTGCTAATGGACCTACTCATGGAGTCTACTATCCTAGCAGCACAGACAGCACCAAAGGTAGCAGCAGGCCAGTCTGATGAGCCGGTTGCCACTTCCCACACTACTGAGGAGCTGATTCAGATGCTCAGCAACCCCGTAGTCCCCCAGTCAGATGATGTGGAGATCCAATTAGAGGATACAGTGGGTGCTGATGTTGAGGACCCGATGCATACAGAGATCACATAGGGAGTTTTCTCTACTCTCTACCCCTTTTCCCAGTTCTTATTTAATATGCGCATTGAGGAGAATGCTATTTTTCATTTGGGGGGTGGTCCATTTTGATTTGATGACATTTGGTATGTAATAACCATTACACTATTTTTATTTATTTTTATTTTCACTTTTGGTATGTATATATTTTTACCATTTGATGTATATATTCATTTCCATTTATGTATATATTCGCTTTACCTCAAGTTTGTATGTATTCATTTTAATTTTCGTAGTTTACTTCATAACTTCTTTCCTTATTTTCCCTTTGTAGCATAGCTTCTTATTTACTTTAGTAGCTTCTTTTTAATCTGCTAGCTTCTTTTTAAGTTTTGTGTTGACAATAAGCCTTTGGTTTTCTTAATGCCACGATTCTTTCCAAAGGTGGATGTTGGGTGAACCGGGTGGCTCTTCCCAACGATGGATGGCGTGACAACTTTCTTAAGGGATTGAGTCCGTTTTATTTATGTTTTGGTATATATAGTAGTAATGAATAAAAGTGTGTCAAGCAGGCTTCACTTGGTACTAACACATTTACCTTCGACCTTACGGTTAGAAAGGTCAAAACATGGTGTTGTTGATAATTAATTTGTGTTGAGGGTAATTGTTAGTCCCAATTGATGCATGATTGATTCACCTTAGGCCAGCTCAAATATCCTGTTGTTTTACTGGAGGTGGGAATTACCTTATTTGCTTGAGGACAAGCAAAAGCTTAAATTTGGGGGAGCTGATAAGTAGGGATTTTAACATATTATTTGCTCTCTTTTACTTGTGATTTAGGCCAAAAATATTTGAAGGTATTCCCGGGAACTAATGAAATGTGCTTGCCTACAGGACTTGTTCAAAATGAGCCAAAGGAATCGAAACCAACTCACAAAGGAGTCAAAAGTTGAACAAAACAAAGACTGGACAAAGAATCCTGAAACGCGGACCGCACCAATATTGTGCGGCCGCAAAATTCATGGAGCGGTCGCGATCATAATCACGCGGACCACGAGGACAGAGATTCAGAGAGCTGGAAACTTGAGCTAAAGAGAGTAGTGCGGACCGCACCAGAATTGTACAGCCGCGATCGAAATTGTGCAGCCCGCAAGATGAAGAATCATAGAGTTGATTTCAAGCCAAACTCAAGCAAGTGTGGACCGCGTCACTTTTACGCGGCCGCATAATCTGGAGCGCGGTCGCACCTGGAATTATGCGGTCTGCAAAAGTCCAGCTCAACTTAGATCCAAAAGGGAAAAACACGGACCGCTTCAGAATTATGTGGCCGCGAAAGCAAGAGTGCGGCCGCACTCATAATTATGGCCGCACAACCTCCGTAGGGGCAATTTTGTCAGATATTTTCAGCTTAGTATAAATTGAACTTTTTGTCATTTTTAGGTCAAGTTATGTTTTGGAGGAGCACGTGAGACGGCTAAATTTTCTGTTTTCAGAAATTTTGTACTAGATTCATCTCTTAACACTAGATTTTCATTCCATAAATTAATATTATGGATTTTATCTTCATTTCATCTTTAATTTCTGTTATTTCCATGAGTAGCTAAACCCATAGCTAGGGTTGTGACCCAGCACTAGTGTGGGTATTTAATGAGTATTTGATTTTAGGGCTTGAATGTGTATGGGTTAGTGATATTTAGCCTAATTATTGCTAGAACTATAGAATTAATGGTTGCAAACATTGATTCATGCCTTTATGACTTAGTCTGTACTTGGGAAAGAGGGACTAAGTCTAGGACAACTAGGCTAACAAGGAATTGGGTGAACTCAAGAAATTGATAGCCTCAATTAAAGGGTTAAACCTAGAGATAGTAATACCCGATTTGAGCTAATATCACTTGATTTGTTTGAATACCAATTTGGACTTGAGAAAGTCAAATTGGGCAAAATCACTCAAACTACCGAGAGGTATAGAGTGAGTACCCGGGTGTGATAGCTATATTATGATCCCAACTAATCAAGCTTGCTCTAGATTTTTCTACCCGTTAGATATCCACCTAGGTAGAAGTCACAACCCTAGTCTCTTTAAACACTTGAAAAACAACAACAATAATATTGTCCTTAGTTTCAATCAATGCAATCTTTAGAGTAAAGTTAGAAGTAGAGATCAGACCCAAACTTGTGGAAGTGTAATTAGACTCAAAGACCGCATCTAGCTTAGATATAAACCTAATTCCAAACATTAACTCCCTGTGGATTCGATCCCGACCTAGTTGGGTTAAAACTGCATTGACCACCCTCGCTACTCAATAGTAGTGTAGGCTTGGACCCGATCAGACAGCCAGCACAACACTTTACCCTTACCCTTGTTGGTTCATTAACATACTTATCTAACTCTACATATTCATCAACTGCATGCTTAGTAAGTGCTTCTCTAAACTGTCTAACACTCTCAAATGAAAGTCCAATTTCCCAAATAATTAACTTACAACTAAGATCAAAGATAACCCTGTTTTGCTGCTTTCTTCTTGCTCTTATTGGCTGTTGGACTTCATCTTCACCTTCATCATAAGTAGTTTCGTCAGGATCTGTTTCAAAACTAGCGGCTTCATCTGAGGGATCGTATGACTCATCTCCAATAATCTTACCATCTAAAGATGTCTTCTTCCTAGTTGCATACTCATCATATCCTACATCTGGACCCTTTTTACCTAACTTGGCATGTCTAGTTTGAAACTCTTTCTCTTTTCTCTTCCTTCTATGCACCTTTTTCCTCTCTTCTCTTAAATTCATATACTCCTCATCAACATCACTACCATATTCTTCTTCCCCTTCCTCAGACACCTCTTCGATTTCTGAATCTGTGTTATAGTCACTGCTTTCTACATTAGTTTCAACTAATGGAGTACCATCAAGATTAGAAGGACCACCCTCATCCCCACCGGTCACATTATCAGCATCATTGACACTATTTTGTGGTTCTTCAAACCCTACACCTTCACTGCCCCCAACATTTTGATTTATCCCTTTGTCAAAAGGCACACTAGATTCCCCACACACATGGCTTACATATTCAATAGCTGGAGGGACCACTAATGCTTCATCAACAGAGTTGGACACATACACTTCAAATATATCCCCATTTTTTAATAAAGGTACAATACCCACAATATCCCTATCAATTAAATTTTTTACCAAAGTGCTAGAATTAGGTGGTCTCACATAAATGTCACATGTTTCACAATTATACCCATTTTCTTTCACGTAGTCTACAAACTCAAAATACGAAAATCTGTCAACATCAATATCAAAGTACTCTGTCATAATACCTCCATCGTAGTTGATAGGATAATGTTGTAACTGACCTCCATGGAACATCCTCAGTGTTACGAGCTCAAAAGCCATTTCTTCGAACTGAAATCAGTAAACAAGAAAAATTTCTATAAATTTTTTTTTCACTTCAAAATCGACAAGAATTGAAGAAAACAAGAAAAACCTACAAAAGAAGCCAACAATCTTCAGTATCTACACTCTAATCGACGAGATTTGGGGGGAAACGACACTAGGTTTTGACTTCATCGGCCCTTTTCTCATTTTGCTAAGAGAGAAATGAGGTCGGATAATTCAACCTAGGGTAAAAAATAAAAGATAGCGGATCGGGTATTTTAATCGGGTGAGTTTTTAAGTAATGGACCGGATCATTAAAAGGGTTAAGTTCATTAATGACGTGGCATCACCAGAAAGAGCGTGGCTCACACTCGTTAGTCTTTAATTGGTCTGGGGTCATGGAGGGTGAAATAAAATTCACTTGCAATGTGTTTAGGGGGGGTAAAAGAACACCCGTTTAGTTAAAGTATTCAAACTTGTTTTTTAGACAACTTTAAGGGGGTCTTTATGTATTTTGCCTTGTAGTAATTGAAATTCTTTTGCATAATATTGTGCAAGATGTGCATTTTAAATATATATTTGTATAGGATAAAATTCGTTTATATTAAATGATCGTACGAGAAAGTGACACGTGGAGCCGAAGACAGTCAGGTCCGAAGACAACGATCTCGCTTGTTTACCTGAGAGAATGATATTCATAAAGGTGAGATAAGTGCCTGCCACCCGGTAGCATTTAATGAAGAATATTCTACAGCATTAAGTATGCGGTCCGTTACAAATGATATCGCATTCACTGCCTACCGTTACACATTCTTCAATGGCCCCAATAATTGTCATTGAAGAGGGGCTTGATCCTATGACCTTGTTCCCTAGGTGCAACTATAAATATTGAGCTCTATTATCATTGTAAGGACACAAATTTTCTGACAAACATATGCTACACTTTGTACAAAGCTCAATATAATTTTATGTTCTTGCTGATTTATATCGTTATTATTGCCCCCGAAAGCCGTGCTCCCGGAATTACGATTTCTGCTGTTTTATCCCCATCTCAAGGCTAAATATTACATTTTGTCTAATTTATTTATCATCTTGGGATCAAATTAATTCAGTTGTCTATAAACCACGTATAAATTCAACTGTACTGTTTTACGGGTAAATAATATTTCTTTCGCTTAATTTTTGAACAACCCATATTTTCGCTTTAATATATAATTTTGGAGTTAAATTGTTAAATTGATATAGTAGTAAGTGTATGTAAGTATTTTTCGGGAAGAAAAATTAGCAAACGAATTTGGTCCCATAGGGGCGGCTCAATGATATTTGTGGCCTAAAGCCAAACTTCAATGAGAGGCCCTAACATTTTTGTTGTAGAAGAAACTCATAATTTTATTTGAAATTTATTTTTCTAGCTTTTTGAGATGCGAAATTATTAATAATTTGTTTATAATCGATTTCTTCTAATAATTCTTTTTCAATTGATAATATAACTAGTTCATTTAATCTCTCTTGAGACATTGTTGATCTTAAGTAAGATTTTATTGATTTTAATTTTGAAAAACTTCTTTCCGCTGAGGCAACTGTTACTGAAATTAACATTATTCTATAAGCAATATAAGCATTTGGAAAAGAACCAAGTCTTTTTATATGATTTAGTATATCGATTAGAGTATCATCTTCTACATGTATTATTTTCCTTGAAACTTTTAATTCAGAAAATAAGTCTAAACCATCAATATCAGAGTGACTATTATGTTTCAAATAACATTCTAGGTTAAGACAATTTTTCTTTAAGTTCTCATCATCTAGAGATCTTAATTTTTTTTCACTAAATAGGAAACCAAAAATATTTTCATACGCTTCAAATTGTTCAAATCTAGTTTGAAGTGAAAAAATAGCTTGGTCTACTATGTATAAGAAGTAATCAACTCTAAAAGATTCTTCAAGAGACTTTGTAATTTCATTATCAAAATTCTCATCAAATTGTTTCTTTCTATATGTTACACGTTTATTACGAATTTCAGGTTCTATATTCAACTCATATGCAATTTCATTAGCATAAATCATCCAGTTTCAAATCCTTCTTCTCTATATTTTTTGAAAAAAGAAATCAAACCCCTAAGTTAATCTATGGCAACATCAATATGCATATCTTTTGATTGTAAATGGTTGCTAACTGAATTAACTGCAAATAGTAAATCATACCAAATAGTCATACCCAATAAAAACTCAAAATTTTCAAGCTCATAAGTTGCTAAACAACTAGCTTCATTTTTAGTTTTTGGATCCTCACTAACTTCTATTAATTTCAATAAAACACTTCTTATTTGTGGAGTTTGAAATCGTATTGCTTTAACACTTTCAATACGACTTTCCCAACGCGTTTGTGATAATGATTTAAGAGTTAGGCTGGGTATATTATCTTTTAAAATTTTCCATCGCTTAGTAGAAGAAGAAAATAGTGAATATATGCGTTGTACTACTCCAAAAAATGATATAGCTTTGGTACAAGAATTAACCATATCACAAAGTACCAAATTTAGATTATGACAACCACATGGTGTATAAATTGATCTAGGATTTATGTCGAGTAGTCTTTTCTGCACTCCTTGGTGTTTTCCCTTCATATTGGATCCATTATCATATCCTTGTCCTCTTAAATCATCAATATCAAGTCCAATATTTTTTATCTCATCTACAATAACTTCAAAAACATCTTTTCCACTTGTATGATCCACTTTTAAAAACTCTAAAAAATATTCAGTAATTTTTACTGGAGTTACAGTGATGTCGACACTCTGTAATATAAAAGATATTTGTTCTTGATGACTTGCATCTGGAGTGCAATCAAGTATGATTGAGGAGTAATTAGTTTCTATAATTTTGTCAATAATTTTATTCTTAATTTCACTAGCTAATAAACTTATCAATTCATTTTGTATATTACGTCCAAGGTTTTGATTGTGGATTTCATCATGCTTAATTCGGCGAACATGTTCCTGTATGATTGGATCAAATTCTGCAATCATTTCAATTAGACTCAAAAAAATTCCGTTACTTTCTTGATAGATCTTTTCATTTTTTCCCCTAAATGCCAAATTACTTTTTTCAAGAGTTTTTATCACGGCAATAATTCTTGATAATACATTTTTTCAGTGCTCTCTATCTCTATTGATTTGTTCTTGAACATCTTTATCAATTGTTTTACTTTTGTGCAATCTCATTTCTAAATCAATCCATGCACCCGTATTAATAATATGCTCCTTTTATGTTTCACGAGCTTTGAGCTTAGCACTTATATTTCTCCAATCATTACTACCATCACTAGCTAATTTACTGCTACAAAAGCTAGAAGTCGTATTAAACAACTTACAACAAAAAAAAAAATACTTTATCCAAATCTTTAGAGTAAACTAACCATCTTCTTTCATGTCTTTCTCCATTAGCCAATTTTTGAATATAATTTGTGGTAGAAAAATGTCTAAAGAATTTATCCTTTGAAAAATCTATATTAGTAATTTTAATTGGCCCCTTTTCTACTAATAGATCTCTCAACTTTGTATCTATACTAGTCCATTGACTAGGATCATATATGTTCCTAGGAGTATAATTATCCAACGTATTTCGAACTTCTTGTTTTTCTTGAGGATATATGTTAGGTTTCTCGCCAACTTCTCCTCCTTCCTCTTCTTCTTGAATTTTATTATTGTCTATCTCAATTATATTAGTGATTTGTTCATCTATCATAAAATCTTTCGCATTTTCTGATTTAGAATTTTTACTATTCGCTACAAATTTATCAAGTGTTCCTTTTTGGGATAGTATAAGACTTTCAATCCTTTTCCTTTTTTGACGTTTTGAACACCCAGATTCATATTTTCTAGTTGACATATTAAAATTCTAATAAATAAATAAAAAGACAATATATACTTATAAAGAAATATATCAAAAAAATTAAAAAGTATATGCAAATAATAAAATAAAGAACAATCAAACCTGATTCAACAAAGATAATTTGATAAACTTTTGCTACTTCAAAATTCTTGATGAAACGCCAAAATACTTGAGAACAAAGAAAACAGATGGTACTTGTAACTGTGTTCACCTCTTTTTATTTTGTGATAGTGACTCAATGAGAATAGAATGTAAAGAAGACCAAAGGAACAATAGAAGAGTAAAAGATAATAGACTTTTGCAGAGAAAGATAAAAAGAATGTGGGCCCATTTATAATAATGATGGTGCATAAATGAGGCAAGATTGTGGAATGTTCACAGGTAAATAAGGCATGGATCCCAAAATATATTCCTTTTCCAATTGTTCTCCAACGGGCCCCTTTCCTTGAAACTTGCCTTTTTTTTTCTTTTTATATAATTAATATTGTTAAAGAAAAGGCGAAATACATAAACAGTCCCTCCAAGTTGTCCACAAAGGTCATTTGAACACCTCAACTGAGACTTTTTTCACTTAAACATATCACGTGACTAAAAACTGAACTCAATAAACCCTTCAAAGTGATAGATCTTATAGGTGAGTTACACTCGCGCATGACGTGGCAAATTAACAAATCAAAAGATGACACCTATTATTTCTTTTAAAAAAAATTGTCTATAGTTAATAAAAAAGGAAAAGAGAAATACAATATTAATAAGAAAAACACCCTCCATATCGGATCCCCTCCTCACCGCCAAACATCTTCTTCGTCACCACCAATTTTTGCCTCTTGGCTTCTACTGAAGCTTTATCAAAGGCTTCTACTGAAACTTTATCAATGAACCCTTCAAAGGCTTCTACTGTTTTCAATGGCTTCTACTATTTTCAATGGCATTACTGAAAATTTGTGGTGTTTCCAATAGCTTCTACTGTTTTCAATGGCTTCTACGCACCGGGGTTTTTAATGGCTTCCCATGAGTCCTGATAATATATGTCCGAGAGTTCCGAGAATTTATAAACAGCACTACATCCTTTCCCCCCCCCCCCCCCTTTTTCATAGCTTCGTAAAACTCCATTTCATTGTCAGATCTTTCTTCGCCACACAATACAAATAAGGTTGTAATTTAAGCTCCTCCACCGCCGGCGCCGCATCTCCCATCGGGCATGTTATTGGATGATCCTTATTGCTCCCTACAGGTAAAGCTAACCCTAGAAATTTATCCATAAGGAACCCCCAAAAATATAATTAGCATCAGATTTGTCCCTACAGGTACATGTTATTGGATAATCCCCAGCTGATTCATCAAACTTGATACCTGAATGTGAGGATGGAACATTATAGCTGTGCCTTTTATAGAACTTTCCACCATTAGCATCAGTAGGTGGGCTGTGTTGATATGTATTGCCACTCGGCAGATCTTCCATATCAATTTCCTCATCACAATCTGAATCATGGTAAAGTTGTGGTGTTGAGAATGGTGGGTTAAGGTGCAGTGAAGAAAAGTTGGAGGTATAATATACGCATAAT
>NC_031991.1:29655997-29684106 GCF_001879085.1 Nicotiana attenuata
TATATATATATATATATATATATATATATATATATATATATATATATATATATATATATATATATATATATATATATATCTAATTGTGTATAATCAATGTATAATTTATGTATATGGCTAAAAAAAGTAAACAATGAATTTGACCAACTATTTATGTAAAGATCCCTATTACGGACAAAACTTACTATTTCACTTCAAAAAATCTTGATAAGATATTATACTAATGAATCCATCAAGTTAAATGATATAAATAGCTTGTTATATTATATGTAAATCATATTAATAATGTATATATTTATAGTAGTAGTATATTATGAGTTGAATCATGAAACTTATCTAGATTTGGTATTAAAGAAATTAAATAATGTGCTATCCGTTTAGCATGAAACTTTTCAAAACGCGGTTATGACACGCATATCTATATATATATATATATATATATATATATATATATATATATATATATATATATATGTATATATATATAGATATCCAAAAGCCGGCCGTGCCGTGTCCATTCTTGTTGCCGCCCTCTCAGGTCCCGCTACCGACCAATTCCATCCAGCTAAGAAACTCTAATTACTATGTCCTCTCTTTCAAAGCAAACTCTAGTTTTCCTTTCTTCAGACCTCTTATGATCACAAGAAAGGCGAAAGCTGTTATGTGTTCTCTCTTTCGATGATTTTGTGTGCCAGAATCTGACGTCGTCCCTTTCCCTATGGCTGTGGCATTTTTCTGGTTAGTTTGTACTTCCGTATTCTTCTGTAGCTGAAATTTTAAGTCACAGTTCTATTGGATGATCAAATTTCTTCAGGCTTGCTTTATTTATAGACCACTTCTTTTTTCAATTAGCCAGTAGTGGTGAATGTTGCTGCCATGTGGTAAAATTGCTGCCATGTGGTCATGAGTTCACTGGTTCGAGCCGTGGAAACAGCCTCTTGTGCAATGTACCCTTATGGTCCGGCCCTTTCTCGGACCCTAGCGGGAATTTAGTGTACTGGGCTGCCCAGCAGCGGTGAATGTTTTCAAGAGTCAACCAACATAATGGCACAGCTATCCCAAGCCCTCAATGTCATATTCCCTAATTATGGGCATATAATGACTATCATGTGAGCAGAGGTGGAGCCAAGATTTCAAGCTTATTACTTTGGAATTTTAATCGTTTTAAGTTAGTGGGTTCTAAATTAATAATTTAAATATATTTAATTAATTTTTAAAACAAATGGATTAAAGCTACTGGATTCAGCCAAACCCGCTCCCAAAACTCTAGCTCCACCCCTGCCTGTGAGTGTTTTCTGAAAGAACTGAAGTTGGATTTTCATTTCTCTTTTTACAGTTCCCAGGTTATAGGTCTCTTTAATTTGTTCTCTACAGTGAGCACAGTAGCCTGTAGGAATTTCCTATTTATAGTACATAGTAATATTTTCTTACTTCACTGAGTAGTAATCGTGTCATTATGTTACATGTTTTCAACAAGTTTAGGTGACTTATGTAAGTTTTGATGGTCAACATTGGAGGATGCTATAGTCAAATTATTGATAATTGCTAAAATTCCCCAGTTAGGAGTGTCCTCAATCTGCAGATCCATTGTTCAAGCGTTCTTCTGTCCTTACTAATAAAGCAAAAGTTGCTGGAACTGAAGTAACAACATTCCTGTTAACATTTCTGAAGTACAAAAAAAAAAAAAAAAAAAAAAAAGGAGAAGAAAAAAAGCAAAGTAGTTCCTCTTTGTTCATACGCATAATTTCAATGAATTTTATCCTTGCTTATCATTCCCGGTTCTAATTCCTTAAGTATTATTTCATGTTCGACTCCTTCAGACATTATCACATTATATCTTTAACAGTGGGTCGTAAGAGTGGAGATTGATTTGTTCCAGAATGAGAAATATGAAAGAAAAGAAAAGGATAAAGCAAAACAGTATATCTTAGTTTATATGCATAATGTCAGCGAGATCTACACTTGCTCATTTTACCCTATCATTTCCTTTAGAAATATTCTAAAAAGATTTCACTCAAATAACAGGTGACGCAGTGACAGCTAACATTTCAAGGGAGACATGGCTAGCATTCAAGATATTTCTGTTTCAGCTGTGATCAACCTTATATCTGCAGTTGTTTTCCTTTTGGCCTTTGCAATTGTACGGCTACAGCCAATAAATGACAGAGTGTACTTCCCTAAATGGTACTTGAAGGGTATACGACCAAGTCCTAGAAGTTCTGGGACATTTGCTAATAAATTTGTCAACCTGGACTTCAGAACATACATTAGGTTCTTGAACTGGATGCCTGCAGCTTTAAAAATGCCAGAACAAGAGCTTATAGATCATGCTGGTCTTGATTCTGCAGTGTATATACGGATTTACCTTCTTGGGTGAGTCCCACAAGGTTTGCGTTATTCCTTTGCCATTCTCATAAGGAGATGATAACAAAGAGCTCTATTTGGACACTTAAAAAAAGTATAAGTAGAAGACATTGTAAACTTGTTTGAAAAACAAAGTTCCATGTATATGATCTAACTCCTGAACTATCAATGCAGCTTGAAAATCTTTGTTCCTATCACAATACTTTCTTTTGCGGTTTTAGTGCCTGTTAATTGGACTGCTGGGGAAACATTAGAGCACATTGAGGATCTAACATTCAGTAATATTGATAGACTTTCTATATCCAATGTCCCTTCAGGATCACAAAGGTGAGGGTTAACTTGTTTCCACTTTTTATTAGCACCTCAGCTTGATCTTGTTGTTGTAAGTGGCTACTTGATTCTATCCAACCATTTTTTATGAAAGGAATTTGTTGGTAGAATATGTTCCACATTGAATAATTAGCTTGATGAATAAATGCACATCAGAATTCATTAATATGTTTGTCAAAAATTATAAGTTGCCATAATAAAGGGTTAAAAAATAAATTCATGTATGTTAGTAAAGGATATTAATGAACATGTAGTCATGTACCTGTGACAAAAAATCGGCACCTTTGTTGTTTTCTTCAATTCTATGACAAAAAACGGAAAGTGTACCAAATAGCGCTCTTCATTTAGTATTGTTGGCAGGCCGAGGGACTACAGTTGCCTTTATTTGCAATATCTCCTTCCATATCCACATTAACAATGATAACCTAGTAATTATAGTTTCCACACAAAATTATAGTAAATGAATGCAAAGAATATGTTTTTTTTTTTGGTTGGAAATTTGATGTTTTTTTTTTGTTTGCTAAAGGAGGAGACTTATGCCTTTGCAGATTTTTCCAAATGAAAAGCTTGTCGTATATTCTTTCAGGTTTTGGGCACATGTGATGATGGCTTATGTATTCACATTTTGGACCTTCTATATTTTGTACAAAGAATACAAGACAGTATCAACAATGAGACTGCATTTTTCTGAAAACCGTCGGCCTGATCAGTTCACGGTAGGTGCCAAACGTACTTTGTTGACCATAAATAACACGAGTGTTTATAAATACAATGTTTGGTCAGTTACCAATTCTGATTCCTCTCATAGGTCCTTGTTAAAAATGTCCCACCAGATCCTGATGAATCAGTGGACGAGCACGTTGAACATTTCTTCCGTGTGAATCATCCAGATCATTATCTGTCACATCAGGTTTGTACTGTATTAGAATATTTATCTATGAAGTATTTCTGTATTTTATAGGCAAAGAGATCTCATTTCTCTTTCTTCTTAGATTACATAGTCAAAGTATGTTTTATCTGTGGCATTTATTAAAACAAAAAGCATGTTCTGTCTGGCTTAGTGATTATGAGAAATTTAGGAGTAGAACCATTTTTGTTCGTTTGTGCTGTGTTATTGTGCAGTTACTACAACAGATGAACCTTAAATTGATGTTACTTGTAGGTTGTTTACAATGCAAACAAGCTTGCTGAATTGGTGGAAAAGAAAAAGAGTTTCCGTAATTGGCTTACGTACTACCAAACCAAGTATGAGAGAAACCCTGTGAAGAAGCCAAAAATTAAGGTATTATTCTTTGTTCATCGAGACTTTATTTCATTTGAATTTTCCTGTTTCTGCTTCTTGTTAAATGTATTGAGTTTCTGATCATAACTGAATCTCATATTTTGTCATGTATAGACAGGCTTTTGGGGCCTTTGGGGAAAATCTGTGGATGCCATTGACTATTATATGACTGAAATTGAGAAGTTGAGCAAAGAAGTAAGTTTCTCTGACCATGTGTTATGGACTTATGGGTTACACTTGCTTCTTCATAATTCCAACGTCTATTTTATATGGCTAACTCATTTATTTTTTATGTTACATTCTTTTATTTCTTGTGAAATGAGCTGCATATTGATAAAGCAAATGATGTACACAGCTTATGTATGTATGTTAAGGAAGAAGCAACTAAAACACACACTGCCTCAACGAACACTTGGTTGAATCTAGAGACATAAATCTGCCAATGGGTAACTGTGTATAGGACATTTCATCCTTCCAAAAGCCTGAGATAGTTATGTATTTACAAATTGATCAATCCATCCGTATGAAACAACCAGTACTAAATAATTTGTGTCTTAACCACAACTTAGGGTTCTCTAAAACTAGAGATTAACTAGATCTCACACATATCCCTACACTTCAACAAGTCTCTAATTAGACTAGAAAGAATAAAATACAGAATCTAATGTAGTGTAACATAAGCCTTAACTCGTAAGTTCAACATAAAAACAAGTACCGTGTCACTTATGTACTGGGAATCAAATAATTCTATTTCTAAAACCCATCAGATTTTGCTGGTTTGACCCCTTCTATCACGACCCAAAATCTACTAAAGGTCGTGATAGCGCCTAACACCGCCGTCAGGCAAGCCAACAGCGAGCGATTAACTTAATTATCCATTTTTAGTATTTTGAAATCATAATTTTCATCAAATAAATAGTAAGAAATAGAATTTGCCGGACGATTGATAATATTTTCACAAACTATAATGATGAACAACCCGTAAGCACCTCCAAAACCCGGTGTCACAAGTGCATGAGCATCAACTACGACATATGATAACCTACAACACCTGTCTAGAATACAAATTAGACAGGAAAATGTAAATAACTCTGATGGGGACTCTGTATGCTGCGGATTCGTACATGGAATGCAGCTCACCATAAGTCCCCGCAATAGCCGCTCCTCTGCGCCCACAAGACCACTAGACATATATGTACCTACACAAAATGTGCAGCAAGTGTAGCATGAGTACGTAAATAGACGCGTAACTAGTAAGTATCTAGTCTAACTCGAAGAAGTAGTAACGAGGGGTCAACTTCGGCACTTACTATGAGCTAACAGTAAAATACCGAATTTATAATTATGCATGGATTATGTAGATACAACTGAAAACTCAATAACAAGAAATAAATGAACAATTCTTTCATTAATAGTAAATCTCAAATTAATTTCCATTATTTAACGAATTAATCTCTCAAGCCAATGGAACAATATCAATTATAATTGGGCTCAAAGAATTTTTACGCACAAATTATGCCGAGGTCGTACGGCCCGATCCAACATACAAATATATAAACTGTGCACCGGCAAGGGTTGAACGAGATGAAACGTAGATGCATCTATCTGCTACCGAGGCGTTCGGCCCGCTCCACAAGAAGAGAAAATACTTTATAAACAACCGATTCAAGATTTTTAAGAGGCTAATATTCAAGGAAACACCAAATTCTCATTAACGGTCAGGTAACGCGTACAAAACCCAAGTGAATGAAATTCGACCTTTTACAATTCCTTTATCAAGTTCCGATATGATTTAAACATTTAAATTAGCAAGTAGGGTGCATATATCGCAAGTATCACATGATTTGGGTCCTAAACTACCCGGACATAAGCATAATTAGTAGCTACGTACGGACTCTCGCCACCTCGTGCGTACTTAGGCCCCACAAATAGAAGTACATATTAAATCAATTCCCCTATAGGGTTAATTCCCTCTTACAAGATTAGAAAAGAGACTTACCTCGTCTCCAAGCTTACTTTCCAGTCCACAATTGTGCTTTAAACCCTCTATTCGGTGCCAAACGACTCGAAACTAATCAAATGTTATTTAAAATAGTCAATACATGTTCAAAAGCTTATATCCTAACTATTATAGTGATTACCCAATCCCAATTAGAGAATTCCTAAAATTCACCCTCGCGCTCACGTGCTCGGATTCCGCAAATTTTTGAAGATAAATGTTACCCATAGCTTCACGAACTCAAATATATAATTTTTACCTAATTCCATAATCATTTTCGTGGTTTAATCCCACTTTTATCAAACCCCTAAGTTTTCCTCAAAAATCCTATAAATCCCACCATTTTCCATGTTAAATCTACTTATGATTCGTATATTTAGCTAAAGAATCGATAGGGATCACTTACCTCTTGATGTTGATGGAACCCCTCTCAAAAATGCTCTTAAAATCGCCCAAGACCAAGTGGGAAATAAAGGAAATAAAGCTAAGTCACTAAATAAAAAGCTCTTGCACCAGTCGCATTTGCGACATCTTGTTCGCAAATGCGATAGTTGCAATTGCGATAAAAGCAGAGCCATCCCTGCCAAGGTCGCATTTGCGTCCAAAATCTTCGCAAATACGAAGAGGGCAGCTTCGCAAAAGCGACCAAAATGTTCGCAAATACGAACCCCTCAGTGTTTCACATCTTCGCAAATGTGAATCCCTCCTCGCAAATGCAAGGTTCGCAAATAAAACCTCGCATTTGCGAGACCTGCAACCCAGACCAGAAACCAGCAGAATTGAAGTTCTTCACCCCTCCGAATGTGCTCGAAACTCACCCAGGCCCTCGGGGCTCCACACCAAACGTCCACACAAGTCTAACAACACCATACAAATTTGCTCGCGCGATCGAAACACCGAAATAACATCTAAAAGCACGAATCGGACACCAAAATGCATGAATCAAATCATGAAAACTCAAAAACTTCTAAAACACATCCGCACGTCCGATTCCTAGCAAATCGCGTCCGATTGGCCTCAAATTTTGCACAAGTTCTAAATGACATTACGGACCTACTCCAACTTCCAGAATCGGAATCCGAACCCGAAAGTCCACTCCCGGTCAAACTTCCCAAAAACCTTCAAATTTTCAACTTTCACCAAATGACCCCGAAAAGACTTACGGACCTCCTAATTCACATTCGGACGCGCTCCTAAGACCAGAATCACTATACGGAACTATTCCCAGGCTCGGAATCCCAAACGGGCATCCATAACATTGGAATACACTTCAACCCAAATTCAAGAAATTCTTCCAAAATGCCGACTTTCCACAATAGGCGTCGAAATGCTTTCGGGTCATCCAAAACCCGATCCGGACATACGCCCTAGTCCAAAATAATCATACGAACCTGTTGGAACCTTCAAATCCCGATTCTGAGGTCGTTTATTCAAAAGTCAAACCTTAGTCAATTCCTCCAATTTAAAGCTTCTGAAATTAGAATTTTCTTTCCTAATCAACTCTAAACTTCCCGAAATTCAATTCCGACCACACGTACAAGTCATAATACCTGAAGTGAAGCTATTCAAGGTCTCAAACTGCCGAACGACGCGCTAGAGCTCAAAACGACCGGTCGGGTCGTTACATTCTCTCCTACTTAAAAATACATTCGTCCTCGAACGTGCTAAGAACTGCTCCGGAGTTTGCCCAAAACTGTTTAACACCTCGTGCACCTTCCCGTGCTGCCACAACCCAGTTGAGTATATTAGCCCGAGCCAAACTGAAGATTCTCCTTTTTTATTTAGTCAATAAGCCTCAGAACCAAATTTCAACCTCCAAAATTCTCCGCAAGACCTGATTCTAACATATGAGCACTGTATCAACCACCACACACAGTGCCAAACATGATCATGCACCTACGCTGAAATCACACCATGCACCACATAAGTCAGTAGCCCATAATAACATCCTCCGACCACCATAGCTGGAATTTCACAAATCTGACGCCCGCAGCACCTCGTGACGCATATAAGCCTTGTTCCAACTCTTGCAATACTGACCACCGGAAGAGATGTGTAGAATTCCTAAACACCCGCCGAATCAACAAATCATTGAGTCTCTCCTCCTGACACGAACCAATACCTCATCCTGAACTAAATACTGATATTTGCTCTTTAATATGCCTCCTACAAATCCGATCGCACTGATCCCAGGTCCAATAATCTCGTCTCACCTAGTACAAGCTGCTCCGGCAATAAGCCGCCGCAAATACTATCTAAGATACCATATGATGCCATTAATGCTCCAACAAGCTACAACTTGAATACGACACCTAAGGAAGTACAAACTCCGGAAAAGAACTATCCAGCCCGCATAACGAATAGAATAGCCATCAAATACTATGAGCCTTTCTCAGAGGTAAGAAACAGGACACCCAATAATAAATTTAAGGAACCGTGCTTGACATCTCACTGTTGCGGCGTGCAACCTGATCCAATGTGACATTGTTGCGGCGTGCACCCGATCCACACAACATACCCGTGGCGGCGTGCCACCTGACCCGCACATAACGATCAAAAGAAAACACACTTCAAGCTGTAACGCTTATACTCACGAAATGCCCGAATATCAACCACAAGCACGCGAAATGCATAATACAAATCCTGGAGAGACGGATAGCAGCATACGCCACAAAACTCAAGCACAACTAAGGTGCAATAAATGACCTGCATCTCGAGAATCATCCTGCTCTCGCAACACCACAAACTACCTGGGATCTCAATATGTGTGCGGATCACAATAGAGAATACACGGAATAGCTGACCGAAAATAACATCCAAGGCCCGAAGACTCCTCCGTAAGCAACACTATGCTGAAATGATCACATCCGTCCTGATATAGAGAACACATTCACATTTAGACCCATCCACGGACCTCAAGCCGATTCTGATCGTACCGTACTGGGCTAATAACCTTTCAAGGATCCACAATGACCCTATTCATGCCGCACATGAGCAGCCGTCCCAATCCGGAACAATCTCCCACAGTCCATAACCAACGGAATAGAGCGCCTTCCCGGCATAAACCCTCACATTAATGATAGTACCATAATCTATGTAATTGGCTTCAATCTTTAATCAACCAAGTGACTACATGTCACACTTATACAATCCTCCCATGGGATATGCTCCCACGACCCTCCGCACCAGGTAGCAAAGTCTGCACATCCATACCACCAGCCATACCAATGCTATAAAACAAATCGAGGATCCGCAAATCAGTACACAAAGCCCCTTACACAGGACACCGTTCTCAAGCGACGCCAAAGAAAATACCAGCTTACTCTAAACATCTGAATTCTTTCCTGCTCATTCGAGCTCGTGACATTCTTGCCAACACCGAACCGCAACCTTGACCTTCAACTTTCAGTTCCCATGCCGCTCACTGCACCTAATATGCCATTACGCGAGAGTACAAGAATTTCATCATAACTTCTGAACCAGTAATAGAATAAACACTTCATCATATAGAAACCTCTCACTTAACTCATTTCAGGAGAACCATTGCAACACGCGACTGAATTCCCATAACCGCAGAAAATACAAACCCGAAGTTGTGGTCTAAACCACCATAACTCTTTCGGGATCCATCTACCCATAACATGCCATAATAATCGAATGCCTCCAAATAAATCAAATTACGGCGGCCGTCAAGTCTCGCACGTATCGCCACAAGTCACCTGTATAACTTAACACACTGAAGGAACTGATCATTGCCACCATCATGCCAGTTCAGCCATTGCTACCCGAACCAATTTCTTCTAATTTACTCTGGACTTGCCTCAGAAATAATACTAGCCCCATTGAAAAATTAACGAACTCAATCCGCACTCATCCTGAGCGACCCAACTCACGAGACCACGTTGTCTCAAAACCCACGGACCATCTCATACCCTCTTTGTGCGCACATTCGCATCTTCAACCGGTACACCTATTCTGATAATTCATCTACGAATCCGAAGTTATTTTCTCCTATTCCTCCAATGCTGCACCGCGACATGGAATTTTCACAGGTGGGCTATCTCTTGTGGGCAGGTTAGTGGTGACGTGATGTTGATAAGGTTTCTACGAAGAATTGGCTGGTTAGAGGGTGTAACATCATGGTAATTGAGAAGAAGGAATCTTTGTGGACCCTAGAATTATGTGATTGTAGCTTAAAAGCTAAGTGGGGAGCCCATCGTCTACGATTGGATCGCGTGGTTGTCTGCTTGTGCAGTTTCGGGTTATCGGTGTATCGATAGGTTAATATGACTAAGGAAAGAAAGCATTAGTGGTAACTCGAGCAAAGGATTTGAGGAATGTGTGCTATATTGGGCTTTATCGATTCATGTGCGGGTTTTGGGAAGACTCGGAGTTTATGCTTCTTGTGGATGTTATGTACAAGGAAAAGAATTTAACCGGTTGCTTCTTTGAGAAGGTGTTCATGTGCTAGCAGAGCGTCGGAGTTGGTTATATTCGGGACCGGGTCAGAGTGGGTGACTCTCAACAACGGTTCTAATGGGTTCAAAAGTTGAAGTGCGGTGCCTAAGAATTTCGAGTCCGTGGTGTGGTCAAGTATCGAGCTTTTGCAGTAGATTATGAAAGGGACTTGGAGTGTTCCAACGACGCTGCACTGGGTACGATTACTACGAAATCAATAAAACCCTCCTGAGCCCGTGCTGACTCACCAGCCGAACAAGTCCGTTTATTCCCCATTGACATCAACTGAAAGCCCGACAATACATTCCAAACTCCAAATAAAATCCGCGGTCCTAGTCACTGCCCATCACGATCCCCAAATTGCTCTAAGCTTCCCTCAAAGCATGTGGCTATCCTACCACACAACCCATATGTTACTCTCCCACTTTGGTTAAACCCTCTCCTTTAAGCAACTCCTCGACTTCTGCTTTCCATACTTGACCTACTAGTAATTCAACCACCGTGAGACTCCTTCCGCCACGTCCTTCCTCATCCTTCGCCGCCCCAAATACTGCCTCAAAGCATAATCCATCTCTGCGGCACCTGATCTAACCAATTGCCACCAACTCTAAGCCTCCTTGAAGATCATCTTTCTCGATCCATCAGCGTTAGAAACACCGATTCGATCCCGTAACCGCTACATACTACTATCTTTAACAACCACTTTCCCGGCACCATTTCATAATACCTTGCCCCAAGGGCGAATCGAAGACGACCATAACACCGGCGAACCATAATACATTCAAACAAGGACAACGACACCATAACACAAATAAGAATTCCACCAAGCTTGAGAATACCAAGTCTCGTCACTTCATCAACCAAGACCTGAACATCTGTAGTCTAGTTGTCTTTCCTCCGTCGGAACTAAATGCTGAACGTCTAAGCTGTGAACTGAGAAATCCTCCCTTCAAGTCATTCTCTGCCGCGATCCATAAATAAGCACTCTACCATTACACCAACACGGTGCGATAACAACTTATGAACATCATGGCAATCCCGGGTATATCCTCAAAACCATCAGAAATACAGCTGCTCGGCTGAAATGATGTAACATCCTTCCACAAGAAGACGATAATAACTTGCTCGAATGCGTAGGGAGAAACATCCAGCTCCCCGTCTGTAGTACCACCGCAACTCCTCGATGCCCAAATGACACGAGCGCCGAACATCGTATAAGAATGAGTAGGAAGGATATAAAGGCATAAGCCACAAAGGAATCAAATCGCATGATGGGGAATCAAGAAGGGAAGTGCTCCTAACAGCCCTGTAGCCTCTCGAAGATAAGTACACACGTCTACGTACTGATCCGCAAGACTCTACTAGACTTGCTCATGACTCGTGAGACCTAAGTGAACCTAGTGCTCTGATACCAAGCTGTCACGATCCAAAATCCACTACAGGTCGTGATGGCGCCTAACACCGCCGTTTGGCTTGCCAAACCTGAGTGATTAACTTACTTACCCGTTTTTAGTATTTTTTAAATCATAAATTTCATCAAATAAATAGTAAGAAATAGAATTTGCAGGACAATTGATAATATTTTCACAAATTATAATGATGAACAACCGGTAAACACCCCAAAATCCGGTGTCGCAAGTGCATGAGCATCAACTAGGACATATGATAACCTACAACATCTGTCTAGAATACAAATTAGACAGGAAAAAGTAAATAACTCTAATGTGGACTCTGTATGCTGCGGATTCGTACATGGAATGTAGCTCACCATAAGTCCCCGCAATAGCCGCGCCTCTGCGCCCACAAGACCACTAGACATATATGTACCTGCACAAAATGTGCAGCAAATGTAGCATGAGTATGTAAATCAGCGCGTAGCCAGCAAGTATCTAGTCTAACCTCGAAGAAATAGTGACGAGGGGTCGACTTCGACACTTACTATGGGCTAACAATAAAATACCGAATTTATAATTAAGTATGGATTATGTAGATACAACTGAAAACTCAATAACAAGAAATAAATGAACAATGCTTTCACTAATAGCAAATCTCCAATTAATTTTCATTATTTAACGAATTAATCTCTCAAGCCAATGGAACAATATCAATTATAATTGGGCTCCAAGAATTTTTACGCACGAATTATGCGAGGTTGTACAGCCCGATCCAACATACAAATATATAAACTGTGCACTGGCGAGGGTCGAACGAGACGAAACATAGATGCATCTATCTGCTACCGATGCGTTCGGCCCGCTACACAAGAAGAGAAAATACTTTATCAACAACCGATTCAAGATTTTTAAGAGACTAATATTTAAGGAAACACCAAATTCTCATTAACGGTCAAGTTACCCGTAAAAAAACTCAAGTGAATGAAATTCGACCTTTTACAATTCCTTTATCAAGTTACAATATGATTTAAACATTTAAATTAGCAAGTAGGGTGCAACTATCGCAAGTATCACATGATTTGGGTCCTAAACTACCCGTACATAAGCATAATTAGTAGCTATGTACGGACTCTCGTCACCTCGTGCGTACGTAGCCCCCACAAATAGAAGCACATTTTAAATCAATTCTCATATGGGGTTAATTCCCTCTTACAAGATTAGAAAAGAGACTTACCTCGTCTCCAAGCTTACTTTCCGATCCACAATTGTGCTTTAAACCCTCAATTCGGTGCCAAACAACTCGAAACTAGTCAAATGTTATATAAAATAGTTAATACATGTTCAAAAGCCCATATCCTAACTATTATAGTGATTACCCAATCCCAATTGGAGAGTTCCTAAAATTCACCTTCGGGCCCACGTGCTCGGATTCCGAAAACTTTTGAAGATAAATGTTACCCATAATCTTACGAACTCTAATATATAATTTTTACCTAATTCCATAATCATTTTCGTGGTTTAATCCCATTTTTATCAAAACCCTAGGTTTTCCTCAAAAATCCCATAAATCCCACCATTTTCCATGTTAAATCTACTTATGATTCGTATATTTAGCTAAAGAATCGATAGGGATCACTTACCTCTTGATGTTGATGAAACTCCTCTCAAAAATGCTCTCAAATAAGCCCAAGACCAAGTGGGAAATGAAGGAAATAAAGCTAAGTCCCTAAACAAAAAGCTCTTGCACCAGTTGCACATGTCGCATTTGCGATATCTTGTTTGCAAATGCGATAGTCGCAATGGCGACAAAAGCATCGCAAATGCGAAGTAGAGCCATCCCTGCCAAGGTCGCATTTGCGACCAAAATCTTTGCAAATGCGAAGAGGGCACCTTCGCAAAAGCGACCAAAATGTTCGCAAATACGAACCCCTCAGTGTTTCACATCTTCGCAAATGTGAATCCCTCCTCGCAAATGCGAATAAAACCTCGCATTTGCGAGGCCTGTAGCCGAGACCAGAAACTAACAGAATTGAAGTTCTTCACCACTCCGAACGCGCTCGAAACTCATCCGGGCCCTCGGGGCTCCACACCAAACGTCCACACAAGTCTAAAAACACCATACGAACAAGCTCGCACGATTGAAACACCGAAACAACATCTAAAAGCACGAATCGGACGCCAAAATGCATGAATCAAATTATGAAAACTCAAAAACTTCTAAAACACATCCGCACGTCCGATTAACCTCAAATTTTGCACACAAGTCGTAAATGACATTACGGACCTACTCCAACTTCCGAAATCGGAATCCGAACACGATGTCAAAAAGTCCGCTCCCGGTCAAACTTCCCAAAAACCTTCAAACTTCTAATTTTCACCAAATGACCCCGGAATGACCTACGGACCTCCTAATCCACATCCGGACGTGCTCCTATGACCAGAATCACCATACGGAGCTATTCCCAGGCTCGGAATACCAAGCGTACATCGATAACATTGGAATACACTTCAACCCAAATTCATGAAGTTCTTCCAAAATGCCAACTTGCCACTATAGGTGCCAAAACGCTTCCGGGTCATTCAAAACCCGATACGGACATATGCCCAAGTCCAAAATCATCATATGAACCTGTTAGAACCTTCAAATCCCGATTTCGAGGTCGTTTACTCAAAATTCAAACCTTAGTTAATTCCTCCAACTTAAAGCTTCCGAAATTAGAATTTTTTTCCCAATTCAACTCTGAACTTCCCGAAATTCAATTCCGACCACGCGTACAAGTCATAATACCTGAAGTGAAGCTACTCAAAGCCTCAAACTGCCGAACGACGCGCTAGAGCTCAAAACGACATGCCGGTTTGTTACACCTTCTATTGCTAAGATGATGCTTTGGAGGTAACAGATTAGTAACTAAATGTAAATTTTGGTAATGGAGAAAGATTAAAGCAGCTAACACATTTTATATTGAATCTTTCATGGCACTACAGTAATTGGCTTTTCCCTTTGATGTAGGAAGCTGAAGAAAGAGAAAAGGTTATAAGTGATCCCAACGCAATCGTTCCTGCAGCATTTGTCTCATTTAAATCTCGTTGGGGAGCAGCTGTATGTGCTCAAACACAACAATCAAGAAACTCAACAATTTGGTTGACAGAATGGGCTCCTGAACCACGTGATGTCTATTGGGATAATCTTTCAATACCATATATTCAAATCGCTGTCCGGAGACTGCTAATGGCTGTTGCTTTATTCTTTCTTACTTTCTTTTTTATGATCCCGATTGGATTCGTTCAAGCATTTGCAAGCATTGATGGCATCAAAAAGGTTCTTCCATTCCTGAAATCATTAATAGAAATGTACGTGATACTTCTGACTTGGATAAATTTGCTATATGTGTGCTTGTATTTTTTTTATTTATTTTTTTATAAAAAAGAACTAAGAAAACATCTGAATATACTGGATGAGATTGAGAATGTTTTTACCAGTTCTATATTAGCTTTTGGAGTTGATCAAATGAGCTAAACTTTGGAGAAGACTGCCTTTCTGTAATTTATTTGTCTCTGTTACAACAGCGGAGATTCATAAGTAATGCTTCTATTAGGTGTAGTTTCCTGGAAACTAAAGTCGTCGTATAAACTATTAAGTTGTTTCACTTAGTAATTGAGGTGATCTCCTTCAATGTTCATGTGAATTACTTGTTGCAGTTACCTTGCCTACATCTTGTATGGAGTCGCTTTTTCTATATTGCAATGAATAGACTCAATGCCTAAAGGTTATTTTGAATATATATGCACTTGTGGAACTTCTTGTATTTTGCAAGTCAACATCTAAAGTCCGTGCTTCTGGAATTTCTGTTACAGGGATGTTGTTAAATCATTTGTCCAAGGTTTTCTACCCGGGATTGTATTAAAGATATTTCTGATTCTTCTTCCTATGATTCTAATGACCATGTCAAAAATAGAAGGCTTTACATCGCTTTCATCTTTGGACAGAAGATCAGCTTCTAAATATCACTTGTTTGTCATTGTCAATGTGTTCTTTGGAAGTATCATTACTGGTGCTGCATTTCAACAGCTTCAGAGGTTTCTCAATCAGTCTCCAACAGAGTGAGTTCCATTTCTCATCTAAAAGGAAGATATATAAACATGCCGACCACTCTTTTTTTGGAGTGCTTGTAAAGGAAAGAAGATTAAATACATTCTTTGGCTGCAAAAAATACCTCTTGTTTAAAGGTTTACTACTTTCTCTGATCAACATATAATATCTCTGCAGCTGATATGAAAGAGCTCCTTTAGTTACTGATGATATACTCAGCAAACATCTCTGCCTCTGCGCTTGAGTATATATGCAATTATTAACACGTTATTGCAATGCAGGATTCCGAAAACTATTGGTGTAACTCTTCCCATGAAAGCTACTTTCTTTATTACCTTCATAATGGTTGATGGCTGGGCCGGGATTGCTGCAGAGATCCTTAGATTGGTTCCTTTAGTCATGTTTCACATTAAAAACACATTTCTGGTGAAGACAGAGCATGACAGAGAGCAAGCGATGGACCCTGGTTCATTAAACTTCTCTGTATCAGAACCACGTTTACAACTGTACTTCCTACTAGGCCTTGTGTACTCAGTGGTTACACCAATACTCCTGCCTTTCATCATTGTCTTCTTTGCATTTGCTTATATGGTTTTCCGCCATCAGGTACGTTTTGCTATTACTTTTGCAGCAGATAGTAGATATTTGTTGAGGAGATGGAACCCAAAGTGAAATATTTGATGATGAGTTAAACCAATGAAAAAAAGAACATCCAAGGATCTATTTTATTGAATAGCAGATTTAATTGCAAAGTTCATGCAAAGCCCCAAAGAATAGCTGTTGCTCCCAAACGCACGCGCAAGTATACGTAACCGTACAAATAATATAGGATTGTAAGTCTAGATATCGTTCCCACAGGGACTTGTAATTAACTATTTGCTAAATTAAACTAAGACGGTTAATCAATTCTAGCAATTTTCTAAAGTAGGAATATTTAACTAAAACTAAGCTAGAGTTTATTTTCCTTTGTCTACACCTTTCTTTTTCGTTTATTTTCCTTCTTTTATTTTCTTCCCCGTTTTATTTAATTTTGCTCCAAATCTCTTCATCTTCACACCGCTTTATTATTACACAGTTAAAATATAATATTAAGCACAAAGTAATATAATTAATACTCAAAAGACGATTAAAAGTATTAGAATCCGAGGCAACAATGGTTAAATATACATTTTTTGGCCGAACATCAATAGCATAGTTCAAAGAAGTTCTCTAATTGCTTGTCTTGGAAGTTACTCTTAAAAACTCTATTGTGTTCTTCCAAAGTTCTCTGGTCACTTTGCAACCATTATTGCTTACTTTTCCTGGAATACAGTTTGAAATTATCGCTTTTGTAGTAAAACAGCTTCCAAAACTCTCTCGATATTTTCTATCCTTCAGTTTGTAAGGTTCTGAATTTGGTTATTTATTGCTAGATCATTAATGTGTACGATCAGAAGTATGAAAGTGGTGCATCATTTTGGCCAGATGTCAATCGGCGTATACTTATAGGTTTGGTAATTTCCCAGCTTCTATTAATCGGTCTCTTGAGCACCAAAGATACTGCCAAATCAACTCCATTGCTGATAGTACTTATAGTTTTGACAATCTGGTTCCATAAACTTTGCAAGGGCAGATTTGAGTCCGTCTTCGTCAAATGCCCCTTGCAGGTTAGTGTTCTTTACCTCTTACACTTTTATGTTCTAAGCAATGAGACTCCAATTTTGGAATTGTATCCTTCAGAAGAAAATCATTATATAGCAACAAAAACGCCTTAGTCCCAAACTAGTTGGGGATACTGTTAGTACTAACAAGATTACCGTTGATAGATTCCTCTAGGAATATTTCTGTCTGTCAATTCGGGATAGGATTTTTGAAATTCTGTGCACTCTGCAGGATGCTGTGGTGAAGGATACAATAGAACGGAGTACAGAACCAAACTTTAATTTAAAAGAATATCTCCACAATGCTTATTTGCACCCTGTGCTCAAAGTGGTTGAGTTTGAAGTATCAAAAGAATTTGATGAGGAGAATAATCCACTTGTTGCTACTAAGAGAATTTCCCAATGGAGTAGTAAGACTGTTTCTAATGGCACTGCTGAAGATGGTATCTGAGGCAGGGGTTGTAGAGTAATTTGATAAGCAGGTAAGAATTACAGTTGAAGTGTTCATTTGTTTTATTTCTTACCTTCTATATCAGAATGTCAACACAAGGTTAAAGGTGGCAGTAAAAATGTAATGTGCTACTGCATATCTTAAACTCGCTAAGCTGCTCATGTTGCTCTACTATACTGTAAATGCTTGTAAAACCTGTATTGCAGCAGGTGTTTTGTCGAAACTATAGAAAGAGAAGGAAAAATGAAACTGTCTTTAAAAATAATAGCCGAAAAATGTATTAAATTTGTATTTTTTTGTATATATATATATATTTTGTATGTTATATACAAAAATTATACAAATTTTATATACTTTTTCGGCTACCAAATATGAATAGTTTCTGGCGCGGGCTAAAAGTGATCATACCCCGAAAGAGAACGGATGAATTAGTGGCCTTGTATACCAATGGAAGTTCATGTCTAGTAGGATTGAAAATTTTAGTTAGTGGCCCTATGGGTCACACGAACTTATAAAGAGGAGACCAATCAGTTTCAAAAGTAAATTTTTTCCTTTGGCTATTGCACGTTCTTTCTTCTTCTTCTTCTTTTCTTATTTACTACTTACATAACAAAAAATCCAAACTAGGCTTCTGAAGGTGGAAATAAAGAAACTCGCATAGCTAGGCATCTATACAACGACAGAAAAACAAAGATAATCTGGTGACAACTAATAAAGAACTGAATGTTATCTAGAAATCGTGCATGTATTATTTATGATCACCTAGGTGATTTCTGGTTGATCGCTTATTAGTTTTTACCATGATTATTTTTTATAAAGTGGGATATCTTAGTAAAATCACAGATCTCTTATGTGTTACCCAGAAATTGTCTATGTATTATTTATGATTACCCAGTGATCTTGGATTGATCTTTGATGTGTTTTCGAGTCAGAATCGTACATGTATTATTTATGATCGCTAAAGTGATCTCCGGTTTATCGTTTATTAGTTTTTACCAGGATTAATTTTTTATAAAGTGAGAGATCCTTGTGAAATTATAGATGTTTATGTGTTATCCAGAAATTATAGGTCCTTAACTATTATCAACTAAGATGAGTTAATATTCTCACTCATGCCAACAAAACAAATAATAGAAAAAAAATTAGTTCAAAAAGAATACGTGGTAGTCTAACCTTTTCACACTTTATAGTGAACTTGAACAAGAGAATGTAGACAAAATATAAAATATTTGGCTTTACATAGTGCTGCAACTGCGACCTGAATCTTGGTCGTCAAAATAACGAGTGAAGTCATTTACTCCTGACATGGGTTGTGCCGGCGGATAAAAATTAGCATATTCTGGATTATAATACTGGTAAGGAGGATGCAGATAACTACTAGCTTCTCCATTGTATAATCCACCAGAATACTGAGGTCCCATTCGCATAAACATGGAGCTGTAAGCTTCCTGTCTTTGTTCTTCAGTTACACCGTCTAAAATTCCTCCACCTCTTCTATGTATTTTGCAATAGCGATCCCTGCGAATAGAGGTGGCAATATCAATCTATTTTTCAGTAACATGTTCAACCCGTCTAAGTTTAAACAGGTTGGATTATGACCTGTTTGTTGACTTGACCTAATAAATTGAAATGATTCATCAAACTATTGGATGTAACTCCACAGGTCCATGCAACCGGGGCATTTGCATTTATATCCGCTTTTTGTGTCACGTTTTAACTTGTGCCCGCTTTGCAAAAAAAATTGCAAGCGTTCCCGCTTTTTCGCATAACTTCAGCATACGGGGCTGAAGTAGCAAAGGCAATCACGCAAAACTTCAGCATTCTAGTAGCCGGGCTTGAAGTTCAGCTCTAGAGCTGAAGTTTTTGTTTTGTAACTGTCAAACTTCAGCTCTAGAGCTGAAGTTTTTGTTTGTAAGCTTCAGCTCTAGAGCTGATGTTTTTGTGTTGTAACTGGAAACTTCAGCTCTAGAGCTGAAGTTTTTGTGTTGTAACCGGGAAACTTCAGCTCCTGAAGTTTTTGTTTTGTAACTGTCGAGCTGAAGTTATTTAGTTCTCTTTTCTTTCTAGTGCTTGCGTGTTCCAGTTCTTTTCTTTCTTCTTTAGCTTCTGCTATTTTGTCTTTCGTTTTGTAATTTTAAACTCTAGTTATTTCTTGCTTACTGAAGTATTAATACTCTTGAATTCAAATTTTATTTTAAACAAGTTCCCTTCCAAACCTAAAGATAAAGAACTATCAATATACAAGTGTATTCAGCATAAATTCTTATTATCAACAACTTCAAAGGTATTATATTACAAAATACAGATGTACATTTAAAGCAAACATAAATTGTTTCAATGTGTGTTGAGCACCAAAAATAAAAACGTACTACATAAAAGGTAAAAGTTAGAAGGAGGAGGAGAAAGGGGAAGGAGGAGGAGAAAGGGGGCTGAAGTTATTTAAAAAGTAGGTACAAGTTAAAAATTTTAAAAAAAAAATGGTATAGGTTGAATGGGGGCGACCAAATAGGGCGCCCCGTGCAATTTTTATCATGCAACCGAACCAAAACTTAGAATTTTCAATTCGAAAATTTGAAAAAGTCCAAAAAGTTATTTTTCAAAATTCACTCAGATCACTCACAAAAATTCAAAAACAACTCAAAATTATATTTATGTTCTAACACAACTCTAATTTTCAACTATCATTTTCACTTGAAAAAGAATTTCACTTTTTTTTTGGAATTTTACAATTCTTATGTCCAAATGCACACTTACTAATATATTTATTCATCGGAAAAGGGTCAAATATACCCCTATACTATTGAAAAAGGTCTAATATTGTCCTTTGTTATACTATCAGTCCAAATATATCCCTAACGTCATACTATCGGTTCAAATATATCCCTCACATCATAAAAGTGGTACAAACCTACCCTTCCTCCGTTAACTGCCTCCCTATGATAACATTTCATTGCCACCTCACCATTATACTCCCATTTTCATCCCTTTCCCATAATCTTTCTTTCCCGTTCATTTGAAGAAAAATCACAAATCATAGATATACAAACAAACTATATCAAAAGAAATGCTAACAACTAAAGATAATATGAAACATGTGAACCGAGAAAATTCTGATTTTGCTATTCAAAATTCATGCTTATACGAACGAAAATACATTTTGTTTTATATAAAAAAACTAAGTAAAGATACAGGCAAACTAGTTTAAGGTTTCAAAATTGATCGTGGTGAGAAAGAAAAACAACCTAGACACGAGAGTTAATTTTTTTTGTTTCTTTCTCTTTAACCACATTTCTGGAAGGCTACCATTGTTCTCTCTTTACGTTTTATGTTAAATAAAGTGCTACTAAATTTTCCCTAAATATGTCTTACAAATTAAGCGACAACACAAGGAAATGCAAAATAAAACACAAAATTTTAAGGTCAAGTGAAAGGTACGTACAATTTCAGGATCGGCCGGAGAAGCAACAGGTATTTTGAAAAGCAGGAAGTAGAGGCAGTGAAGTCTTCAAAATAATGATAGAACTTCAAAGTAATTGAACTTGGTAGCTGCAAACAGGGTGAAATGTAGCAATAAAATGTGTTCATAGGGGAGGCAGTTAACGGAGGAAGGGTAGGTTTGTACCACTTTCATGATGTCGGGGATATATTTGGACCCATAGTATGACGTTAGGGATATATTGGACTGATAGTATAACGGAGGATAATATTAAACCTTTTTCAATAGTATAAGGACATATTTGACCCTTTTCCGTTTTTTCATTACTTCTTTTCAAAATGCAAAAGTTAAAAAGGAAACGTTAGGTCATGTTGAGTGGGTTGGGTTGTGATCCAACCCACCCAACCTAATTTGACTCAGTCAAACTTTAGGAGGTTGAATCATGACCCATTTTGATTCGCTCAAATTTGATCTAACTCGTCCATTTATCGTTCGTACCTGCAAATGGCTTCATCAATGCCTTTAGGGGGCTCATAAGCTTCAGCTTTGTGATACTTTTTATCTTTGGTTGACACAAAATCTTCACACCGGTGACTGTCATCGTCACTATCATCATCGTCGTCCTTGCTACCCCGACGACGTTCAGTTCTATTCTTCTCTCCAACTTTAGCTTTGCCCTTGGCCTCTCCTTTAATGTGGGTATTTCCAGAAGGGTGGTGGTAATTATTGGAGTTTCTACTCGTACTGCTTTGTGCTTCGTGAAGAGGATTCTTGTCATATGATATTAGCTCTGCAGTTTTGCCACTTTTCTTAATGGTCTTAGTGAGCATGAATGGATCAAATTTGCCTCTAATAGTTGCCAACTTTGTTTTTGGATCATAAGAAACATCAAGAACACCTACCACAAATTAAATTACAATAGTTAAGATAAAGATCAATGAAATACATAATTGAGTTGGGCTTAAAGAAAGATCAGAAAATTTATATAGCCGACTCTAACTTGTTTGGGATTGAGGCATAGTTATTATAGTACTGCTTTACGTGAGCTTTTGTTGCATCTAATCTTTTTTTAATTAGATTTAACTTATATAGACTTACAATATAAGAATCTTTGCACTATCTGCATTTTAATATATTATAGCAAGTTACATATCTTATTTCTAGTTTTCTGATTTCACTTGTTAAGGATATTTATACGTATTTATTTTTTATGTGACTTGATAGTGTAAAAAATCATAAACTTTTTTTTAATCTAAAGCCAAAAAAGAGTAGTACTGAGACATAAATACTTCATACTTTGTATGTTTAACTATCTCAACTCCCCCTTTTTTCTTTTTTTTTTTTGGTCACTTAAGATAAGTTGAACACCAATATAGAGCAAAAGGGAGAAAAATGTTCGAGCTAAACAGGCATTTAATTGTGACTTGCACATTATTGAATACTTATAGGAATTTTCATGTGAGTGGGATGTGAAATAAAAGAAATAAACATGTTTTCTTAAAGAATAAGAATGTATATCATACCATTGATTTCTAACAGTATTTTCCTCAAGTCTCCAGGACATTTTGGACAACAGTTGCAATCAACTTTTATGACACAGACCTGAAATGTTTAACGAGCAATTCAAGAAATTAAAAGACATTATATGTTAAATATTATTACTACTATGCAATTGCAAGATCAAAACAAATATTAAAATGTTAAAAACTTGAGAAAGAATAAGTGGATACAGGATCATCGGGACTATGTTCCATCAAAAGGACTTGATACAGAAGTGAGAGAATAAGTGATTTCTCCAGCTTTTCACCTACACAAGAAGATAATCACACTAAGAAAATACCAACTAAACATATTAAAAACTGCATCTAAGAATTTACATAAAACAAGGAAATCAGTTGGAAATATGTAGCTAGCTATAATTGAAAGAGTTACGAGCAAGCGTTGTGGGGGATGGATAGGATCCTTTCATCCTTAATCAAAAGTCTCTCGAGTTCGAGCTCCGACAATGAAACTTATTCCTTTAGTCGGATTAGTCAAGGCCCGAAGAGCACCATGTGGGAATCCAAAAAAAGGAATTGAAAGAGTTGCAATTTGAGAGGGAAAAATTAACTTAAAGAAGATAATATAAAAAGTTCTAAATCTTATGCATGCAAATCGATAAGTTTTAGTTCGAGGACAGGCAAATTAGTAGAAGCCAAATCAAAACCCTAATTCTTTTATAAACTGAATTGGAAGAAGTATGATAACTAAAAACATCTTTTTTACAATATATCAAGGATCACCTCATTTTCTATTCAAATTTCAGAACACAGAAACCAACGGAATATCTAATGCTTGAATTTAAAAAAAAAAAAAAAAAAAGAATTAGCAACGAACAAATTCTACGGATACAACAAAAAGTCTGTCGCTAAAGATTATCAAAATGCCTTTCAAGTATGGACTATTTAGGACGACGATAAGGGATCAAACTTCGTAACTAATTCCTGTTTTTTGTATTTTGATAAAAAGAAGATAGCAATACATCTTATTTCGACAGAATTAATTTTTCACTAATTTACATGAATGTATTCACTCCATAACTACAAAAAATACAGAATCTAAGAGACAGTACGTTAAAATGAAATACCAAGAGATTAGAGTGGTGATTGTTAGGAAATGCCGAAAGATGAGACACGACTTTGAACTCCACAAAACTTGATACAGAAGGCGAGACAAGGCTTTAAACTCTGTTAGATCTAATCGCGTAGTGTAAAATTTTTTTAAACCAATCAATATATATAGTTTGGTCTGTGTAATAAAAGGTTAGTTACTATTATAGAAAATTTTCAGTAATTATCTTATAGTAAGTAAGTAATTTGATTGTGTGAATATTATTTTGACATATTAATGCATATAACTAAAATTCAAGTCTAAATGGTTGTAGCTTGCGCTCCTAGGCAATCTTTATTACCCAGAATACAGAATCCGAATAATAAATAATCATTTTATTTCCATACTTGGCGACTAATATAAGGAGCTTATTTTAGTTAATTGCATGGTCTCTGGAATTGTTTAATCAGGGCCTAATTAAAAACTTACTACGAAAAGGAAACGAAGGACTAGCAACGGGAAAACACCGACTTGTAATGCAGTGATTTTTTAAATATCCTATGTGACTGCCTGAATTATGGCAAGCGATAGCTATATATGGTAGAGTGAGAAGATCTTGTTATATTTTTTACCATTTTTATCTTCTTTCCTTTTTAATTTAAGTTTTCTTGTTGAAACAAATATTGCCGTAACTCGCGCAGCAAAGCAATTATTCCAGTAAATCCCTTTTAACTTATTTGTCCCCAATTGTTTTTGTAAATTGAATTTATCTCCTCACAATACATAATATTTGAAGAAAGTTGAAAAGAATTTATTGAGAGTTTGTGTTTAGACATAAACTTCACCTAAAAAAGAGTGAAAATTTCACCTAAATTACTCTACAAACAAGTTATTCAATATTTAGCTAGCATTTCAAGTACTGAGGTTCAATATTTGCAAATGCCAACAGCCAAACTAGTATTGCAAATACTGAACTTCACTTTGCAAATATTGTAATATTATCTATAACAAAAAGTGTTACGTTTGGTTATAAATAATATTACAATATTTGCAAAGTGAAGTGCATTCTGCCAAAGTTTTATATGCTCAAGTCTCAGCAGCTTACTCTTTCAGCTGCAACATATTTCTTTTTCAGCGCAACATATTTTTGGGATAGCGCCTCATAGGGTGGGGGGGGGGGGGTGGGTAGTAGATTACTAGTGGCAGACATCTTTTGTCTGTCTTAGCCAGAATGCATAAACCTGTACCAATTATTTTTCTTGGCAGAATTTCATATCCACGGCTTTCACCACACAATTTGCAGCAATCATAATAGTCGCTTAATGCTAGTGACGGTGGAGAGGCATTACAAACCGGCCGCGTCTCCAGAGCCCGTGGAATTAACCATGGTGCACGCATGAAACAGCGGGTCCCGGTGGGTACAGCTAGTCGGATTCGCAAAGCGATGCCCGGAAACCACGGTTAAAAAATAAAAATAAAAAATGCTAGTGACGGAAAAAGGGGAGGAAAAGGAAGAATAAAAGCAGTGCTTACAATGGCAATAATAGCATCTAGAAATACATTGAACATTGAGAAAAGAAATCAGTATATGCTGATTTACCCACTCAAAATCTTTTAAAAATACATCTATTTTCGAAGTTCAGATTTCAGCCACCTCGAGCTTCTCTCCTTGTAGCATCATGAAGCAGCTCAATGTCAACTCCCTCGGGAGGTAACTGGACATATCTCACCACCGATCCTCTGATGAAGCAGTTCCTCACTGAAAGCTATTACATCGAAGGAACACGAAAAATGTTAATCAGAATACCAACAAAAAACATAGTACATGAAAAATAAAAACAGTACCAGGAAAGGCAAACGGAGAAGGCAAAAGGAACATGAACCAAGAAAGCAAGGAGAGGGAGGGACTGCTAAAGGCATCAGTTCAACCCAGTAAACACAATGTATGCAATATGCATGTTCTTTTAGTACTTCTATTTTTGGAATTTTACATGCGTATGCACCAACAAAGGCATATGAATAGTAGCATAAAGGCTACTTTTATGTTGTAATGAGGATTTTGTAGGCCAATCATTGTGTGCTACCTACTGTATGGTCTCTGCTGGTCATTCAACTTTGGAGTAGATTTTACTTAGCGTTGATACTGAAAACGTAGTCCCTTGCATACTTGGGGGATCTAATCTTATATAAGAACATCCTCGGGCAATTGTTGCTCCAGTTCCAATTCGTGCAGTTACAAAACTAATTGCAAAGATGATCTTGGTCGATGATACCAGAAAGTTTGCTGCAGTACAATCTTGGTACTGTTTTCTAATAAACCTTTACCTTATCAATTAAAAGAAAAAAAAGACAAAAAGAGCAACATATTGGAGATCAACCTTTCCACCTATACTTTAGTTCTCAATTGGCAAGATCACCAGCTAGAGAAAATCAATCAGTTCAGACAGTGGCGTACGCATGATTTTTTGTAAGCGGTGTCACATTTAAAAAAATAAAAAAAAAATAACCTTTTTGACAGCGCTTCAACCTTAGTGCATCCGCTCAGGTGTATATCTTATACTTGAAATTACATTTCTTTCCTCTTGATTAATGCATTCCTCTTTAATCAAGTAATTATTGAAGCAAAAATCACATATTTGGTTACACTATACTCCAAACCATTATACTTAACAAACTATTGAAGATCAACCCGACAAATTTATCATAAATTTTTTTTGAGAAAAATTATTATTTCGAGGTTGGAAAAGACCTCTTTTAAAGATATGCTCTTCTTATTGTATCATGGTAATTCGAATAACATTTTCGAGTTGTCAATCTTTAAGGAATTGAAATTAACTCATTCACTTTGTCGATGTTGCTCCGACCATTGACCATTTCTTCCAAGTTAGATGAGTTTTGAGATTCTGAATTGATTTTGAAAGATTGAAAGATTTTTTAGGATAATCTATTGAAATTTAAGTTAAATCATGAATTAAAATATCTATTTGAGAAACCCCAAATAATTGTATAGAGTGCACTCATAAAATAGAACTATTTTAAGAAATTCTAACAAAAAAGTACTCCTATAAGAATTAAAGAGTAAAAAGGTAACAAAATAACTTAATTGACCAAAACAAAGAAAAAAGACAACGAAGCCGGATTGTGCAAAGCCGTTGAATGAAACACTCTTTCTTTTCAGAGTAGCGGAACAAATCCATCTCCTTTTTTTAGCCAAAATCCTTAGAAGGATAAAACACCATAAAGTGGGTTCGATCACACGACCTTGCCTAGAGAAATCAGGCGCTATACCAACTGTCCAAGAAGAGTTTGATAACAAGTGGTGTCACACTTAATCATTTTGTTATATTATATGGTATTTTGCAGATTCTTGATACATACATTTAACAAAAGTTTACGACGAAGCGGTGTCACATGACACCGCTTCACCCTTACTGCATCCGCCCCTGAGTTCAGAACCTAACTTCCACAAAAAATTTGAAAGAAACAGAGAAAATATAGTGATTTATCTGGAAGGGGGACCATCATCTCTTACTACAGCCACAGGAACGTAGCAGGTACCCAAGTCCTTGTAGTAATACAGAAACCATATGCTAACACAAATTGCCTTGACCATTCAATCTGACACTTTTGAGGTATAACACCACATTTGCATGCTCATCGCTCAGTACACTGTATAACAAATTAATTTAACAATTTAAGCCCATTTGATGAGCCATCTACTGAAAAGTTCCCACTGATTGGAAATAGCATTGGATTACCATATCACTTGTCAAATTGAGCAGCATTGATATTAGTACCAGTGAGATGACAAACATTGTCCCTGAAGCAAGCTTCTAAAAGCAACTCATCTATTATTGAACCTCACAAACATCAAGTAATGATCACAAATCACGAAGCTTCTCATTGCACATATCCAACCAATAGTCAAAAGCTTTTAAGAATACTATGCTTCATTGGGTCTAAAATCACTGAATACTAGTGGAAATATAGCATCCTTCCTCCTAGTGCGTACACACAGAAATTAGAACGAATCTCAACAGTAAAATTAGAGCCGGGGGGGGGGGGGGGGGGCAGTC
>NC_031991.1:29684126-29795961 GCF_001879085.1 Nicotiana attenuata
CCATGTGGGCGCCTGATTTCCAAAACTTGATCATCACCAACAAAATGTCCAATGAATACCATTTTTTCAAATGAAAGAAACAGTAGAAATAAGAAATAAGTGTACTCCTAATAAATAAATAAAAAAGTATAGCAAAGATATAGAAGAAAGAATAGTGAACCCTACAACATTTCCTACTGATTAATTAGTCGCCAATGATCAGAGGTCAAACAAAATTCTTGCACGCATAACGATCCAACCATTCATCCATAAAATATACAAGGGCGGAAGTTACCACTACTAATCAAGAAACCAATCCTTTACCAACCCACAAGATCCATATGAAGGAGAAAAAAGGTGCAATTACCATGTGAGGGAACTTGTCTTGATCGACGACCTTTGTGTTTTCGAGCTTAATGTTGAGATACTGATCAACTGAATGGAGCGTGCCTCGGATAGCCAAATCATTCTTCAGTTCCACTGTCACTTCTCTGCCCACCAGGTCCTTGAAGTATGAAAAAAACAACTGGAAAGGGTGGGATCGGAGAAAACTCAGTTAGATACAAGTCAAAAACATAAGAAAAGGGATTCATTCTCGTGAAGGAATCAGAGTTGCCAATCTGTAACAACCATAAGACTTCAACGAAGATGGAACTTAAATCAAGAAGAAGAACAGCAAAAAGAAAAGGATAAAGTAATATTACCATTTTCGTATCTCTATAGGAAGATTCTCGTTGGTTTGCTGTGTCTTTCACGGGTTCAGCTGCCAGGAATCTGAAATTTCATACAGTTTATATGTTAACAAAAATTTACTCTCGTGTTTCCAATTTATATGATGCTATTCCATTTCTATACAAATTTTACAATTTTTAGGAATTCAAATAAAACTATTCAAAGTTCAAACTTTGACATGATATTGTGTCCATCAAACTAGCTTTTCAACCATCACTTCAATAGTTTCTCATAATGACTCACTTATCCTAGTACTCACATAATTTATGAGTCAATTTATCTCTTAAACTCCATACCCCATCAAACACCATATAAGATGCAAAGGAGGGAGTATTACTTATAGGTTTATCACCTATCAAGTTCTCTAACATATTAATCTTAACTCAAAGGGCCTGTTTGAATAGACTAGAAGTGAATTTAAGGGGCAATTTACATCAATTTTTGAATTCAAATTCGTGAATTTGAGAAATGAATTGGTAAATGACTTGAAACCTATGACTAAGTCACAGTCTCAAACAAGTTAGGATCGATTATATGAATTGTACTGACCATGTTACTCCATTCAAACGTTGTGCCAATATATTATGCAAATACAACAAAAAGTATAAGAAGTTCTCTATATTTTCTTAACGTATAAAACTTTGAAAGCCTAATCTGCTCCTAGAAAGCATAGGACCTGCAATAAAAGTTCTAACATGCGAAAACATATTCTCAACTAAAATACGTGCGATATATAATTAAACAATTCATCATTTCCGGCTTTATTCATCCTGCCTCTTTCCTAAGAGACCTAATCACAAAAGAACACATCTTTGGAGCCACTATCACGTGAAAAGCAAACAAGAATCACATAGAACTGTGACAAATTGAAGTTGAGGCTATATTTAAACATTCGGAGCAAATACAAAGCATTGCAACCCCAAATTGTACTCTAGCCTTAAGCTCATAGAAAATTATGGATTAGGGTTTTTGTCTCATTAGAGAAGCAGGTGAAATTTAGGAGAAAAGAGAGACGAAGAGGGGAACTTACTACTCGATTTCGCCGGAGAAAGAGAGAGCTGGAGAAACAAGTCCACGGCCGAACGAGAATGGAGTTCAGCACTGCCGTAATTCGAAATTGAAGCAAAAACCAATAAGTAGGGGTTTAGGTCCGAATTTGGAGGCCTTTTCCTGTAAATAAACATAAACAAATACTCCTCACAATGGGAAGACAAATTTAACCTTAACTTAGCTCAAAGTAATAATATGAAACAAGTAAATAGACAAGAATGTAGGGAGCAAGGAATGAGAGATTCTTATTTCTTTCATATATTCAAGTGTATTACAAAATGAGTTCTCATCCTCAATTTATAGTACAACATTGAGGTATACCAAAAGAATTCCATAAATATGCTATTAAGCATTTGAGATCATGGAGGAAGATCATGGGTAGGTTATAGAGGTGTAGGAGTTACAACAATAATGGTGAGAAGTAGTTGGGGTTATCTACATAATGGAGAAGAGTGGTGGGAGTTATATTTGATTAGTGGACATCCATATAAATATATACTTCATAACACTCCCCCTTGGATGCCCATAGATAATGTGCCTCGTTAAAACCTTACCAAGAAAAAACCCTGTGGGAAAAAAATCTTAGTGAAGGAAAAAGAGTACACGTCTCTTGTAATACGTATTACTTGCTGCCTCGTTAAAAACCTTACCAGGAAAATCCAGTGGGATAAAATCTGTGCGAAGGAAAAAAGAGTGCAGCGCGTGCTATACTCCCCCTGACAAAAATATCACTTGATATCTCAAAGACGATAAATTCCAATCATGTATAACAACTTCTCAATTGCTGAGGTTGGCAATGCCTTGTGAAGAAGTTTGCCAAATTATCACTTGAACAAATTTGTTGAACATCAATCATGTCTGAAATAGAACTTTAGTGAAATACGTTTTATTTTGTCTCCTTCGATAGTCCTTCTTTCAATTGAGTTATGCATGCAGAATCATCTTCAATGTAATTGAAATCTTGTTGAATATCATAATTTGGCATTACGCTCACATCCAAATAGATTATCTGAACAACGAATCATGCCCTTCATTTGTATAACCACCATAACCTTGACAATATTTGTTAGAATAAATAAATCTATATCAAGGACTTCTTGTCACGACCCGGATTCCCCACCCTCGGGGATCGTGATGGCGCCTACTCGTAGTAGCTAGGCAAGCCATTTTGATTACTTTTCCATTAATAAACAATTCATTTTAACAATTTATGACAACGATATAAAACAACAAAACTAATTAATAGCGGAAGTCTTAATTATAGAAACTGAATAAAACACGGAGTAGTCAATATAAGCCTCTACCCAAGACTGGTGTCACAATACTCACGAACTGCTAAGAATTTCTAAATACAAGGGTCTGAAAGAACACATAAGCTGTTTGTCTCGAATACAAAGAGGCAACAGTCTAAAAGGGAGAATAAGAGAGAGACGCCGGGCCTACGGACGCCTGCAAGGCTACCTCGGGTCTCACGATACTGAAAGCCTGCTCCCGTGCTAATGCTGCTACTGCTGCTCGAAACCTGGGCCTGTGCAAAAAAAAATGCACAGAGTGTAGCATCAGCACAACCGACTCCATGTGCTGGTAAGTGTCTAGCCTGAGAATACAAAACAGATAAACAATATGGGAGGGGACATGCTGTGGGGAACTCCTATTCCCTCAAGCTAGGGTTAAACCAAACACTTACCTCAAAGCCTTGAATTCCACTCAATCCTCAACAATCGCTTTACATATGTAATTTGTTTGAAATCGGACCTCAAATCGAGCGAACACTGTGCACAATGTCGGACTTCGCATTTGCGAAAAGATGATCGCATTTGCGATCAAACACCCTCCGCATTTGCGAGCACCATGATCGCATTTGCGACCAGTGCCCGGAATTCCCATGTTCGCATTTGCGAGCAAATGAATCGCATTTGCGATCCTATGCCCAGTCCCCAGACTTCGCAATTGCGACTCAAAGCTCGCATTTGCGAGCTCGCAATTGCGAGTCTCCTCTTCGCATTTGCGAAAATCACAGAAGCCAAAAGACCAGATCTTTACCAGTTCAAAAATGCAATGCGTGACCTATCCAAAACTCACCCGAGCCCTCGGGGCTCCAAACCAAATATGCATACAACCTCAACAACATCCTACGGACTTATCCGTACGATCAAATCGCCAAAATAACATCATATACATCGAATCAAGCCTCAAAACTCATGTTTTTCTTTGAAATTTTCATAAAGCATCAAATTTTCATTTTAAGTCCGAAACACGTCAAACGACGTCCAACTTCAACCAAATTTTGCAGAAAGCGCTTAAACCATATATAAGACTTGTACCGGGCGTCGGAACCAAAATACGAGCCCGATACCACAGTCTTTTAATCAAATTTTATTTCCAATTTTCTTAATAATTTCAAAAAAATAATTTCACAGAAAAATTAATTACTCGGGCTCTAGACCTTGGAATTTGACTCCGGGAATATGCCCGAGTCCCATATTTTTCTACGGACCCTCCGGGACCGTCAAATCACGGGTCCGGTCCGTTTACCCAAAATGTTGACCGAAGTCAAATATATTCATATTAATATCAAAATTTAGCGTTTTTCACACAAAATTCATATTTAAGCTTTCCGCCTACGCGCTCGGGCTGCACGCAAATCGAGGCAACCTTAAATAAGGTTTTCGAGGCCTCGGAAGCACGGAATGAATAAGAAAATAGGTGATGACCCTTTGGGTCGTCACATTCTCCACCTCTAAAACAACCGTTCGTCCTCGAACGGACAAAAGAAAGAAGTACCTGAGTCGGGGAAAAGGTGGGGATAACGGCTCCGCATCTCAGACTCGAACTCCCAGGTCGATGCCTCAGGAGGCTGACCTCTCCACTGAACACGAACAGAAGGAAGACTCTTGGATCTCAACTGACGGACCTGCCGGTCAAGAATAGCTACCGGCTCCTCCTCGTAAGACAAGTCCTTGTCCAACTGGACAGTGCTGAAATCTAACACGTGGGCTGGATCTCCGTGATACCTCCGAAGCATGGATACATCTAGATGCACGGCTGATAAGCTCGGCCCTGGGGCTAAGCTTGCCCTTCTTCCCAAATCTCATCACGCCCTTCATAGGCGACACTCAGAGCAATACTCGCTCACCAACCATGAAAGCTACATCTCGAACCTTACGATCTGCATTAAGGAGCCATTTGGATGCTCGACTGGTAGCTGTTGTTGATATAAGAAGACTACCCATGTCAAGACTCTTATGATCAGGAACACCTCACAGGCCACGCCATATAAATAGTGCCTCCAAATCTTCAAGGCGTTAACTATGGCTGCCAACTCCAAATCATGCACCGGATAGTTCTTCTCATGAATCTTCAACTGCCTCGAAGCATAGGCAATGACCTTGCCATCCTGCATCAACACTGCTCCAAGCCCAACACGGGAAGCATCACAATAAACAGTATAGGGCCCTGAACCTGTGGGCAAAACCAACACCGGTGCTGTAGTCAGAGCTGTCTTGAGCTTCTGAAAGCTCACTTCACACTCATCCGACCATCTGAACTGGGCACCCTTCTGGGTCAATCTGGTCATCGGGGCTGCAATAGATGAAAATCCCTCCACGAACCGTCTGTAGTAGCCTGCCAACCCCAAGAAACTCCGAATCTCTGTAGCTGATGCTGGTCTAGGCCAGTTCTTGACTGCCTCTATCTTCTTTGGGTCCACCTGAATACCCTCGGCTGATACAACGTGACCCAGGAATGCAACTGAACTCAGCCAGAACTCACACTTGGAGAACTTGGCATATAACTGACTATCCCTCAGAGTCTGAAGAACCACTCTAAGGTGCTGCTCGTGCTCCTTCTGGCTATGGGAGTACACCAAAATATCGTCAATAAAGACTATCGCGAACATGTCCAAATATGGCCTGAACACTCGGTTCATCAACTCCATAAATGCTGCTGGGGCATTGGTCAACCCAAATGACATGACCAAGAACACATAATGCCCATACCGAGTACGGAAAACTGTCTTAGGGACATCGGATGCCCTAATCCTCAACTGATGGTAGCCAGATCGCAAGTCAATCTTGGAGACTACCCTGGTACCCTGAAGCTGGTCGAACAAATCATCAATCCTCGGTAGTGGATACTTATTCTTAATCGTTACCTTGTTCAATTGCCGGTAATCAATACACATTCTCATTGACCCATCCTTCTTCTTGACAAATAACACCGGCGCACCCCAAGGAGAGACACTGGGTCTAATGAAACCCTTCTCAAGCAAATCCTGCAACTGGTCCTTTAACTTCTTCAGCTCCAGCGGGGCCATACGATATGGCGGGATAGAAATGAGCTGGGTGCCCAGAGCCAAATCAATACAACAATCAATGTCCCTGTCGGGTGGCATACTCGGCAGGTCTGAAGGGAAAACATCTGGAAACTCCCGGACAATAGGCACAGAATCTATATGAGGAACCTCAGCACTGGAATCACGAACATAGGCCAAATAGGCCAGACACCCCTTCTCGACCATACGTCGAGCCCTCACGTACGAAATGACGCTGCGGGTAGAATAAATTGGAGTGCCTCTCCACTCTAAAGGAGTCATGTCCGGCAAAGCTAAGGTCACAATCTTGGCATGGCAGTCCAAGATGGCGTGATAGGGTGATAACCAGTCCATACCCAGAATGATATCAAAGTCAACCATATCTAAGAGCAACAAGTCTACACGGGTCTCAAGACCCCCAATCACTACAACACACGAACGATGGACTCGGTCGACTATGATAGAGTCCCCCACCGGTGTAGACACATATACAGGAACACCCAATGCATTGTTATACCCCATTTTAACACGGGTCAAATTAGAGTATAACATATTGGGAAGACCGAGGTTTAATTAATTAAAAGAGTCACCACCTAATTATTTTAAAGGTGAATTAGGACACCTATTTACTAAATAATGATTAAAGTTAACTCTGTTTTTATGGTCTGATTAGCTTAAGATTATGGGTAAGGGTTCTAACTAATCCTATAGGGAAGGTTGTTAAAGCACCCTATATGATCCGTTAATAACGGTTAACCGGCCAAACTTAGGTTAATTAATTAGGAAAAATAAAGTGTTTGAGACATAATAAAATAATTCACTTTGAAAGCATTACTAAGTAAGTGGCTAAATAAAATTATACAATAAGCAAAAACGACATTTAGAATTAAACTCTGAAACAAACAGTTTTGATTAACTCCAAATGCGATAAAGTTCTAAATCAAATAACTTAAAAAGCTGGCCAAATTCCAATTCTTGAATACTCACGTTTTTATGAAAAGTAGTTCAAGTTTTCAAACTTATTAAGACATGATGAGGAGAAATCAATTTCCTTCCTTAGTTTTCATATAAAAATAGTACTCCCAAATCGCCATGTGAATTGTATCCATTTAAGTCCGTATTAAAAAAAATACTTTGCTTAAAACTAAAGTTGTAATTTTAAATGATAAAATTAATCATCAATCATAGGTTCAAACAAAACAAATCACATAAATTAACAACATCAGACAGAGTAAGTAAAAACAAAAAGCTGCCATAGGTGACCCCAAGCAATTCGCTTGTTTTCCGGCTATCTGATGCATCTATGGGATATGCTATGCGATGACTCCACGTGGTGGTGGTAGAGTTGAGTCCCTATAAGACTCCAGTGCGAGAGTCTCGAATTAAGACTCCATTTGCTCCAAAGTGTACATGCAAGAAAAGGGAAAAAAGAAGAATGAGCAATATAATCTTAACGTTACAAATCGTATGCACAACTAGCTGAAGATAAAAACAGTGAAGCACCACAATTCCTATGGTGATGCTAAACACCTTATCAATAGAGGAAATTGAATTCAACAGGTAACTGCTGTCCATGAACTAAAAGATGAAAGCACATATTCTGCTTCTTTTAATATAATTATAGGCAGAATTTACAAACTAAGTTAACACTTTTTAATGCATTACTATGACATATTAAGTCGGGCAACATTTATTTAGAAATAAAAGAATAAACCATTCATGGCCATGTCGCATACACACATATACGAGGCCCTATAGAAGTATCACTACACACAAGTCTAAAGCCAGCGTGTATTTCACATTCAAGTTGTTATATTTATGCCTATAGCTATATTTTACACCATCTGACAATCAAAGGTTCACAAATTGGCATTCTAGGTACAACATGATAGCAAAGTAAGGAGACAATTATTCATATGGATTTATGAAAGCAAATGTAATCCCAAGACATAATTTCAATTCATAAAACTTGGTTTTATAACTCTTTGTTTAAATTAAATTACAACATGCTAAGAGTTATATTTTCTTAAGTGCAAAAAAAATAGTATCTAGTCCTCAAGAGAGTGTTTAATACATCAGTTTAAATAGTCGTAGCATATGTAACCACATTATGTATAGAGACACGTTTCTTTCTACAACAATAGTCTTCTCAAGATTTAAGAATATAATAAGATATATGTTTAAGATAGATTTTAGATCACCTATATTTAACTATAATGAACAAGATATCTTTACTGTTAGAATATGCTCCAGACATCATAAATAACATATGAGACTATATACCATCATGTTCATAGAATGGAGATTTCCCTATAGGCAACTTCTAACATGGCATTAAATCCTAGACATGGAATCTGACTCTCTGGTATACGAAACAATGAAATAGACAAAATAAATGTTCTCCTTTGTATCACTCCCATGAAGTAAAGATTACTAAACCTATAGGCATATGTCTAAACCTTCAATGAAAGGGAATCCAAATTCATGGTTTCTACAGTAGGTCTTAAAGCGCATGAAAAACATTGTCTAACTAATGTGATTATTACTGCTGAAAATTGCATAGCTTACTAGTTCTGTCTCATGAACCTTTGCTAAGGGTATAGAAACTAATTATCAAAAACAGATTTACTTTCAAGTTAAGAATAGCTTAGGCATGGAAAGGTTATAAATTTATAATTACTAACACGGTATGCCAAATACAAAATAGACACTTATCCCTCAACTTTAAGAGAAAAATACAACTGTTTCTTTAGACAAATCTCTTAACTTTAACAATGAAGCCTTAGGATATGGTATTGATGCGACAGTAGATTTAGATATATTTTCTACTCAAGAGGATAGTGAAGTATGCTAGCATTAATTGATAATAAACCATTAGACCCAAACAGACTGTTAAAGTAAGCTAGGTAATGATATGGCGTTGGTCAAGAACTAACACTACTATACAAACAAGATGATCACATAAGTATTTTTTTTTGTCGTCATTTATCAATCAGTTACATGGAAACAATAGATTTCTATAGTCGCGACATCTAAACGCACAGGAGCAGCGAAGCAGATCAACAATCTTTAAACTACATGACAGAGCATAAATTATTTAAAATAAACAAAAGCAAGTGAAAGAAAGAACACTGACTTGTTTTGGGGCAGTGAACCAAAGCAGGGGATTTCGATCTGCGAACTCCGACCGCGAACTTGCTACTAAACAACGATGAAATAATCAACAAAAATACAGCACCTCTGTTGTATTTAAAACCAACAGAATCGAGAAACAAATGAAAAGAAACGATTTTTGTCAAGGAAAAATTATAAGAACAAAGGGGCGCAATAGCTTTTATGAGGCATCGAGCGGCGGCTAAAAGCCTATGCTTGAGGGTAAAGGGGGCGGCTCAACCTTCTTTCAAAAATGAGCTCCAAGCTTATATTTATAGATGGGAGTTAGGGTTCTTGGTTTTGGGCAGGATCTGAAATTGAGTCAAAATAGACGTTCACCAACGGTCAAAAATCCTATGAGATTACAGAGGAGAGATGAATAAATACTTAATACCAAAGGAAAAGATTTTGAATCTCAAAAAAAGGCCAGATATCGAGCCTCCCGTGACTTACCTTGCTACAAATGGTGACGAAGTGATTCAGGAGACTTTCACAAAAATGAGGAGCACTTTTTCTGGTTCAGGTTGAGGAAAGTGACAATTTTCATCAAAAATAGAGATGAAGCCAAAATTGCTTTCTGCTACTACACACGGGGGAACAGAGGGAGAGAGAGAGAAGGATGACTTTCACCAAAATAGATGGACACACTTTGTCTATGGCAGATGAAGTTTGAAAGTTGGATGAGAGAGGTAAGAGGTGCAGAGGCGTATAGGAAAAGAGATGAGAGAGAAAGATAGTGAAACTTTTAGGCAAAAGATAAAAATTGAGACAAAATGCCAAACTTTTTTGAAAAGCAAAAATTTTATGGGTGAAGGAGATTTGTTCACGTGAAGGGAGAGAAAATTGGTGAAACTTTTTAGATTTGATCAAAGTTTAGTGTTGGAATTTGAAGAGAAAATTCATTATAATTAAGTGAAAATTTTGAAATCCAAAAGAGAGATATTTTGGTGGAAGAATCTAGAAAATAATTGAGATATGGGCTAATATTTTTTTGGGCTGATTTAAGGATTTACTTGGGTTGACTTGTTTGGAGTAATTTGGACCGGTAGAATTAGTGGAAAGTATTGGGCTACTAACTAGGCCAAATTTTCTTTCTTCTTTCTAAATTCTTTGGGCTTCTAATAATCAACAATAATATTAATTAAAAAAAAGGTAACTAATTTATTATACCTAATCATGATTACTAATGTTCAAATAAATATTAATCGTACGATACGGAAAGATTTATTAAATAAAATTTCGTAATTTTAAAAGTTATTGCAAAAAAATGTTCTCGCTTAGTGAGATAAAAGAAATAAAAATTCTTTTCGTGAAAGGTAACAATAAATACGATCAAGGTATGAATGGTAAAGATGACAGCAATATCATTAATAATAATATTAATAATAATAATAATAATAATAATAATAATAATAATAATAATAATAATAATAATAATAATAATAATAATAGTAATAGTAGTAGTAGTAGTAGTAGTAGTAGTAACATCAATAAAACTAGCAACCGTGATATTGAGTAAATAATAATAATAATTAAGTCTAGTTTGTGCTAAAATGGTAAAATAAATATTTTACATTATTAGTGATATTAGAAGCTTAAAGAAATATTTTTGAAGAAAGGAGGGACAAAATTGGATGTCAACATTTACATTGATAATAAAGCTCACTATTTATAGCTGCACCTAGGGAACAAGGTACTAGGATCATGCCCTTTTTTTTAATGCCAATTATGGGGGCCATTGAAGAATTTGTAACGGTGAGCATAAATGTCAATTTCTTTGTAACGGGCAGTGTACTAAATGCTATGGTATATTCTCTATTAAATGATACCGGGTGGCAGGTATTTATTGCATCTTTATGAGCGTCATTGTTTTCGGTGATAAATGGAACAGTTGTCTTCGGTTCTGACTATCCTCTACATTCGGCTCCACGTGTCACTCTCTTATGCAACCACTTAGCATATCATATTTTACCCTATACAGATAGACCCCCTGCTTTCCGGCGACATAACTTTGTGTCACCGAAAATTTGGAAGAAAAAATCTTTTTGGCAGGAAATACTCTGATCCCCTCTGAAAAACTTCCGACGGTTGATTTGACGCACGTCTCTCTGCATTTAATGTCCCGAACACGTGTCATCCCGCGATTCAGCATAACTTTTGCCGGTTATCGAGATAATCATGGCCACGAACTTAGCCGCCAAAACCTTTACTTATATGCATCAACCTCCTTCATTCATACTCCATATTTCTCCAAACTCTCTCAAACTCCCTTCATTCAACTGCATTTTATTCTTCAACTTTTCTTTAACTCTCTGCAAACGAAAAGTTTTTCCTTCTTCCATAATATACAATGGCTTCTTCTTAAAAAAATACCAGTTCCTCAAAGAACAAAAACAAAGTCGAGGACACCGCACCTCCAATAGTGAGCACCATCATCCCTAGAAGTCGTGTCACAACAAAAGACTTCAAAGAGAAATTTCCTTCCGTTAGCCCTCGTACATGGGCCGTTAGCAGATATCCTTCTTCTATCCGTCCTTTCAGCATTCCTGCTGTGAAAGAAGATTGTCATTGCCAGATTTAGACGTTATCGCTCCTGACCTAGCGGAGCGGGTAACCTTACCTAAGAAGGGTTTTACGTGCTTCTATATGCATCCCTTCACTTTGGGGACTTTTTCTCTGAGTGGAGAGCTTGACTCCGTCATTGAGGAGTTTTGCCTCAGCTACCAAGTGTGTTAGGCACATGTGAGTCCCTCCGTGTGGAGGACGATTGCTTGCCTTTGGCGCCTGTGTCAGGAAACGGGGGAGGAGCTATCTTTAGCTCATGTGATGAACCTTTATTCCCCCAAGATCTTCCACGGGGGAATGAGGAACATCAGCAAACGAGGCCACCATCCATTGCTATCCGGCATGGACGATGATAACAATCGTGGGTGGATGAAACAGTTTGTTTCTGTTGCCACCAGTGACATCATCCTGGCCTCGGCACCTTCCTTCCCGGAATTGCGAAATCGCACTCGTAAGCATACAATTTACTTCTATTCATGTTAATGGTCCCTTTCTCGTCATTATTAACTTTTCTTCCTTTACCTGTCTCAACGACTCGGTGGGTTCCCCCTAGGGTTGACGGCTTGGACCAATGAGTTCAGAAAATTTTGGAAGTTACTACACCCGAAACCCGCTCGTGGAAAGAGTTTTTCCTGAAATATGGGTGGAAGGCCAAAAATCATGGTAAGGTTTATTCATCATGTCCTTACCTTTTATTATAAGAAAATTATCTGATTCTTCTCTCCTATTGAATATAGGTCTACCTCAGCACTCGGTTGTCATACCCGAGGAGGAAATTTTTGCTGATCCTGCTGATGTGGCAAGGCTACTGCAAAAAGCTTTTTCACAGATAGGCCTCTCCGGGCCAGCTTCTGGTGCAAGTGTTTCTTCTCGGAGTCCCCGGTCGGAGAACAAGCAACCAAAAAGAAGGCGTTCCTCCGCGGTTGGGGGAAAAGAGGGCAACCAATGCTGGACCCGAGTCATCTCCGAAAGTCGTAGTGACGAGCCCTCTGCCTGGACCGGCCATAGATACCGTGATGATTGACGGTGATGGGGAAGCTAGCGAAGAGGGAGATTCTCTACATAGAAGACGACGATTGTCCTAAACTCAATAAACTGCTCAATATGTTGAGTTAGTTACACCAACCGAGGACGATGTATCGGCGCTCTGGGGAGTATGAAATGGTGAAAAATTCCAACTCCCGCTTTCGGATCCCAGTCGCCGCGCCTTGTATTTTGGGGTAGAGTACCGGGTCCCTTCCGTCTTCGGTTGATGAGCAACCAACAACCAGCTCTACATTTGTCGTAGCTGCTTCTCACCCTTCAACACCATCATCTCTATCTTCACCAACACCAGCAATTGCTACATCATCTCCACCTTCACCAACTCTTCCACCAACAACTGTTACACCATCTCCACCAGCCGTATCTGCTAGAGAAGAGGGTGTTCTTCTTTCTCAGTCCCTAGTTCATGGGAATTTGGGGCAAAACTATGCCCCCCTCAAAAAGATCCACAAAGGAGGAGTAGCGTTACTCTCTCGATCTCCACCGGATGCAATTTGCTATCCCAGCTAGTGGAACTTGCTAACTATCTGAAGCTTTTGGCTTCAGAAAAAGACTGGGAAAAGATACGGGCTCTCTCGGGAGAATGCTTGCTGAACAATGCCATGCACAATGCCGCAGCAGTACATTTTTCACCTTTTTGTCATTTCTTCTGTCCTTGACAGAAAATATCCTGAGTTTATCATTCTTGTTTTGTAGGCCAATTTCCTTGCTTCTGAGGGCCTCTAGAGGTTGATTCGGGAAAAAGAAGAACTTACCTCAGCACGGGATCAACTTTTGGTCGATCAGGAGTAAACTGCTGCTCGCCTATCAGAATTGGAAGCCAAAGCTTCTGAGGCTGTTATGCTGGAGACTCATTTATAACAAAGCGATCAAGAAGTAGAAACCCTTAGCCAAGAGATTGGTCCGCTGAGGGTTCAATTTGATAAGGCCAAGGTCAAATGGGCTGAAGTCCATAAAGCCGTTCTTGTTGCAACCGATCGCGAGGCTGCCTCCACTAGAAGATTGACTAACTTAGAGGTGGCCTTGAACTCCAAAACTGAAGAGCTTGCTGCTGCGAGGGTGAAACATGCCCAATTGGAAGAGAAGTATAGGAAGACTATTGAGCATAATGGGATTGTTAGCTCAACTATCCGTGACCTCGATGTTAGCCTCAAATCCGTTAGATCCGCCCGGGAAAACCTTTCTACCGAGGTTACCCAACTCAAAGAAGAACTTAAGTGCCAAGCGACTTCCTTCGTTATTTAGAAAACTTATGTTATGTACAACATGAGGAGAAAAGCCTTGGACGAGTCTAAAGTGGGAATCATTGACTTTGATGCCGAAATTTCTAAGGCCCGTGAGTTTGAGTCAGCTGCTAAAAGGGGTCTCCCGATAGGGCCTAACGCTGCCGGTTCTTCTAGTTCCGGTTCCGAAACTTCGGGAACTGAAGATGAAACGGAAGGCGAAGATGTTAACAGGTGTTGTGCAGCAGCTGTTAGGAACAGGGCACTTAAGCTACTAGAACACTGTAATAGTACACCACAGAATAAATACTTAGCACTAAAGACAGAATATCCAACATCTCATTTATGTATATTAATCACAAATAACACACAAACATGTAATATACAGATACTTCAATAACAATAAACTTAGCGGCGGCAATTTGAGCCCAAACCTATTTAATCCGCTCAACCCGACCATAGTTGGGTCGGCCATTGATCCGCTCATTTGTTAAACTCAATATATATTTGACCAACCCATCTTAGCCCATCTAGAGTTGGGTTGATTTTAGGCCAAATTGATTCATGAGCAACTTTGCTAAAATCTCTTTAAAATAAATTTTTTTGTTTGATATGTTATATATGATCCTAATAAAAGAAAAAAAAAGTCTTATTTGATAATTAAACAATTCATAAGAAAATAAGACAAATTAATTGAAAATTTTCGATCAAAGGCAAAAGTACAGGAATGTGAAAATATAAACTGAAGGGTTGGAAAACTCTTGCAAATGACCAAAGTTCGAACTGAGTTAAACCCTTCCCCTATTTATAGGGTTGGGTGGCACCGGAATCGAGGCGGCAGACTTCAAATCAGCGCGGGAAACCAAGCGCCAAAATATCTGTTTTCCTGCCTCGAGAATACGCGCAATGATGATGCATGCGAACGCTGACGTCATACAGGGAAAAACGTTTCATTTCGATGCTCTGACAGTTATGATTACCGTCTCCCACCGGTCACGTCGTAACCTTTTGATAAGTCAAACTCTCCCTGAACGGAGGCACCGATTCCGTCCATCGAGGACGCATCTCGCTGCGACCCCGACGAGCGGAGGGACTAACTGTATGGGGTCGAATTTGACCGATCCACGTCCCTAAGTCAACACGACCAACTGATAACTAGGGATTTTAACGTATTTTATGCCCCTACTTGCCTATGTTTTGATCATATATTGTTACAAAATAGTCCCAAAAGGCTCACAGGTTGTGCTTGATTGCAGGTTGATCGACAAAGTGACGAAATGTCAAAGATCGGCTCAAAAAGGAGTGAAACCTGCTAGAGTATCAAAAACCAAGAGATCTAAGGAAAGAGGGCCTAGTGCGGACCGCGCAAAGTTGAATGCGGCCGCACTAGGTGGTTCAGAGAGTTGGTATAATCAAGCTAGAGGCAACGCAGCCGCGGTACACTTCTCGTGGTCCGCAGTGAACGCTCTGCGGCTGCACTACTCTTTTGTGCGATCTGCGGACGTGAGGTTCAGAGAGGTTGACAATGGCCTTAACCAAGCAATGCGGTCCGCGGTCCTATTTGTGCGGACCGCGCCAACTACTTCCGCGGCCGCGGTCCATTCTACGCGGTCCGCGGAGTCCATGATCAGAGAAGCCAAAGTTGAAGTCAAGGAGCCCAGTGCGGCCGCGGTCCATTATTGTGACCCGCACTGACCCCGCAGGGGTATTTTTGTCCAGTTTTTCCAGCCTAGTATAAATAGAACATTTTACGATTTTTAGGTTATCTTTTGTATCTGTTGACTTCAGACGATAGCTGTGCCGATATTTGTAGCCATTTTTGGCACTTTTGCTTTACATTTACGATAGATTATTGTAGTTTCACTTTAGCAATTAATTAATATGTTTAGTTCTTCATATATTTCTTTAATTTCTGTATCTAGCATGAGTAGCTAAACCCATTAGCTAGGGTTGTGGCTCAACCCTATTGTGGGTAATTGATGGGTGTTGCCATCTAGTGTTAGATTGACTATGGGTGTTTGCTATTTGGGTTGATTTTATGTTTTAATTTAGAATTGATGGTTGCAAACACTGATTCAAGCTTTGTGGGTTTAACTCTTCTTAAGAAAGAGAGTCTATGACCCCAAAATTGACCCAACAAGGAATTGGGATGGACTCATGAGAAATGATAGTCCCAATTAACGGGTTAAATCTCGAGAGAGTAATCACCCTACTTGAACCCTAGTTGCTTGATCTAATTGGCCTACCCGATTGGTCTCGAGACAGTCAATTGGGCAAAATCACTCTCTCTACCGAGAGGTGTGAGAGTGGGTACAATTGTGCAACGGTTATAGCATAAGCCCCAAATATGTCAATCTATCCTTAGTAACATCTACCCGTCAATTAGCCACCAAGGTGATGTCACGACCCTAGTGCCCTTCTTCCCATTAGATACAACTTAGCAATCTTCTCGTACTATAATTTAGTGTTAATCAATAGTTTTATAAAAGTAGTTATAATTTGAAAACCCAAAATATGTCTGAAGTGATATTTGAAGCAAACACACATTTCTAAGCTAGATAGATATTACAACTCCATTACTAGCTCCCTGAGGAAAATCGATCCCCACCCTCATATCGGGTAAAAGCTATTGCAACCCGCTCTTCCTACCTTGGTGTAGCGTCGAGTTGGCAGCGATCACTTTTTGGCGCCGTTGCCGGGGAGCTTACGGTGTTGACTGTCTGTTTAGTTGGTTTTGTGTTTTGTTTCTCTTTCCTTCTCGTTACTAATCTTGTTTGTGTCAATCACTCAGGTACAAATGGCGCAAAATGTTAATGATCCTCTTGGCAACGTCATGGCGGGGGAGGAGGTTGAAGATCTTGATCAAGATGAAGCTCCTTTACCTCAAGCTCCACGTAGAGGCCGTCAGGCCAATGACAACAATCCTATTCCAGACCCTCCTCCGCCACCGCCAAGAGTGGCCCCAAGAGTTCTCCCAAATCAAGGGTACGCGAGTGCCATTGTTCCTCCCCGAATCCGGGAGGGGAACTTTCAAATCACAAATGTCATGTTGACCTTGCTCGAGCAAAGAGGATACTTTACGGGCGCCTCCGATCAAAATTCCTACAAGCGCTTGAAGGGGTTCGTAGATACATGCTGGGGTAGCAAGCAGACAAACGTGTCGGAGAATGCGTTGAGATTGAGGCTTTTCCCGTTCTCTCTTCGGAGTAAAGCATTGGATTAGTTAGAAAGGCTCCCCAATCATTCCATCGCAACGTGGGATGAATTGGCGGACAAATTCATTGCCAAGTCACATGGCGGCACTCCGAGATGAAATTTTGGCCTTCAAGCAAGAGCCAACAGAACCCTTGCACGAAATATGGGAGAGATTTAGAACTATGGTGAAAGAGTGTCCAAATAATGATATGACGGATGTCATGATCCACAAACATTTTATCGGGGCATCAACACCACGAATCAATGTATTGTGAATCAATTGGCCGGAGGGAACTTTATGAAGCTTCCATACAATGAAGCTTGTGATGTTTTGGATGAAATGGCCGACACTTCTTCAGTGTGGCAAAGTAGAGCAAACGTGCCCCAAGGTGACTCCACGGTCATCCATTTACACAAGGAGTTGCATGACCACGGCCAAGCTATTGCCGAGCTTACCACAACAATGAATCAATTGGCGAAGGCACAATTGCAACAAGTCCAAATCCGCGCCAAGTCAACGCCATGGAAGGAGTGAATATGCTTAAGAGAAGGCAAAGAGGGCAACAACCTCAAGGAAATTGTGATAATTATGATGATGGTAGTGGTTTTTCGAATGAGTGCTATGATGATCAAAGCGAAGAGGTTCAATATGTCAATAACTATCAAGGCAACCGAGGCAACTCTTCGAACCAACAATGGCGACCCCAAGGAAATTGGGGCAATCAACAAGGTGGTGGTAATTGGAACAACAACAACATCAAGGCGGAAATTGGGGGAACAACAATTCGGGTAATCAAGGAAATTGGAATGGAAACAACAACAATTGGAACAACAACAATGGTCAAGGTAGGTGGAATAACAATGGTAATCAAGGCAATCGAGGGCAAGGCTTTCAAAGGCCCCCGATGTATCAACAACCGAACAACCCGCCTCCGTTTCAATCCCAAGGTTCTAGTTCTTCGGGTAATGATATGGGTCGAACTGAAATCATGTTCAAGCAAATGATGAAAAAGAACCAAGAACCCTATGCTCAATTGGCTTCCCACAACACCTCTATCCGTAACTTGGAGGTGCAACTTGGCCAAATCTCTCAATATTTGAACACTCGCCCCAAGGGTGCTCTACCAAGTGATACGGTAGTGAACCCAAAGGGTGGGAACAACAATCATGTGATGGCGGTTACAACGCAAAGTGGGAGAGGCGGTGATGTGCATGCCTCAAGAGAAAAGCAAGTTGTGGTTGATGATGATGAGTTGCGGGATGATGATGTACTTTTGGTAGTTGAGGAGGTAGTTGAGCCCAATGTGAACAATGATGTGCGGATTGATATTGATGAGGTTGAGGTGGAAACACAAGATGCCGTGAACCCGTCTAGGGAACACGTATTGATATGCCTGAGCCGGTGGTGCCCAAAGCCAACGCACCTTTGCCTAGACCACCTCCGCCTTATCCTCAACGGTTAGCCAAGCAAAAGAGTGACAACCAATTCAAGAAATTCATTGAAATGATGAAGAGTCTTACTATCAACGTGCCTTTGGTAACAATTGAGGAGCCACCGGTGTTGAAATTGAAACATATTGCTCCAGACCTCTGCCTCACACTCTTTGAGCCCGATATTATCTTCGAGGATGATGCAACGCCTTTCTTGGAGTTTCAAAGAAGGCTAAATGAAGTAGAGCATGAAATGGTGACTAATCTTCATAATGTGTTGATTCCTACAAGACCAGACACAGGTTGGCGGTTTTGCATGAACTTTGGAAAATTAAACAAAGTGCTCCGCCAGGACCATTATCCCTTTCCATTCATTGATCGGATGTTTAACCAACTTGCTGGACGTGCTTTTTACTGCTTCTTGGAGAACTTGATGAGAGCCACGTGGTGGCGCTTCTTGATTTGAAGTGATGTGATGGTAACATGCATCGTGTCGCGACGATAAATCAGGCGCTTCTTGGGAGGCAACCCATGTCTTTTTCTGTTTCATTGATTTTCTTTGTAGTTTAGGATTTTTGAGCTAATTGGTTGTGAGATGTTGCAGGGAATGTGTTGATGCAGTGCAAAATAAGATGGAAATATTTGAACAGTCTCTGAAGTTTGCCAGTGCGGCTGCGGTGCACTTTGTACGGTCCGCACTGGCATGAGCAAAAAGGGGTGCTCTCTGAAGTTTGCCACCGCGGACGCATTCCATTTAATGCGGTCCGCGGAGGTAGCCTCCTCAAGCTCCATCTGAACAAACCCAGCGCGATCCGCGGTCGGTTTAGCGCGGCCGCGCTGGTAGGTAAGGCTGGGCCCCGCATCATTTTCTATAAATAGAGCCCAAGGGTCACCGGTTACACTTTTCGAAAATTTGACTCTCTGAGACATAAAAGTACTGTTCATTCTCTATTGTGATCGTACTTCTTGCTTAAGACTGTCTAATTGCATTTCATCTTTACATCCGGTAATGTTTCACTCATTTCTTGTTCATTTACTTGATTAATTTTTGTTTTATTTCATTAAATTTAGCCTGTAACTTCTGTTTCTTCCCGTTTTTCTTTAATTTGATAGTTTAGGTTAGTTTACATGTTAGTCTTTGAGTGCCTGATATGCAAAATCAATGGGTAAATTGAGTAGGGACAAGTAGGTGAAGAATTTGAACTATTATTGCACAAAACTTGAAACCCTAACTTCGTGCCTGTTCAAAGTACCCTCCACGGCCCACGGTCGCCTTTGTGCGGTCCGTGGTGCCCTGATGCTGTCCGCATCACCATTTTCCGAGGACCGCGGTGTTCAAGTGACTGAAAGCTGACTTGTTTCCAGCGCGGCCGCATTGCACTTTGTGCGGTCCGCGCTGGCCCACCGCAGTCGCGATCCCACTTTGTGCGGACCGCGGTGGAAAGATTCAGAGAGATGTTTTTTAGGGCCTTTCCCTAATGCGGACCGCGGTCCGCGGTGCCCCCGGTGCGGCCGCAATCCTGTTTGTGCGGGCCGCGGTGCTCAGTTTTGCAACTGTTTCTGCAATACTTCATCTGTTGTCTGCAATTCATTTCATTCACCTGTTTCACTGCCTGTGCTTAAACTAACCATGTTAGCTGTGTATTCTTGCAGATAATGGTAAAACAATGAGGTAGAGGTGCCAAACAACCCGGCCGAGGTGATTCCTCCCAGGGAGGCAAAGGAAAACAAGTTAAACTCACTCCCCAACCTAGACTGAACACAAGGAAAACACTTAGGATTGTTGATACAGCTGACGACCAATCGGGGAGTGAGTACATGCCTTCTCAAGACCTCTCCTCCGACTTAGTGCCAGCTCCCTCAGTTCCAGCTTCACCCACGGCCCAAGCTCCACAGCGTGTATCTTCCGAGTCGTCTGATGGCTCAGTAGCCGGCAGGGTGAGTACTCTACCTCCCCCACAGCTTCGTTATCCGGGGAGAGTGCAGGCGGAGGTTCTGAGGGTGGTGATGACAGTGATGAGGAGGTACCCCAGAGTGGTGTACCTCAGGTTGGGGGTATTGAACGAACCAGAAACCCCACAGTCTGGGAGGACAAGTTTGTTAGCCAGGTGGCTTTCCACCAGTTCAGGGTTTGGTGGCCACTACGGAAGCTAATCCCGGAGAGAAGTTTTATTACAAGTGACCTGCTGCCCCTTCATCCAAATGTGCATAGACAGTTTCACACTAGAGTGGGTTGGGAGCATTTTCGGGATGATTGTGTAAAGGCCAGTGAGCACATGGTCAAGGAATTCTACAGCAATGTGGCCCACATAAAAAAAGGCACAATAGTGACCAACGTGCGAAACCAAAATGTGGTGTTCTCCGAAAAAGCTTTTAATGATTACTTGGGGTTCGATGACGAAGATGAGACCCGATACAATGAGAAGTTGGCAATGGGCGAAGAGGTTCGCCCGTGGTTAGCTGGATACCTGTCAATCCCGGGTACTGTTCCAGATTGGTTACAAGCAGGGGTCAAAATAGTTCGCAGGACCTTAAATTTTGAGGCTAGGGGGTGGTTGACCTTTGTATGCAGTCGACTTGACCCCACTTCCCATGATCAAACCATTCCAATTCCCCGAGCTGTTCTGATTGCTTCTATTATGGCAGGCTACCCTATCAATGTGGGTAATGTGATGTCCTATGTGATTACTGCGGTGGGGTTGAGAATGACTAGAACTACCCTTTTCCTAACACCCTCACCATGTACTTCCGGGACTTGAAAGTGGAGAAAAAGCCATTTGATGTCAAGGTAAAGCCGGTGGACCCATTCTCGTGGTACAGTTTAAAGGGGCCAGACAGCCCCAAGGACAAGAAGTACAAGCCACCTGCCTCTGCCCCAACTGGCCAGTCTGAGGAGCCGGCTGCGGTAGAACCTTCTACTGAGCCTTCCACTGAGCCTGCTGCCCCTACTACTGACATGCCTCTCGGACACTCCTCTACTTCTGGTCCCTCTACTTCAGCTGGCCTGGGGATTCCATCTTCCCGGGCCCATCCTATCACTGCCCACCAGATGAGCCAGACATTGCATAGCTTGAACAACTGGATGGCAGCTGCATCATCCAAGTTTTCTACTCTGTCTTCCACTATTGAGGCTCAGTCAGCACCACAGACAACTCAGATTCCACAGTCTATAAAGGATATATTGAAGAAGCTCCTGGAGAACCAGGAAAAGATTATGAAGACACAGGATGCCTTATCTAAGGCAGTGGATTCACATGGCAAGGCTCTGAAGGAGCTTACCCGGGAGCACAAGAAGATGAGAAAATCACGGGCTTCCAAGTAGTCTGTGAAGGAGCTCAGAGCAGATGTGGACAAGCTATTGGCGGACCAGATGCCTCTAGACTTGCTATTCGGGGATCCAGCCCCAACAGCAGCACCAGTAGCAGAGCCACAACAGGAGCAGACACAGAGGCTTCCTAGGAAGAAGAGGAAGCTTCCCAGTGCAGCTGAGGCGATCATTGAGTTGGCAGACCCACAGGAGGCTTCCTCCAGTTTGCCACAGGATGCTCCTGATATCCAGCCTGTCCAGGTCCAGGCCCCAGTCCCAGCAGTTGAGCAGCATGACATCGGGAACCAGTCTGAGGTTCAGGGGACCACTGATGATCCTATGCAGACGGACCAGGCTTAGGGAGTTCTCCTATATCCTTTCATTTTGATTTTTGGTGGTTAATTGTTTAGTTGGCATTGGGGACAATGCCAGCTTTTATTTGTGGGGGTGCGCCCTACTTTTTATCCATGGATGACTGTATATATAGATTGACTTAGTTTATGCTTTCTTTTGATTTTCTATTGGTCTGTATATAACTTTGCATTTATTTACTTTTATCGTACTTTTTTATTTTTTCCTTGGTCTGTATATAAAGTTACACTATTGTACATATTCATCCCCCGTTGTATATTCTAATCCCCTATTGTACATATTCATTCTATTTTCTATTTTCGCAAAAAAAATTTGTTTTTAGCTTTGTAGATAGGCTCGTAGCCTTTTGTTTTGTTTTGAACGCGTTCAATAAGCCCTTGGTTTTCTTAATGCAACGGTTCTTTCCAAGGGTGGAGTATTGTGCGAACCGGGTGGCTCTTCCCAATGATAGATGGCGTGACAACCTTTTTAAGGGTTTGAGTCCGTTTTTGTTTCTTTTTGTTTTTGATAGTTTGTAGTTAAGGGTACCTCAAGCAGAGCTTCACTTGGGCCTAGCACATTTGCCTTTGATCCCATGATCAAAGACAAAATGTTGTGTTTAGGATGGTGAAAGTCGTGGCCTTGAGACTCTTGTGTTGACCAAAACAATCATCAAGTTGTCTTTTCGGACCATTGTGTGCTTGAATCGTAACTAAGGTCGTTGTGGGCCCTCGACTCTATGTCTTTAGCAATCCTTGAGTGTGTGTGGTGAGAAATCGAATTTTGAGTCCAAGTCCGAAGCCAATGGTCTAGAACTTGCCCTGAATGTTTGTTGAGGCGAAATTTTGAGTGAAATTCGACTTGAGAAGTGATTATAGGCTCTCCTTGATCCAAATGATAAGTTGAACAATTCCATAGCCTACCAATGAGATAATCCCTAGCTAACCCTTTTGAGCCTTAAACCTTTTTCTTTCAAGAACCAATGTTACAAGCCTATACCCGTTCTCAAAGATACCCTCTCTTGGCACCCAAATCTTTTCTTTAGCACTTGGAAAAAGTATAATTGACGAGGAGTGAAACAAAGTGGTAAAAAGGCACATAAGTGAAGAAAATGAAAGGCAATGAAAAAGAAAGAAAAGCAAAATGCTCAATGTGAAAATGATATCAAAGAGATTCAAGAAAAGCAAAGAAAGAAAGGTATGGAAAGTTGAAAAAGGAGAAATGGTTTGAAATGCATAAGAAAGAGTGACAATGTGTCTCTCTAACCCCTTAGAAAGAAGTGAAAAAGACTCAAAGAGTCAAGAGAATTGTGCCAAAAGAATAAAAAAAAGTGCTTAAGGGATGATTGAACCCACTTGAATAAAAACATGTTCTACCCTTACCCAAAAGCCTTCACAATGACTCCACAAAAGCCCTATATGATCTTGAGTTGAAGGAAGCCTACATTAGTGAATACTTACATAAGGGGCAAGCATATGGTACTTAGAGCCGGACTTATGACCTTTTTCTTGCGAGAGATGAGTGAAATTCCATTAACCCCAGTTTGTGTGTCAATACTCTAAAAGGTGAGGTTCGCTTAGGGAGAGTTGATGATGTGTGAGTTTGGGTTCTACAATGACCAAAGTAATTGAGAGAAGTTCTTTGCTGTAATGAGTCAACTCTTGATGCTCTTGTGTCACACTTGATCCATAGTTTTTCAAAGTTTAAATGTGTTAATGATGCATTCGTATTGAGGGCAATTGTTAGTCCTAATTGATGCTTGTCGAGGTTACTTTAGGATAGCTGGAATTACTTGGATTTCCCTTTAAGGGGTGGGTCTTATTTTGTTTGCTTGAGGACAAGCAAATGCTTAAGTTTGGGGGAGTTGATAACTAGGGATTTTAATGTGTTTTATGCCCCTACTTGCCTATGTTTTGATCATATATTGTTACAAAATAGTCCCAAAAGGCTCACAGGTTGTGCTTGATTGCAGGTTGATCGACAAAGTGACAAAATATCAAAGATCAGCTCAATAAGGAGTGAAACCTGCTCAAGTATCAAAAACCAAGAGATCTAAGGAAAGAGGGCCTAGTGCGGACCGCGCAAAGTTGAATGCGGCTGCACTAGGTGGTTCAGAGAGTTGGTATAATCAGGCTAGAGGCAATGCGGCCGCGGTACACTTCTCGCGGTCCGCGGTGAACGCTCTGCGGCCGCACTACTCTTTTGTGCGGTCCGCGGACGTGAGGTTCAGAGAGGTTAACAATGGCCTTAACCAAGCAATGCGGTCCGCAGTCCTGTTTGTGCCGACCACGCCAACTCCTTCCGCGGCCGCGGTCCATTCTACGCGGTCCGCGAAGTGCAAAAATAGAGAAGCCAAAGTTGAAGTCAAGGAGACCAGTGCGGCCGCGGTCCATTTAGTGCGGCCCGCACTGACCCCGCAGGGCTATTTTTGTCCAGTTTTTCTAGCCTAGTATAAATAGAACATCTTACCATTTTTAGGTTATCTTTTGTATCTGTTGACTTCAGACAATAGCTGCGCCGATATTTGTAGCCATTTTTGGCACTTTTGCTTTACATTTACGATAGATTATTGTAGTTTCACTTTAGCAATTAACTAATATGTTTAGTTCTTCATCTATTTCTTTAATTTCTGTATCTAGCATGAGTAGCTAAACCCATTAGCTAGGGTTGTGGCTCAACCCTAGTGTGGGTAATTGATGGGTGTTGCCATCTAGTGTTAGATTGACTATGGGTGTTTGCTATTTGGGTTGATTTTATGTTTTAATTTAGAATTGGTGGTTGCAAACACTGAGTCAAGCTTTGTGGGTTTAACTCTTCTTGAGAAAGAGAGTCTATGACCCCAATATTGACCCAACAAGGAATTAAGATGGACTCATGAGAAATGATAGTCCCAATTAACGAGTTAAATCTCGAGAGAGTAATCACCCTACTTGAACCCTAGTTGCTTGATCTAATTGGCCTACCCGATTGGTCTCGAGACAGTCAATTGGGCAAAATCACTCTCTCTACCGAGAGGTGTGAGAGTGGGTACAATTGTGCAACGGTTATAGCATAAGCCCCAAATATGTCAATCTATCCTTAGTAACATCTACCCGTCAATTAGCCACCAAGGTGATGTCACGACCCTAGTGCCCTTCTTCCCATTAGATACAACTTAGCAATCTTCTCGTACTATAATTTAGTGTTAATCAATAGTTTTATAAAAGTAGTTGCAATTTGAAAACCCAAAATATGTTTGAAGTGATATTTGAAGCAAACGCACATTTATAAGCTAGATAGATATTACAACTCCATTACTAGCTCCCTGAGGAAAATCGATCCCGACCCTCATATCGAGTAAAAGCTATTGCGACCCGCTCTTCCTACCTTGGTGTAGCATCGAGTTGGCAGCGATCACCGACCGCTGAACATCCGCGAGCTGATACAGAGGGACGACCTGGGGATAATAGGAGAAACGACTTCACAACATCGTCGGTCCCGCTATAGGACGTACTTTGATCTTGTCATTCCAATACTTAAATAAGGATCCCCTATTATATAAAGGGGATCCGAGCCTTGTAATAGGCAGATAATTTTTAATATACAAGTTCTCTTGCTCTCTCATCTCTCTATTACTTATTCTCTCTCTCTTTACCTTCCACTATTGCTAATATATCGATTATCAAGATTATCCTAGGATTTATTATCTTCGATTACGATTTTTCCCTCATTTCTTTTGATTGATTTGCTTAGAAAGTATTTAACAACTTTTGAGTCAAATAAGGACTACATGTCCTTAACTTTTGAACTTGGAACTCTAAGTTCAGGACTTCAGGACTACATGTCCTTAACTTTTGAACTTAACTTCAGGACTTCACGACTACATGTCCTTAACTTTTAAACTTAACTTCAGGACTTCACGACTATATGTCCTTAACTTTTGAACTTGTAATTGTAAGTTCAGGACCAAGTATCCTTAACTTTTGAGCTTGTTAGTCTATGTTCAGGACCTACTGTCCTTAACTTTTGGGCTTCTTAATTAGCCTAAGTTCAGGACCTATTGTCCCTAACTTTTGAGCTTGTTAGTCTAAGTTTAGGACCAAGTGTCCTTAATTTTTGAACTTGTAATTCTAAGTTCACGACCAAGTGTCCTTAACTTTTGAACTTGGAACTCGAAGTTCAGGACCACGTGTCCTTAACTTTTGAACTTGTAACTGTAAGTTCAGGACTTATTATCCTTAACTTTGAGCTTGTTAGTCTAAGTTCAGGACCAAGTGTCCTTAACTTTTGAACTTGTAATTCTAAGTTCAGGACCAAGTGTCCTTAACTTTTGAAATTGGATGCATCAAACCGATTCTGCAGAACACCAACCTCACCGACTTTTACTGCTTTCATAGTATCATGTCTTTCGTATACAATTACTAAATCTCCATCTTTAATGCAGCGTTTAAAGGATAATTTATTTGCTGGATTTATCATGTCTTCTCTTTCTCTAACCTTTCTCCGCCTATACTAACTATGGTTTACTTCTCCCTTTCGATATTCTTCTCACTTCAACTGGAACTTCTAGAATATTATCATGCATTCCTTCTAAATGCGCTATTTCAGGTTTGAAAAGAATTGATTGTAACGATCCTAAAGCAAGGCGAGATGATGACTATTACGAATTACAAGTACCTTATTTTCTTTCTTTTCTTCTGGTTTTGCATTTGTTCGAATTTTGATGATTCCAAAACTCTCTGCAGATTAAGATATGCAATGGGAAGACATTACAAGTGGTTGCAGCAGCAAAAGGTTTCTACACATTGGGGAAGCCACTTATGCGAAGCCATTGCTTGGTTGATCTTCCGCAACAGCTCAGCCAAGCTTTTGCTAATGCAAGAAAACGAAATTAAAACTAGGATATCTCCTGGAAAGAAAACGAAAAACGAGTGGGTATCGAACTTGAGAGAGAAGCTAGGGTTTGGGAAAAAAATCAATGGAAGAAAGGATAAAAATGTCTTTTCATATTAATTTTAATAGTGTAGTGGCTATTTTTGCTCAACATTAGAATTGCTGGATAAAAAATAAATACAACCTTAAATAGTGGCTACCCCACGCTATTTCTACTCTTCTTTTCCTTTTCCGAGCCTCCAAACTAATAAAAATAATCTTTTAAAAAAAAAGTACATTAAGGGGTCGTTTGGTTTGCATACGGCTTATGCCGGGATAAGTTATGCTGCGATTAGTTATCCTGGTATTATTTTTTATCCACTGTTTGGTATGTTGTATTAAAATTGACAATTGCATAATTTCTAAGAAGAAAGTATAAGTTATTCCGACACTAATTACCCCACCCTATACAAGATATAAGTTATCCCGATACTAATTTAGTTCTCGGAATAATTTATACCAGATTTGCTAACCAAACAAAGTATTAAAGTGATATTAAATTTTTATACCAGCATTATACCTCATACCAAACGATCCCGATACTAATTTAATTCTCATAGGTATACTTGACTTGCTTTTTTCCTGTTTAAGTCAAGTGGCTTGTAGTTTGATTTTAAAAGAACGGCTAGTTCACCCCCACTTCAAATTTTCAAATGCCTATTGTCAATAGTCTAATAGTAGCTAGCTTTTATCGACTTTTTCTTTTATAGACTTTGAACAAATAAAAAATACCTTTTAATTGCATCCTATAACAACACATAATAAGAATTGACAATTTTTTAGCCTTATATTAGGTTTGGCAAAAATAGCCCCAAACAATTGGCATTATATAGCCAAATCTTAAAAAAACTACTCTTTTTTATATTCTCTCTAAAAAAAAACTACACGCTTATTTTGCCTTTCCTCCTCCTTTCTCTCCTTGTATTTCTTCTTCTATCTCTTCTATTTTGCTCTCATAGTTTAGCAAAAATTCTTTCAAATTATGCAAAAAAAATCAGTGGGATGAAAAAGTAAGGTTGATCTCACATCAGAAAAAATCAGAAGCAAAAATTAAGAGATAAAAAATATATTTCAACTTTATTTTTCTTCTCTCTTCTTTTTCTTTTGGTTGGATTGAATGAGTGGGTATGATTGAAATTGGTTAAAAATACCTAAACAAGGCTATATACAAAATTTGAGCAAAATTAGCAAAAACAAAGAGAGAAAAAATATATTTCAACTTTATGTTTATTCTCTCTTCCTTTTTTTTTGGTTGGATTTAATGAGCGGGTGTGATTGAAATTGGTTGAAAATACCTAAACGAGGCTATATACAAAATTTGAGCAAAATTTGAAGTGATTTATATTGGTTTAAGGTAAAAAAATCAAACCTAAAAATCCAATTACGACATGTGTATATCATATTGTATATCGTGTATATCAGTGAATATCACACACAGGTTTTTAAAGACGTTTGTGTATATCACTTTGTATATCATGTATACAACACAATTTTTTTATGGACGCCCATGTATATCACATTGTATATCGTACATATAACAAAAAACTTCATGGATATACACAGATACACATAATATACATGAGATATCACTGATGTTCATCAAGATATACACAGGTTACAATTTTGGTATACACATGTCCGATGTGCTACACCCTGTGATATACAAATTGTAACGACCCGGCCGGTCATTTTTGGAATTTACGCCCCGATCCCCCATTTACCGCTTCCCCTAAGTTCATTTCTGCTATTTTGGTATGCCAGGACGTTCGGTGTTAGGGTTCGGAGTGTTTTGGGACACTTAGTCCCTAAATGAGAGCTTAAGTGTTGAAAGATGGTCCGTAATCGGAACAGTATGAAGACGACCTCGGAATGGAAATCCGATGGTTTCGTTAGCTGCGTTAGGTGATTTTGGGGTTGGGAGCGTGTTCGGAATGCATTTTGGAAGCTCGTAGCTCATTTAGGCTTGAAATGCCGAAGTTTGAATTTTTGAAATTTCCGGTCCGATAGTGAATTTTTGATCCGAGGGTCGGAATGGAATTCTGGAAGTTTCTGTAGCACCGTCATGTCATTTGGGACGTGCGTGCAAAATTTCAGGTCAATCGGACGAGGTGTGGTTAGGTTTTTGATCGAAAGTGTGTTTCGTTGGAATTTGAAGTTCTTAGGCTTGAATCTTTGATTAATTCGTGTTTCCGGCGTTGTTTTAGGTGGTTTAAGGATTGGTACAAGTTTGAATGATGTTATGGGATATGTCCGTAGGTTTGGTTGAGGTCCCGGGGGCCTCGGGTGTGTTTCGGATGCTCATCCAAGCAATTTGAAGTTTGGAAATGCTGCAGAAAGTTGCAGGTCTGAATTCCTTCTTCGCGTTCGCAAAGAAGGCACCGCGTTCGCGTAGTAGTAGCCTATCCTCTCATCGCCGCGTAGTGTAAGTCTGGAGAGGGGGGCCCGTTCCTCTTCGCGTTCGCATAAGATCACCCGCGTCCGCGTAGCTTCACTATTTCCTCCATCTCGTTCGCCTAAGCCTTGTCGCGTTCGCGTAGTTCTTGATCCCCTGGCCTTCGCGTTCGCGCTCCTCCCTTCGCGATCGCGAAGGGCATTTTTGGGCCCTGATATTTCCTTCTTCGCGAACGCGTGCTTCCTATCGCGTTCGCGATGCTTTAGACTCCTGAATAGTACTTAACATTTCAAAAACGAGGTTTTGCCATTTTTATCAAAACTCAAGGTTTGGAGCTCGGATTTGGGAGCAATTTCAAGGGTTTTTCAAGGGCAATCACCGGGTAACGATTCTCTACTCTCTTATGACTAAAACCCATTAATCTAATCGCAAATTCACCCTTTAATTTTGTGTTTTTGAATGGGAAGTGGGTAAATTTCTTAGACCTAACTATGGGGTTTTGAGGGGTCATTTGACCTCCGATTTGGGAGATTTTTATATGGTTAGACTCGTGGGAGTACGGGGGTTCTGAAGACGTAAAAATTATTCGATTCCGAGATGATGGCTGGAGGGGCATTTTGGTCATTTTACCTATTTTCGCGCCCTAACTCTAAATTTAATAGTGGAATCAGTTGTTTGCAATATTATTTACGATATGTAATTGAATTGAATAGATTTGGGCCATTTGGAGTCGGATACTCGTGGCAAAGGCGTGGTTTCTATTGATATTGAGCCGGTTCGAGGTAAGTGGCTTGTCTAATCTTGTGTGGGGGACCTTTCCCCTTAGGATTTGTTATTTGTTGATTAGAGTGCCTTGTACGCGAGGTGACGGGCGTGTAATTGAGCCAATTGTTGGAAAACCCGGTTTTTCTTAAGATATTGAGATTGAGTTCCTTCCATATTTGCTTTATTCTACTTGAAATTACAACTTGTGCTAGATTAGGAAAGCATGTTTAGTTGATTTAACTTGCCTAATTGCTTAAGTTGCCTTAACTGTACTACGTGAAGCATGCTAGGTCAGTACTATCTGCTGCTTGTCTTTTGTACTTCATTTCCGTGTACCTTCTGGTTGTGATTGCGCATTTACATTAGGACTACGGATGTGGGATTCCGGTAGCTCTCCCCCCTGTTTGTTTACTTTGGGACTACGGGTTCGATTTCCGGTAGATCCCCCTACACTTTTACTTTGGGAGTTAGATTCCCGATAGATCCCCCTGCACATTGACAGTTGGACTACGGGACGGTATTCCGGGAGATCCTTCGGGTATTCACATATGTGGACCGGGGCGGTATCCCGGGAGATCCACTGGACGGTTGACTACAGGACGGTATCCTGGGAGATCCTCATTGTTACCATGGGTGTTGAGCTGTACTTATTCTGTGATTGTTTCCGTTCTTGTGTATTTTGCTATTGTCTTGTTTAATCTGTCTTATTTCACTGCTGTATTTATTATTTCTGTCAGATTATCATACTGTTAATTGTTGTTATTACTATGTTTTGTCTCAGTATGGCCCTGACCTTCCTCGTCACTACCCAACCGAGGTTAGGCTTGGCACTTACTGAGTACCGCTGTGGTGTACTCATGCCCTTCCTGCGCATGTGTTTTTTTTTTCATGTGCAGATCATCCAGGTGCCTCTACTCAGGCGCCCTATCAGTGAGGCAGGAGGACTACGGAGACTTCGAGGTAGATCTGCTGCGTCCGCAGACCGACGAGTCTCCCTCTTATTCTATCTTTAGTACTTAGTTTTTCCTTCTTTCGGTTGTTAGAAATTCTGGAGTTTGGAATCTTTACTATACACTTCTGTAGCCTGTGTTGCCCGTGAGTTTCCGTGTTTTGGGAATTGTTTTAGACTTGTGATATTGAGTTGTACTTGCCAAGCGGCATTCAGTACAATTTCTTTTAGATATTTGATTTGATTTTCTCTATTTTTCCGCAATTAATATATTTCCGCAAATGTTAGGCTTACCTGGTCATGGGGACTAGGTGCCGTCATGACATGTTTACGGTTGGTGAACTAGGGTCGTGACACAAATAATATAATATTTTTTATTATGATGATAAAGGCAGCAATAGCTATATATATAATTTTATATTATTGATATACAAAGAATAATATTATTTATATACAAAGAATGAAAATAAAATTTTAATATACATGTTGATATAGACAAAGAAGAAGAATAAAGTTGTGATATACATATTATTATTGTGATATACATTTATTGGCTATTTGATGCCAATATCTATAACTAGGGCTATTTTCTGTCAATTGTATGAGTATGTTGTTATATCATGCCAAAACCCCTTTAATTTATCTTTTTCTTCAATATTTAGTATTTACTTATGAAGCCAAACCATTGGATAATGCCATTGCTCTATGATTCATTGAAGTCATTTTTTGGGCCCTATGAAGCCCAAACAATTGGATATCCTATTGCTGTACGACCCATCAGGTCAATCCTGGGCCCAAAAGGATTTCCTCAGCAGGTTCCTTATTATTCTTAACGGGCTTTTACACAATTAAATTGAACTTATAGGGCAATTTATAGATTTGGCCGGTCGGCCAAATATAATTACATCCGCCAGTCAAATATATATAAAATATATAATTATACATTAATATACAAAATATGGAGTATATATTTTAAAGACTATTTTTTTTTTGGAGCGGCTATACTGTGTAGTTTTTCCAAACGGGCAAGTCATACATTTGGATGGCCAGCCAAAAATAATTACATCCGCTAGCCAAATATAAAAAAATATGTATAAAAAATATGTGTATTATATTATACAAAAGGTATATAGTTTGCCCAAAGTATTATATATAATAATTTTAGGTTCATTGCTATCCCTAATAGAAAAAGAGCCTATAAAACTATAGGGAAGAGCTAACTCATTTATGTTTTGCAGATGACCTTTTGATATTTTCCAGAGGAGATGTTACTTCAGTGACTGAAGTTCTTAACAGTTTCAATCAGTTCTCAACAGCTTCAGGATTGCAGGCAAATATAGGGAAGAGCTTCATTTATTCTGGAGGGGTAACATAGAATGATCAAGAACCGATACTGAAGAAGCTGGGATTCACAAAAGAAATGCTACCTTTCAAGTATCTGGGAATTTCACTATCAACCAAAAAGTTAACAATGATGCAGTGACAGTCCCTCATTGAGAAGATTGTAGCAAGAATCACATCATGGACAGCAAGAAAACTGTCTTATGCAGGAAGGAGCCAACTGATAAGCAGTGTTTTATTTGGTGTACAATCCTACTGGGCTCAATTGTTTATCCTGTCAGCAAAGTTGATGAAAGCAGTGGAAAGTTTCTGTAGAAGCTATCTATGGACGGGCAACAATGTCATCACAAAAAAAGCACTGATCAGTTAGGAGAGAGTCTGCTGCCCTAAAAGCAGTGGAGGATGGAACTTAATAAACCTGAGAATATGGAACAAGGCTACTATTATCAAATTATACTAGGATTTGGCAAGGAAAGAAGATAGGATGTGAATAAGGTGGATTCATGCATGCATATTACATAAAAGGCGCCAGTTGGAGCATTTAATAGTTTCAAAACAAGCAAGCTGGATGGTGAGGAAAATAATGGAAACAAAGAATATACTAGCGCAGGATAGTATACATATTTGCAGGAAAAAGGGTGTCATTAAGCAAATATACCTTCATCTACTGGGAGACCAACCGAGAATGCCATGGAAATGCTTGATTTTTGGGAATGTTGCAAGACCAAAAGCAAAGTTCACTGTATGGTTGCAAATGCAGAACAGACTACTGACTGCTGATAGGTTGAACAAATGGGGCATGATGATTGAGACCAAATGCAATTTATGTCAGAAAGCAAAGGAAACTAGAGACCATCTATTTGTGGAATGTGAATATACAAAATCAGTGGATGCATAAGGTAATGAGCTGGACACAAAATCAAAGCATAGTAGCAGATAGCTGAGAGCAACATGTGCAGCATGTGATCAAACGAGCCAAAGGCAAGTCAAAAGAAGGCCAACTATTCAAGATGTTATACTCAAAGTTAGTACATTATATATGGATAGAGAGGAACAAAAGGATTTTTGAGAAGACAAGTATTGGATGGGAGAGGATAGCCAAAGAGATCGCATGCGTTTGTTGTGTGCGAGCTCCTCCTAGAATAGCAGATATAGTTCAAAAATACAGTTTTTTGGAATAGGAAGCTAGGAAGAGAAAGAGTATACTGTAAATATGATAGTTAGTTGTGTTAGATAACTATGGTACCTTGTATAGTTTACAATACTGGTGATTAATAAAAAGTTAGTTACCAAAAAAAAAGAGCCTATAAAAAATATAGTATGATAAGTCTCAAATTGGGAGAATTTTGTGATTAGTCTTTGAATACAGAGAGAATACCAAAAAAGGGCTAATATTCACTTCAATAATCGGTTATTCAAGTATACCAAATTGAAGGTAAAGTGACAGAAAAAGAGACAAATAGATAATTAGGCATGGAGAAAGAGACACATAGATAATTAGGCATTATATGTCTATCTATCCTCAATAGCTATTTGCTTCAATTTTTCTTTTATACATAATTAAACATTGAAATTTAGTTACCATTAGAAATCAACTCTTTATCTTCGTGTATGAATCATTTACCCATCCATGTTCAGTTGAAGGTTAAGAATAAGAAAAGGTCGGTTTGAAGCTTTAAACAAATGGAGTTAATTGGTCGAGAAATCTTTACATAAAAATATTAGAAAGAAAAAGAAAAAGAAAGAATTAAGTTTGATTTCGAATTAAGTTCTCTTGTTTACTATAGCGACTAAGAATCAAATAATAATTTAATTTTTTTAATTTTTAATTTTTACAAAAATTACTCGTCTCCCAAGTGCATGCAGTATAACCCTAGGGTTGTAGTTTTCTCTCTCTACATATCGGGGCTCCTTTACTACATGACGCTTATCTAGTCAAGACTAATTATATCTAACTCTAGTCAAATTAATTTATATTTCACCTCTGAAATCATCTATGCAAAATGTGTTTTTATATGCTTTTCTTTGTCTGCCCCTCCAAAAATTAAACGAGAATATTTTTGTTATCTAATTTCCCCTAATTATTCCCGTTTTTTTTTCAAAGACAAGGATATGCAATGTAAAAGACAGCAATGGGTTTCTCTTTCTTCCTGCATAAAGATATTACTATATTTTATGGCCGCAGAAAGATCTTAGCAGAGGGTAATTTCACACACAAAGTTTAAAATTTTACTAATATACTGACAATATAAAGAACTTTTTTATCATCAGTGCATTTTAATTATTATAGCAGATAATCCGCCTTAATTATTTTCATGTTACTAATGTAACTTTTCATAGACGATTATATGTAATTATCTTTTACATGCCCTAATAGTGTAAAAAACGTTACACCATAGTATAAAAAGTAAAAAAGTTAACTGAAAAATTCGATAGTTCTGTTAGGTTATTAAGGTGGTCGATATGAGTTTTACAGGATAGAACAGAACTTGGTAAGCAATACAGGAATTAGCCAAAGGAAACAGAAATTAAACAAGAACTTAAATGGAACTTAATATTTTCGATATGAAATATAAATAAATACTTGAAAAGTCATAAAATTTTAAATATATACTGGATCATCAGCCAAATATAGGAACATCCAGTTGTAGTAAAGATATCTCCAGTTTCATGAACTTTGATAGAAAGTATATGAAACGGGTAACTGATCATACGCAAGACAAACAGATACATAAGTAATTTTATTTTTTTCCATATAATTACACATATATTACATATGGAGAAACTACATCCAGAGCTGATCAAGCAAAAATATAAACTTACATAGTTTACAAGGATTAGTATCTTACAGTACTATATATAGCTGCAAACATATATAGTAACACATATATGTATTAGTACTAGGGTTTCAAGTTCCTATTCATAACTCATATTAGGGTTTCCACAAACCCTAACAATTTCGAAATCGTATGATCATCAGTTGGGAATGAGCTTGAAAGGAGGTTTGGATAAAGCAGGAGTTGGATCATATCTCCCATAATCCTTTGTGTTCACCTTAAGCAGCCTTTCATGGATTTTACTCACCTCCTCATCATGGCGTAACTGCTGCTCCTGTTCCATGAAAATCTTGGCATGATCAGAGGCGGATCCAGGATTTTAATTATAAAGGTTCAAGGTTCCGATTTAAACTAAAACCCATCACCTTGTTTGAGTTGTGGGGTCATAGCTCAAAATTTTAGCAATTTTAGTGTTTTTTTTTTATAACGGACAATCCATGTCTAGGATAGAAGCAATGAGTTCAACTGAACCCATAGCTGAAATATTATATCCGCCCCTGGGCGTGATATATGACATGCTAATTAAAGTTGGAAAATTTAAGGAGAAAAAAAGAAAGAGGAACAAGAAAGCTTTTGTGTGCGCGCGCGTGTGAAAACCCTATAAGCAAAAAGAGTGAAAAAACCAATTACCAGAAGTCAAATCTTTTGTCAAAAGAAAAGCGCCAGACATGTAATACTTTCAATTTCTTGATAAATATTACTCATTAGGAGTATTTCTTATTGCTCTTTATTTGTGTCCAGAAAATAAAATAAATTGGTGACTGAATTAAATACAAACCTCATGAAATGCACCTAGCTTTTCCTGCTCAAAGTTGCTCAAAGACGTCGATCGTCGACCTGCATGAAATTTGGGCCTTAATTTTCTTGCATTAAGAAAAGATAGGAAAAAAAGAAAAAGTTCACCGCGCGCCATGAGAGAGTTGTGACTCTGATCACATGGCTAGCTAGGACTTTAACAACGATACAAAATTATTGTACTCTGAAACAGAAAATAGTGAAAATAATGTCACTCCCTCCTTGAATTAACGAAATGTAATATTTAAATGATGCAGATTAATGAAATTTGAGAACTTAGAAGAGAGCTCACTGCATGCAGGAGTTTTGCCTTTGACGACTTAGGCCTTATTATTTGTAGTAGTAAATAATAAACATATTCTTTTTTCCCTTTGTAATATACCATCAAGATTTAAGGCCATATGATAGAAAAACAACAAGGAAAAAAAAGAAAAGACAAGAAATTAGAGTGTAAAAGAAGGGCTATATTTCGTACTTTTCTTGTTGATTCTAAGCAAGAAGACCTAACAAAAATGAAAGAATGGATCATGTACTATAAGACATTAATTAAAGTTAAGTCCCATTATTTGCTTCCTCAAATAAACCTACCTGCAAATGAAGTTGGCAAAAGAGATGCAGTTATGAGAAGGAAGAAGAAACCAATTTTCTTGAGTAGCATGATACCACCCATTATCTCTAATTATTCAGATTTTTTTTAATTAATCTGCACTTCACTCTTTTTCTCTGGCACTCTTTTATCTTTCTATGAAAAGAAGTGGAAGCAATGATGCTTTACTTTCTCTACATTGCATCAGAGAACATTTAAATATATAGTACTATTTTAATTTGCTTTGAAGTACAGTGTCATGCTTTGGATAGAAATGAAGACAAATATTTTACTGTAAAGAATTCAATCCTTATTATGCTTTTTGGTTTTAAATTTGCAAAATGAAAAAAGGTGAGAGGCACCACTTTTCTTTTGTTGGGACGCTATAAGTCTAAAGAGTTAGTGGATTAATAGTTTAATGTATCATTTAATTAACACCAGAACAGGGAGCATGGACCCTTAACATAATTTTATCACTGTATACCACTTTGTTTTTAGTGATAAATTTTACATTGTAAATTAATATCAACATTCCTTGCAAATTGGCCTTTAAGACCAGCTCCACAATATCTTCCATCAGTTGTTATATTTTGATTTTGCAACACAGCACACCTTCCTCTGCTCCTCCTCACGTTAAGAGCTAGAACTAATTAGAGACAAAAAAGAAAAAAAATAAGGATTTTACCCATATAAACTGATTTTTTTTCTTTCTCAAAGAATTAGTCGTATTAGAGCAATAGTTTTTTATGTTAGCAGAGGAAGCTTGGAGAAGAATTTTTGGAATTGAAGAATAGCTCAATGAGCAAATTGAGTACAAGACTATGGACTATATACACCTCTAACTAACAATTAGTTACTAAGTAACTAAATTAACTCTAACATATCCTAACTTCTAACATGTACATTTAGGTCCCCATATCTTACTAACTTCTATATATTTTATTAAACTATATATTTCAGTACTCCCCCTCAAGCTGAAGGGTGTAAAATATTTAACACACCAAGCTTGCTAAGTAGAAACTGATGCTGAGGTGATGCCAATCCTTTAGTGAGTATGTGTGTGTGTTGATTTCTTATGGATACATACTGTGTTTGTAGTGTGAGCACGTAATTTTTGCCCTAAGCAAATTAATTCCAAAAGTTTCAAATAATTGATTTCTTTATTATTTTACAATTTTTGTGAATTTTTGTGTGAATTTTGGTGTTAATTGGTTGCATTTTAATATGAAAATACAGGAAAATACGCACATGCATTTAGGGATTTTTATTTTTACAAATTTAGTATTAATTAGGTATTAATTAGATTTAGAATAAAGTTTAAAGAAAACTTGCAAAAAATAGGCTGTTGCGCTCTTAATTGTTAATTGTTGCGTTTTATTTCTAAATAGAATTTTTTAAGTAATTTTAGGAAGTTTAAATAGCTTAATTGAGTCTTTGTTTTGTTCTAGCATTTTTATAAAACCAGAAAAAAATAAATAAATACTAAAATACCAAAATAAATAAATAAATAAATAGAATACAAAAGCAAGAAAACAAAATCAAAAAAAAGGAATTTGGGCTAAATTCACCCCAGCCCAAATCAAAGCCCAAAATTTGCACACTTGAAACCTGTCCAAAACTAGCCCAACTGCCCGGTCCAAAAGCTCTTAAAACGACGTAGTATAGGGGAGAAACTACGTCGTTTTGAAATAATGTTAGACCAATTAATCGTGGCCCTCCGTTCCCCATCATCTAACGGTCCTCATTAGTCCAAGGGTTTAAAAAAAGTGTCCGAAAAATTGTATGAACTCAAGAACACTTATCATCTTCCTCGTACAACTGTAACACCACCACCGTACCCCACCGTACCTCACCGTACCCCGCCGTATCTCCACCCTCTTGCCACCGTCCGCCGCCGGCCGGAAATCGCCGCCGCCGGCGGCGAAGCTCCAAATCACTCAAAAATTACACCCCTCAATCCTCTCATCCTCCTCTTTCCAACCCCCAACCTAGTTTCCCTCAAATCGTAACCAAAATGCTCGAATATTAGATCGAAATTTTCGGCCAGGATACCACCTTTACCAAACCCCACCAAATTTACACCATAAGACCACCACGACCTCCTCTATCAAACCCCCAAGGCCCTGATCCTCAAAAATGGCCGGAACTTCTCGAATATGGATTCAAAGTTTCCGGCCAAAACCCTAATTGCCCCAAACCTCTCCAAATTAATACTACGCGATCCTTTCGTCTTCCTCATGAGGAATTCAGTGTCAGTGGTGGTCGAATGTCACCGGATTGGTTCAAACGTCAGATCGGAGAGTGGCAGAGTCTCGAGCGTCAGTTAAGTTTGGTTCTCCTTTCTTTATTTTGTTTAGTTTGTTTCTTGTTCTCATACTTGTTAAACCTCTACTCCGATACGCATTTAATTTCCGTTAATGTTTGTTTTGATTTTGTGCCTGGTTATTAGTCTGTTGTGATCTTGGTTAGCTATGTGTTAGTGTGATTTTATCAGAATAAAATTTATTAAGTAAGATTTCCTTTCTTCTAGTTTTCTATTAGGGTTCTCAGTTCTTTCTTGTTTCATGTTATTAATTTAGAAATTTTGATTAGTTCTAGGTCTGTTTCTGATTTGCTCGTAATCCGGGCTAGTTTAAGTCTTGGTACTAATTTTGTGAGAGTCAATTGACTGGTAATCCCATTATTTAGTTTGGATCCGGACTTGAAATTGATTTTTTGGCTATAACTGTTTTAAAATTGCTTGACTGTGGTTCAAAGTAAGAGGGTTTAGTTAGCCAGTAATTCCAAGGGAATTTCAGGGGTAGCTTGGGTATGGAAAAGGGTAGTTTTATTAGGAATGGTAATTGTAAAGGTAAGGGAAGGGTAGTGTGGGAATTGTAATGGGTATAGGACCTTCTAGAACAAGACTTTTAGTGTAGTTTTGGTGAAATAAGTGTTGTTACTTGGGTAATAAGTCTTAGAAATGAGGGACTAAGAAACTAAATAAGAAAGGGACTAAAAAGAAAACTAAAATCTGAAGTTAACCTTAGGTTTTGCCTATAAAAAGGCACATACACTGCCTTGTTCAACAAGTTAGAGGGGACCTCTGAAAATTTCAAAGAAAAATCTGAATCCTGAAGTTCAAGTTACTTTTAGATCTCATTTCTGCAAAAAATCAAAAGAAAACATACAAAAAAAAGAAGCCCAGTAAAAGAAGACACTGCTATATTGTTTTAAGATTGGTCTTGTTTTCTAATCTAATTTTGCTCAAATTCGAGATCAAATCAGTATGTTCTGAGTTATTTCTAGTTGCTGAAGATCAGAAATCTCCTCCTAAGTTTAGTTTCAATTCGTCTTGGTTCAATCTAGTCTGCTACGTGGTTATTGGAGTCGTGTCCTTCATATCTCGATTCTGGTCTGTTTCTGTTATTGCTGGACTGCGTACGAGCTAGTGCTTGGCTATTAGCTGCTACTGCTTACTACCGCTGACTTCTTCCTCTTCCATTTTTGGTTCAAACTCCAGGTACATGCTCAAATTCGGCTTGATGTAACTATAAATGGAGATGAAATAAAGAGATGCTTGCACATTTGATTCCTAAATTGTACTTACTTTGTTTGTTATGTAGTAATAGCTAAGTAGATATGAAAGTTTAAGATGATTTGATTCTAATTTGTGTACGAATGAACTTTGGACTGTATAACATGGACTGTTCCTAGACTATTTCGGACTGTCGTTAGATTACTTTGGACTGTTTTGATAATAGATTCGAACTAATTTATGTAGGTTTACTATCTTGGATTAAGTGATAATACGTGATCATATCTTGTACAATAAACATTAGACCATTGCGAGATTTATGCTAGTTTAAATCCTTGGATATCCTCTAAAGTTTGTGTCCAGTTTGTAAAAAGCTAAATGTTCAATTTTACTCACTGTGTGAAGATCCAGAATATGTTCGAATTTGATGCTGGGCCCAATATAACATTTGGGTGGTGCAAGCTAGGCCCAGTTATACAAGAATCATCCTAGTATTTGTGGACTGGTATTTACCCATCTACCTATTGCGGGAGTCTCCTGCCAATTGGGCTCACACTGAGGCCCAGTTGCGCTCTAACAGTTCATAGAACAAACTATTTATTTCTTATTCCTGGATTCCTTTTAAGGCCCAGTGAATGCTGGAAATCTCACGTTTCAAGGCCCAACAAATGCTTCAAGTTAAAAAATCCTTTTTCAAAGATATACATAGGAATACGGGGAATAATTTGCAAATAAAATTTAGGTTTCGAATTAGGTGGCGGGTTCGAATTAAGAGGGTTTCCCCTTTTGTTTGAATTCGGACTTGAATTCGAGACCCGAATTTATAAATGTGAATTAATTAGGCCCCTTTAAAGACGGAAATGAATAGAATATCTTAGTCTACTTTAGGTTAGCCATAAAATAATAAAACGAGATGAACCTCGCTAAATAAAATTGCATAGATAGCGAGGCCCTCATTAGTTGCTTATAATAACATGCTTAGAATTCGGGACGTGCCGTTTAGCGAATTTCACGGTTTTCCCTGCAAAGATGATAATCCGCTAGTCGCTATAGGCACGTTTTAATAAGTTTACCTTCTTAAATACGGGTACGCATTTCGCGCAACCCAAATCCAAATCCTAAAACGTTGAATAAGAGGTGTTGAGGATCCGGGTGCATTTCATGTGACGTGATCCAAAGGCACGCTCTTAAACGGCGTTCACTTTCGTAAAAAATAAATTAAAAGCGGCAAATAATCTTGAAAACAGATTTTAGCCATTTATAATAATTTAAGCGACCGTGCTAGAACCACGGGATCCGGGGGTGCCTAACACCTTCCCTCGGGTCAACAGAACTTATTCAGAATTTCTGGTTCGCAGACTCCAATTGGGAAGTCGAATTTTTCCTCGATTTGGGATTTAAATTAAACCGGTGACTTCGGACACCAAAAGCCAATCTTATCCCAAGTGGCGACTCTAAAAATAAATAAATAATCCCATTTCGAATAATGTCACTTTAAATGGAAAAACTCCCTTATACATTTATCCTTCGGGGTGGGTGTGTAAAAAAGAGGTGTGACAAGAGTGACATTGCACTTCTAGAAGTCTTTGCTTAGATTTTCAAAAATAGTCAAGGAACCTGGTTCCTACGACTCAGGTTAGTGGTCTCTTCAATACTTATATGCCTTTTTAAGCTGCTGAAGTGTCATGTCATTAATTTATTTCCGCCTTTCTCCTGCCTCTCTCCTAACTTTTGAAGTCCAAAATTTTAAACCTTTTCTGAATTGACCCGTTGCCCCAAAAAGGCACTTCTTTATCTCACACCCAACTAAAACCGATTATTATCTTCAAAACCAAAATCAACCCTGTCTCAAAAAGAATCCTTCTCTCCAAATATGCCAAAAGTGAACCCAACTCTATCACTTTCCAAAATCCTAACTCCATCTGAATCAAAACCCCAAGAAGTCTTTGGTAGATTTTGATGGAAGTTTAACTGAAAGGGATTTGGGTAGATCTAATATTCTAGAGCGTGAGGCTGAAATTGTTGCTGGATTTATGGAAGTCTTGAAGGATGGAGAAATTGGTAAATGTGCAAACTGAATGTGGGACCTGATCCCTCAAGTCCTTCTCGGGAAGTCAATTTTAATGATGATCTTTTTCTTTTTGAGTTCTGTGTTTAAACGAACTTCTGATCCAGTAATAAGGATTGATGAAAAGCAGGTTGATTGATGATGAAGTGGTGTGACCTACTGATGTGATTGTGGAAGAGAAAATGAAGTGTAAAAAAAATTGAGAAACAAAAGTTGGCCGAGAAAGATGCAGCAGATGATAAGGGTAAACATATTGACAAGAAAAAGAGGGAGACATGGCTGCTCAGGGATAGAAAGGGTAGAGCAAGTGAGGAACCTGGTTCCTTACAGAAGCAAAAGGTTGAGCCATTAGGTTTGGAGAGGTAGAAGACTTTGAAGTCTCAAAAAGTGCTGTAAGGCAGAGTGTTGACTGTGATATTGTTGAAAAATGGAGGAACTTCTTGACATTGTTGAGTTCCAAAAATAGAATCACCTCTTTGTTCCTCCAAGTACCAATGTTTCTGAAGAAGAAGTAAAAACTTCTATGTTTTATGTGATACTATGATGCTATATGTGTGTGGTACTGAGTTTGTTCTTGATGAAAAGAAGCTTGGGGAGATTCTTGGTGATCTGATTGATGGTTCAGCCTACTCAGATAGGTTGAGTACCAAGTCCTCGTAGACACTCGGCAGAATAGAATGCTAAGTTGAAGGGTGAGAATGAAAGATTGAGGAAACAGGTGGAGGAACTGAGAGAGCAGATGATCATTGATCAAATGAGAGTAAATGAATGAATGGACAAGCTCATCAAGGCCTTAGCCCCTTACTTTTCCTCCTGCCCAGTGATCCATATCTTTCACTCCTTCCAAATTCCCTTGAATTCTTATCTTATTTTGATTCCTATATTTGATGACATTGGTACTTTAGTTGTTTAAATTGTCATATCATGTATTGTTGAAACAACTATGCTTTAATTATAATTACTCTACTATGGGCAATCACTCTATTTTGTGCAATGACATTCACTTGTTGTTCTTGTTATTGTTTACGTTGTGTTGCTCAAGTGGCATGAGTTAATGTTGCTGAACTTCTTTTTGGATGTGCTTCTTCTGTTATTCTTTTCGATGATGCCAAAAGGGGGAAGTTATATAGGTGTCAACATGGGGGAGGAACAGAATCGAATTGATATGTTGTTTTGTGCATGAAAGATAGCTCTGCTTCGCAGGGGGAACGTTGCTGATAATATGTTGATCACAGGTCTGATCCGCAGAGAAACATGTGAGGAATCTGGTTCTCAAATGTTATATTAATTTTTGGCTGTGCTTCTTCTGTTATTCTTTTCAATGATGCCAAAAGGGGGAAGTTATATAGGTGTCAACATGGGGGAGGAACAGAATTGAATTGATATGTTGTGTTGTGCATGAAAGATAGCTCTGCTTCGCATGGAGAACGTTGCTGATAATATGTTGATTATAGGTCTGATCCGCAGGGAAACATGTGAATCTGGTTCTCAAGTGTTATATTAATTTTGGGTTTGGCATCATCAAAAAGGGGTAAATTGCTCTAAGTTACGTATGTCATGTTTTGATGATGACAAACGTTCTCAAGGAATTGGGTACGGACCAGATGTGATCAGTAGATGTAAGGAACCTAATTCTCAGGGGGAATATTAATTCTGGGTTTGTCATCATCAAAAAGAGGGAAATTGATAAGTTATGGTATTTTGAGTTTTGATGATTTGCCAAACAGTCTTGAGGAACCAGTTGTGATCAGTTTCTTAGGTTTGGTTCTTAGGAGGGATATGTCTAATTCGTTGGGGGAACAATGTGGAGATCCGGTTCTCAGGGGAAAATCAATTCTAAGTTTGTCATCATCAAAAAGGGGGAAATTGATAGGTTACAAGTACTTAGGGCATAAGTGTCACACCTCCTTTTTCACACCCCCGGGAAGGGTATAAGGGAGTTTTTTCCAATTTAAGTGACAATCGAAACGGGATTATTTTATTTAAAAATCAGAATCGCCACTTGGGATAATTTATGGTGTCCCAAGTCACCGGTTTAAATCCCAAATCGAGGAAGATGACTCTATTTACGGTCTGCGAACACAGAAATTCCGGTAAGGAATTCTGTTAACCCGGGAGAAGGTGTTAGGCATTCCCGAGTTCCGTGGTTCTAGCACGGTCGCTCTGATCATACTTGGCTTATTAAATTGTATAATAACTGATTTTAGAACCTATGTACATTTACCTTCTCTTTAATTAGGGAATTATCTTGAAACAGGTCACGCGTACGTGTACCCATTTGTTTGGCGCGTCAAAAATCATGTCACGCGAACGTGTCCACAATTAATAACGTTTTACTATTATTAAGAAAGTTCGGCCGAAGTTACGCGAACGCATACTCCGGTTTTGTTTTTAGAAATCGTAATCATGTCACGCGAACGTGTCCACAACCACGATAGTATATTAAACGTGCCTAAAGCAAAACTACGAACGTTTGTCATTTTTACATCTAGGTTATAAAATTAATACGGGGGCCATAGGGATTCAATTATAAATGGCACACCTCGGACTATATAAACTAAAATTAATTAGTGACCTATTAAACGAATTTCATTAGTAAGAAAATTTATTCGGAGTTGTGCGAACGCATACTCCGAGTTGGATTTTTAGAATTATAGGTATGTCACGCGAACTTGTACACAATCAGAATTGTTTTAAACGGCCCTAAAGGCTTTTCTACGAATATTTATCCTAATGTCTAATTACAACATGTGAGGGCCATAGATTAATTTTGATAGCACACCTCAAGCCAATTGAAGGACAATACTTAATTAAAAAGGGCCACGACGTTAAACCTAATCTAAATTGAGGTTCAGATTGCTCTTACTAGTCATAAACCCAAGTGTAATGAAGCAAACATTTTAATCACATGAAATGGTTTGAGCCAGCTATAGGCCCAATGTCATTTGAAGACTTTCAGAAGAAAGAACGCAGAGTGGCCAGGCATGATACCCGGAAACCAACATCAAACGGGAATGGCCATTCAAATCTCGAGGACAAACCCCTTTTCATCATATCCATTACAAAAAAAAACGATGAATTAGAACTTTTCTGGATGCGATAGGGCCCAAAGTTGGGCCTAAAGAGTCACCAATGGCGGAAACAAACATATTGGCCCCTTTCCTAGCAGGCAGACCCATATTGGCTTAAGCTGGGTCCTATTCCCTTATGAAAACTCCAGGAAAACATAGGCAAGAACTAACATGCATCACCATATTGAGAGTTCAAAATTTCTTACACCTGTTTACAAGTAATTGTGAGATGAACAAGGATCCAAGGCTACTCTTTATCACATGCTAATTTTTGCATTAATAGCTTACTCTAACAATGATAAAACTATGTATCTCCAACAACCAACCAATGTTACTCAAATTAGAACAACTGAGCTGTGGAGTTTCAAACAACCAATTTTAATGTGATATCCAAATTACCAACCCTAAATATGAATGAGAGATGCAGAACTCAACTACTGATTCAACCAATAACATTATTCACTAAATCTCCACCATAATAGTCCAAACACACAAGTACCTGAGAAAGAATTTAACCAAACTAGAATCAAAATAACAAATTAGAGTCCAAATACAGTCCGAAAATACACTGTCTAAGCATGACTAAATACAGTAGAGTTCAAATAGTAAAGCTAATTCAATAAGAAACACATAAGCAATCTTTGAAGAACATAGACCAATATTCACCTAATATTCATCCACAACTATCTAAATCAATTACAGTGCTTCAAAATATACTTCTCACATTAACGAGATCCAAGAAGTACCTGGGAAAAATCAAATCAAAAGAAAGGTGAAAGAATCAGTAACAGTAGCAGCTTGTAGTTCAGCAAATCAAACACAGCACACTTAGCTTCCTCAGACCATTTTTGAGCCCAACATGAACCGGAAAATCCTTTTTGAAAGTCTTGAGCTATTACTAATGATGAGCTTAAAGGATAATTCTCAATAATTTCAGTCAAAGTGATGCAGGAAAACTTCTGTATTTTTAGAGTATATCCGGCTGCTTAAAAATGAAAGGGAAGAGGTCTTATATAGGCATGCCTAAGGCATCCCTAGTCCAACTAGCCAATTCCCTTTCTACCCTTGAATTCCTGGTTGTTTTACCCCTTTTACCCTTTTAAAAATATCTGAAACCCCCTGCCCTTAACAAACCAGCTCTCATCTTATCCTCCAGAACCTTCCTTCTAACAGAAAATGATTCCCTCAAACCCCAAATCCCTAAATTGACCCCCGGACACCCTTGTATTTACTTTCCAATTAGTAACCTGGGTCAAGTTAAGCTAAGACCCCAAATGAACGGGTCTCTTAACTGGGTCAGTTATGACCACAGCTAATACAAGAACCTAAACCATCAGAAATGATTAAACACACACACAAAAAGAAAAATCAAATCCAGAAAGTGGAAAACAACAAACAACTCTGACTTTGCAATTAAACTTAATGTAGCTACCAAATTAAGATGAATTCAACTGCTAAAGAAAACTAGACAAAGCAATGAAGCAGATAAAATAAATAAAAAAAACAGAAAATATTACAATGAACGAAATCGTGAGAAAAAGGAGGGGAAAGTACCAAATCACGCCGGAATGTCTTGACAAAACGAGACGAAATGACGAACGATGACGGGAGTAGACATTTGGCCGGAATCTGATGAGTTCGTCAAAATCCGGCGTCCTCGGAATGAACTAAAACCAATGCTAATCGATTTCTCTCGTTAAGAGCAATCGACTAACGTAGATTATAGGTCAAAGCGAGCCGGAACTTGTGCCGAATTAAAAAAAAATAGAATGAATTAGGGTTTGAATTTCTAGATTCGGAATTGGGGGAATTTCATTGGGATTTTTGGGAAATAAATGTGGGGATAGGATTTAGGATGGCATGGGTATTGCGTGGTATGAATTTGGGGTGGTTTGGAGTCGCGTCGCCACCGGAGATGGTGAGGCGTTCTAGGGCGGCGCTAGGGTTTTTCAATCTTTGAATATGAGAGAACGGAGACAAAGCAGATGGGATTGGGGGTAGGGGTCGTTCAGACACTAATATACCTAGGGGACCTTAGTTCTGGTCCGTTGGATCAATGTGATCCAACGGTTGAGATGGGATAGGGGAAAACGGGGTCGTTTTGGTCTAGGGTGGGGCTGGTCCGGATTTAGCTGGGCTGGGGCGGGTTAATGAGAAGAGAGAGGTCTGGGCTTTGCACTTTGGGCCATTACAACAGCCCTATTCTCCTTTTCCTTTTTCCTTTATTTGTTCTCTTTTCTTTTTAGTTAATTAAACTTAAATTAAAATTCCAAAAAATAATTAATTTGGGAAAAACTAAGCCGATCACCCACAAAATATTTATGAAAATTAATTACTCCTAAATTAAAAGAAGAAACTACTAATTTAAATTTAAAAGGCTAAAAATGCAAAAGTAAACCATTTTGGTGATTTTCATTTTTTAACAAAAGAAATAATTTACTAATTAAACTAAGAAATGTAAAAATGAACCCTAAATGCAATGCAGAGTATTTTTTGTATTTTTCATGATCTAAATAAAATAAACATGCACAGACAAATGCAAACAATTAACAAAATCCTACAAAAAATCTACGAAAATTGTAAATAATGGAAAAAATTTATTTTCTTGAATTTATGGGAGTAATTCATAAAGGGCAAAAATCACGTGCTCACAGCTGCCCCTCTTTGCTCGGAAACACGAAGAGTTTTCGTGCAAAGATAAAGTGAGCGGATACGAGCGATTTTTGCTCGTTTGAACACTCCGTGGGAAGCGTTTTTGAAAGATTTCACCGCACCCTGATTCCGAGGTTGCCTACATATCCTTGGCTATAAAGGAATCAGGTCAGTATAGTTCGGGAAGTTTCGGTAGTTGGGACTACCAGGAAGCTGTGATTTCACTGTTGTTGTTGCTGCTACTGCTTGCTGAACTCCTTATTACACCAAGACAAAATAAAAGAATCTAGACTAAACTATGATCTATGAATTACAAGAATCCTATCTACACTTCCTCAAACTTGATCTTGCAGTCTCTACTGCTCTGTTGACTTGGACTCGTTAGGTGAGTTTCCTTTGCTGCTGACTTGAATTGTACTCTGAGGTGCTTTCCCTTTGTTCTCCAGGTGGGTGCCTGATTGCTGAACTGGAACCGTTTTCTTCAAACATTGCTGCTTTCCCTTTGTTCTCCAGGTGGGCGCCTGATTACCAACCTTTGAATTATCTTCCTTTCCTTCCGAAACTCGCCTTGTTTTCCCTTTATTTTCCAGGTGGGCGCCTGATTGCTGAACTTGAATTGTATTCCTTTCCTCTGAAACTTGAATTGTTTTCCCTTTGTTCTCCAGATGGGTGCCTGCTTACCAACATTTGCACTGTTTTTCCTTGAGACTTGAACTGTTTCCCACTGCTTTCCCTTTGTTCTCCAGGTGGGCGCCTGATTTCCAACATTTGCACTGCTCTCCCTTTATTCTCCAGGTGGGCGCCTGATTTCCAAAACTTGAACTGCTTTCCCTTTATTCTCCAGGTGGGCGCCTGATTTCCAACACTTGAACTGCTCTCCCTTTATTCTCCAGGTGGGCGCCTGATTTCCAAAACTTGAACTGCTTTCCCTTTGTTCTCCAGGTGGGCGCTTGATTTCCAACATTTGAATTGTTTTCCCTTTGTTCTCCAGGTGGGCACCTGATTTCCAAAACTTGAACTGCTTTCCCTTTGTTCTCCAGGTGGGCGCCTGATTTCCAACACTCAAACTGCTTTTCCTTTGTTCTCCGGGTGGGCGCCTAATTTCCAAAACTTGAACTGCTCTCTCTTTGTTCTCCAGGTGGGCGCCTGATTTCTAAAACTTGAACTGCTCTCCCTTTGTTCTCCAGGTGGGCGCCTGATTTCCAAAACTTGAACTGCTCTCCCTTTGTTCTCCAGGTGGGCGCCTGATTTCTAACACTTGAATTGCTTTCCCTTTGTTCTCCAGGTGGGCGCCTGATTTCCAACACTTGAATGGCTTTCCCGCGCCTGATTTCCAAAACTTGAATGGCTTTCCCTTTGTTCTCCGGGTGGGTGGCTGATTGCTGAACCTAAATTGTCCTCTTCTTGATACTGCTTTTCTTTTGAACTGTCTTCCTTTGAATCATTGCTTTCCTTTGAAATTTGAGCTGTTTTCCCTTGTTCTCCAGGTGGGCGCCTGATTGCTGAACTTCGAACTGTCTTCCCTTGTTCTCCAGGTGGGCGCCTGATTGCCGAAACTTCAACTGCCTTCTCTTGAGACTGCTTTTCCTTTGAACTGTCTTCCCTTGTTCTCCGGGTGGGCGCCTGATTGCTTGAACCTGAACTGCTTTCCTTTCCCTTGAACCTTGTGTTGTCTTCCCTTGTTCTCCAGGTGGGTGCCTGATTACAACAAACGGACGAAACAAAAGGAATTTTTCTGCCCCAGTTTGATATTGGGAACAATATGTGAGTGTTTACCGACTCTTGTTATCAAAATAAGTTCTAAGCTAATTCCCTTATCCTGAAAATTTCAAGCCAAGTCTCATCTTCAAAAGTGAAAACTTGAATGCTGAATTATACTTCCCAAAAGAAAAACTCTCGTGAGACCTTGTCACTTGCGAGGGTCTCGAAACTTACTAAATCTTGTTATCCGGGAGAGTACTGAAAATTTATGACCGAGCCTGTCTGGAACCTGCCTTCTTCACCGAGGGTTTCTCCGGAACAAACAAAATTTCCTGCCCCTGTTTCAATCAAAGAAATATCTTGTCAGTTTGAAAATATGGTGGTTAGTTTGCGGCATTCTTGCTGAGGGTGGCCTTTCCACTGTCGTGCTTTGTGTTTCTCAACTGTATCCAACCGGCAAGGAATTGTTTCGCCTCTTGATTGAACCTTAACCACGGAACCCTGAATGACCTGAGTGCCCTATACTCAACCTGCTGTTTTAACCTCTCCGTATTTCCAATTTGAACCTCTATATTTCTCCCCACAATTTTTGAAACCACTTGATTACTTGAACCTCGGCTAACACCTTATTTTTCATTGTGCATCATGTTGTTTCTGGAATGCTGTGGCCACATTTCGCTTTGTGCAATTGGAAGTTGGTAATAAGCTTTGCAATCCCTTCTTGTTTGCTTAGCAAGGCTAACATTGGAAAAAGCCTTAGGGACAGTAGACCAAAAAGGAGATAAAATGCAATGACTTCGAGAGTTATGAATAAAGAAGAAGATTCAAAACAGGAAGACTGTTTGAGGAAGAAAAAGGAAAAAAGGACTTATCTGAGTGAGGCTGCTAGCATCAATGATCATGACATGCATTTTGGATTAATCAGCCTAGTCCATTCAGTCAATCACCTTTCAGTCCTCACACTTTATGCCTGGGGTCCCCATGATCCAATTCCTTTGCAAAATCAACAACCTTATTCGGCTTGCGGCGCCCTGAAGGGTTTTCACCAGCAAACCTCTCTCATTTGTTCATCTCTCAACTTGCCACCGCCTTACGGTGCCCGTGAGGGTTTTCACCAATAAGACTCTCTCATTTTTAATTTCTCTCAGCTTTCTGTCACCTCACGGTGCCCGTGAGAGTTTTCACCAATAAGACTCTCTCATTTTTCATTTTTCCTGCTTAAACCGGAGTGTTGCCCCTGATATGAATCACCTCTACTTGCTTGACTTGGCATCTCTCGAAGACTGATCGGAAGGTCTTTCTTTGGACCGTAATGTGGGCTTTTGGATAAGGTTAGAAAGAAAGGATATCAAAGGTTCAAAACAACTCTAATGGGTTAAAAATTACAACTCTTGGAATCAGATAACCACAACTTCCTGCCCCAATTTCTTTGCTTGGGGACTTTTGGATTTTTATTTTGATGGTATCGAACCGTGAGGTTGCCTACGTATCCTTAAAAGGAATCAGGTCGAACGTAGTTCATGTCATAGGAATTGCTTTGTGGTTGTTACTTCTCTTTTTCTTTTCTTTCCCTTTTTCTTTTTCTTTTTCTATCTTTTTTTCTTCTTTTTCTCTCTTTTTCTTTCTTTTCCTTCTTTTTCTCTTTTTTTCTTTTTTCTTTCTCTTCATTCTTTTCCATTCTTTCCTTTTCTTTTCTCTTCTCTATTCTTCTTTACTTCTTTACTGAATTTCGCTTCTGATTCCAAAAGAGGGGTATGAAAGAAAATAAATAAGGCTCAAAGGAGTAACAAAGGATAAAGTGTTTAGATAGCAGAACAAAATGCCTTCGTCATTCCAATCTTCAAAACATGCCAAGTACAAACAAACACAATTTAAACCAAAGAAATCATACATAATATCTTTTGATTGCATCAGAATTGATAGCCATGTCTACACATTTGCCTTCTATGTCTGTTAAATACAAAGCACCATTGGACAACACTCTTGTTATGATGAACGGTCCATGCCAATTTGGGGTGAACTTGCCTTTTGCTTCAGCCTGATGCGGAAGGATGCGTTTCAATACTTACTGACCCACTTCAAATTTCTGGGGACGCACCTTCTTGTTGTAGGCTCTTGCCATTCTCTTTTGATACAACTGGCCACGACACACTGCTGCCAATCTCTTTTCATCAATCAAACTCAATTGCTCCAAACGGGTTTTGACCCACTCATCATCATCAATTTTGGCTTCAGCAACAATCCGAAGTGACGAGATTTCAATATCTGCAGGTATCACTGCTTTAGTGCCATATACCAACGAATAAGGAGTTGCACCTACTAAAGTGCGAACAGTAGTGCGATAACCCAACAATGCAAAGGGCAACTTTTCATGCCATTGCCTGGAACCTTGCACCATTTTCCAAAGTATCTTCTTTATGTTCTTGTTGGCTGCCTCGACTACTCTATTCGCCTTGGGCGGTATGGGGTGGAATTGCGATGCGTAATCTTAAACTGCTGACATACCTCTTTCATCAGGTGACTGTTGAGATTAGCACCATTATCTGTGATGATCACCTTTGGGATCCCGAACTAAGGCTGTATGGTGGGCCGGGCCCAGGCCTAAATGGGCTAAACGGGCCGGCTAAACGGGTCTGGGCTTAGCGGTCCCGGGCTCTGGCGGTCCCGGGCTTCACGGTCCCGGGCTTCGTGGGCTCAACGGGTGGGACCAGCCCGTGACGAGCCTAAGCCCATATGGTCCTGGGCTAAATGGGTCGGGCTCGTGGGCTTAGCGGGCCTAACGGGCTTTTTTTATTTCCGGGCTTTTTTTTTAAATTTTTTTATTTAAGGCAATTTCTTGTAAACCATATATGTATGTATATATATAAATTGCTCTTATGCATGGCTATATAAATATATGTAGTATATATAATATAGAAATCTAATTATTAAAGTGCTTGACGAAAAAGTAAAATAACAAAACAATAGTAAAACTAAATTGGCATGCATAATAAATTAATAACAAAGTACAACATGAGGCATAAATGCGTCTAATAATTTTAAAATAACACAAATTGTTGAAAAATCTTAAAGACGAATTTGCGGATAAATACCCTCAACACAATACTTTATATGCCTCCTTAAAATGCCTGTGGTACACCCTAAATTTAAGACTCTTCCACAGTTCTTGCACTTTAATATTTGGCCTTCTTCATTTTCTTCAAGCACTTCATAGTATTGCGAAACAAATAAGCGCACTCTTTCCGAACGAGGCATGATTTAACTTGAAAATTGAGATTGAGACTTGAAGTCTTGAAAATTGGAGATTGAGAGATTGAGAGAAATTTAGATTGAGAAATGAGTATTGAGTATTGAAATGAAGAAGAGGGAGGGGGGNAAGCGTGCTCACTGATGCGCACCAGGATGATGTCCAGATCCACCTGCCTCAAATCCTTTACAATTAAGTACAGAAGTGTAGCATGAGTACATAAACCACATGTACTCAGTAAGTATCCCGTCTAATCTACGAAGAAGTAGAGACGAGAGGTCGACTTGATACTCACTAAGGTCAAGATAATATAATATAATAAAAGTGAGATATACAGCATGAAGGATCTCCAATAACACACGTTTAATAGAAGAGTCATATTCATGTTCTTGTCATAATTAAATTACCAGTTTTCCCTTTTTATGTCAAATGAGTGATCATGTCATAACTAAACGTAAGCATATAAATCATGCACAAACATGCCGAGGTCGACGGCCCGCTCCAACAGAAAATAAATTGTGCACTACCGAGGGTCGAGCGGCACGAACCATAGATGCATCTATTATCACCGAGGCGATCGGCCTGATCCATAATCATCAAGAAAATATCAAGAAAAGCACATAGGGCTCAATTACATACAAGGGAATTCCTACCAAGGCTCAACAAACTCATACGTTCACCTTTCATTTCCTCAAGTCTCTAGCAAATCAAAATGATCATATTGGCAATTTAAAATAAGAGATATTCCCCAATTAGACATGGCGTGGGTGTTAAACTACCCGAACAATTATCATATAGTAGCTACGCACGGACTCTCATCACCTAGTACGTACGTAGCCCCCGCATTTAGCAACAATTACTAATTTAAAATCCTATGGGGACAATTCCCTCTTACAAGGTTAGAAAGGAGACTCACCTCGCTCCAAAGTGCACTCCCAATGTCCAAGAACGAGTCCAAGTCCTTAATTCGAAGCTGGACAATCCCAATCTAATCAAACGAAGTAAGAACTAGTAAATAAAGGCTTGCAAGGTTGAATTCTAGCTATTTAAGCAACTTCCTAACCATTAACACAAGTTTCCTAAATTCCGACCCCGGGCCCACGTGCCCGGATTCCGTGATTTTTCGAAGGAAGTTGTTCTCTATCACCAAAGGATCACAAATATATGATTTCAAGTTCACTACATGGAAAATTATGTGAATAAACCTTAGTTTTTATTAAACCCTAGGACTAGCTCAAATCCCTTGATATTACCTAATTTTTAGTGTTAAATCTACCTAATGTTTATGTATTTGAACTAAAAATGAGTGGGGATTACTTACCTTGCAATGTTATGTTGAAACCTCCTCTCTGGAATCACCAAAATCGCCTATGTGTTGAGAGTAATGTGGAAGAAATGAGTTTGGGTTCGTATTAATGAACCCTTCTGCCCCAGTGATTTCCGCTTCTGCGGAAGGAATCCCGCTTCTGCGGGTTCCGCTTCTGCGGACATGAGCCGCTTTTGCAGAAATGGGCAAGGGGTCCTGGGCCGCTTCTGCGGTCATAACCTCGCTTCTGCGAGGCCGCTTAAGCGGAAAGCCCACCGCTTCTGCGTTTCTGGGCCTGGGCGGATGGACCGCTTCTGCGGTCAGGGGTCCACTCCTGCGGTTTTCCTTGGGCCTGGCCCCTTCCGCTTCTACGATAAAACGACCGCTTCTGCGGTCTCGCTTTTGCGGTCCAAGAGCCGCAGAAGCGGTTATGACAGAAGCAGCAGATAAGGTTTTTCCTAAGTTTTCAACTTCACTCGCACCTCGACCATTTGACGCTCGGGGCTCCCGAGCCCCGCCCGAACATACCAACAAGTTTGAAATCACGAGGCGGACCTACTCAAGCCCTCGATACGCTTAAAAAAACGCTAAATCAGGGAATCAACCCGAAAACCAAATTATCCAAATCATTGAACCTTCAAGTTCTAAATTTCCTCCTAACAGGTCAAAACGCCCTTAAGCCACTCGGATTGACACCAAATTTTATAGGTAAGTCTTAACTGATATTTCAGACTGGTACCAAGTTTCGGAATCGAAATCTGAACCCGATACCTAGGAAAACAATGATTTCTTAGTTTATTTCAACCTTTGAAACTTTAACTTAACAATTTCACATAAAAATTCATTACTCAGGCTAGGGACCTCGGAATTCGATTCCGGGCATACGCCCAGGTCCCATATTTTCTCACGGACCCTCAAAAATTGTCAAATCACGATTTCGGGTCCGTTTCCCCAAAATGTTGACCGAAGTCAAACTTAGCCTTTTTGAAGAAACTTAAAGAAACAACTAGACTTACTCTTGCTCAAAACTCTTCTAACTTCCGAACCACCCGTCCCCGCAAGTCATAAATTAGCTAATGCAAGTGCGGGAAGTCTTATTTAAGGGAACGGGGTTCAAAAATGCGAAACGACCAGTCGGGTCGTTACATCTAAAATATGTATTTGATAGAATAGTTTCCGGATACTGTAGATTTAATAACTAAGTTTCATTTGGCTTTCCCTCCCTAGTAGTATTGAATATGCATCTTCAAATGAAACAACTTAAAGTAAGTTTATGCATTGATGGTCACTTGGTATTGCTGCAAATTGTTCCCACACTATTTTCTGTTTGTTTCTTTATAAGTAAAATTTCCTGTCTCCATGTTCAAGACTATTGGACACAGAATTCATTTAAATGATAGTTCTAACCTTTTGGACATGTGCTGGTGCATGCGAAAAACCTGTTTGATGGTGTTCATTCTTTGCACTCTTATCTCCCTGCATTTATCTTCTTTATCCGATTGTTGCGTAACTGGTGTTTTGTTGCAGTGGCAATGGCACGCATGATGTTTCCCATAGAAGTCTTGTGCCTATAGACATAGTGTATGTGTGTTATGTGATAGTTTTTATAGTTATAGACAGTTGTTGGAACAACCCCGTACAACTATTTACCCTGTTAGTATAGCTAAATACTATCATATGCTTCTGGATCCTTTTTTAGCTGTCTTCGCTATTTGTTTTTCCTTTAATAATAGTAGTATCGTACAGTATCTTGAAAATACTTTATAGCTGCATTCCTTTTTGCTTTTTCTCTTTATTCCTATCTGTTATGTAATAGTAGTAAGGCTGTATGGTGGGCCGGGGCCGGGACCGGGCCTAAATGGGCTAAACGGGCCGGGCTAAACGGGCCTGGGCTTAGCGGTCTCGGGCTGTGGCGGTCCCGGGCTTCACGGTCCCGGGCTTCGTTGGGCTAAACGGGTGGGACCAACCCGTGACAGGCCTAAGCCCATATGGTCCTGGGCTAAATGGGCCGGGCTCGTGGGCTTAGCGGGCCTAACGGGCTTTTTTTATTTCCGGGCTTTTTTTTTAAATTTTTTTTATTTAAGGCAATTTCTTGTAAACCATATATGTATGTATATATATAAATTGCTCTTATGCATGGCTATATGTAGTATATATAATATAGAAATCTAATTACTAAAGTGCTTGACGTAAAAGTAAAATAACAAAACAATAGTAAAACTAAATTGGCATGCATAATAAATTAATAACAAAGTACAACATGAAGCATAAATACGTCTAATAATTTTAAAATAACACAAATTGTTGAAAAATCTTAAAGACGAATTTGCGGATAAATACCCTCAACACAATACTTTATATGCCTCCTTAAAATGCATGTGGTACACCCTGAACGAAAATTTAAGACTCTTCCACAGTTCTTGCACTTTAATATTTGGCCTTCTTCATTTTCTTCAAGCACTTCATAGTATTGCGAAACAAATAAGCGCACTCTTTCCGAACGAGGCATGATTTAACTTGAAAATTGAGATTGAGACTTGAAGTCTTGAAAATTGGAGATTGAGAGATTGAGAGAAATTTAGATTGAGAAATGAGTATTGAGTATTGAAATGAAGAAGAGGGAGGGGGGTATTTATAGTGTTAGAGAAGGTTAGTTTTGTAAATTGAAAAAAAAAACGGTTCTTTGTGCAATATGACCGTTGGTGGTCATTGGGGATGGGGCCTTCATTTTGAAAAATCTTGTTTTGTAGTATATATAGTACTACTTCTTCATTATATATACAGTATACTAGTATAGTATACTATATATAGTATGTTATGTATATATATTCCCTTATATATTTTGTTGTAGTATATATTGTATGTTATGTATATATTCCCTTATATATTTTCTTGTAGTATATATTGTATGTTATGTATATATATTCCCTTATATATTTTCTTGTAGTACATATTGTATGTTATGTATAGATATTCCCTTATATATTTTCTTGTAGTACATATTGTATGTTATGTATATATATTATAGCTTATAAATAATTGCAAGTTAAAGACAAAAAAATATTGCAAAGAGATATTCAAGGGCATGTCTTATAATTTTTATTACCAAAAATGGCATATATTTCTTAGTCTTCTTCCCCCCAATGGAATGAGCACAACAAGGTACTAATACCACCATTAAAAGGAAAAAAAACTAAAAGAAGATATGCCAAAGTACANTCATACCATCACCGACGATTAAATGGTAAATATGACAAATACATCTCACATGGAAACAATTACTAAATGCAGGATTTAGTGTTGTTGTAAGTATGCCTATAGCACTAGTGTTACTAGAAGCATTATCCATAGAAATTGCCATTATTTTATCTCTAATGCAAAAATATCTACAAATATCTGCAACAGTGTTAGCAATAAACTTACCTGTGTGACGTGAATTAATTATTCTATAAGCAATAATGCGTTTTTGCATTATCCACTCCTCATCTATCCAATGACTTGTAACAGTTAGATAATCACAGTCATTATTACTTCTACCAATATCAGTAGTAATAGAAATCCGATTAGTTATATGAGTAAATAAATACCGCAAATATTGTTCATATTCATGTTTATATTTATAAATATCGCTCTTAACTGTTGCGCGAGGCCAACCTTTATAAGTAAGATTAAAAACTTTTCTAATATAATGCACAAAATTAGAGTTAGAAGGAAAAGTATAGGGTAAGCACATAACGGTAACCATCTTTGCTAATTCTTCACGATCTTTATTAGGATTGTAATATAAAATACCACCGGTCACAGTGTTAATTCCTGGTTGAACTAGATTTGAACCTGTACTAGGGTTAACCGCAGTATCTACACTTGTCCCCTCTTGCTGAGCTTTCATTTGTAAATATTTAACTTTATCTCTAGGGTGTGTTTGTATGTTCCTAGCCAAACTACCCGTACCGCTACGATCTCCAGTATATTTATGCGCCATTAATTTCCCACAAGTTTTACACTTAGCCTTATTTTGTTCTCTTACTTGAGTAAAAAAATTCCAAACTATTGATGTTTCTAGGCGTTTAGAAGGTTGTCTATTAAAAGTAGGGGTTTCTACAGGTGGGTCGGGCGGGGCATCAGTTGGGTTATTAACAGGACTAGTAGGTGTATCATCTAAATCCGGTTGGGTTTCATCTACATCCTCATTTTCCTCATCATTTTCTAAGATAGTTTGATTAGGATAAAGAGCATTCATAACTTCTTCATTTAATTGTTCACCTGGTGCAATATTATGGCAAAATTCACTATCGGAAAATTGAAAACAAGGGTTATCACTATCAAGAATAATAGGAGCAGCAGGACGGGTAACAGGTCTGGGTCGGGGAGCCGGGGAAATGGTAGCAGGTTGGAGACTACTTTCACCAATTTTAGCTTTTCCCTTACCACCAAACATTTTTTTCAAAGAAAATGCCATATTAATTACAATTATGCAAACTAAAACACACAAAAATATATTCTTAAAACTAAAAAAGTTGGAACGAATTTACCGAATTGCCGAACAACTTCTTGAAAATTGAAAATCGTTGAAGACTTGAATACTTCAATTCACCAAGTTCACAATTTTTTACGAAATTGCAATAATAAAATAAGCAATTATAGAAGAGAAATTAGATATAGATTGAGAGAGATTGATGAATTGGTGAGTAAAAATGAAAGAATGAGGGGGTATTTATAGTTGAGAATTGGGGAAAAGTATAATTATATAAAGTTTGGGGTTAAAATAAAATTTAGGGGCCAAATGGCTATTTTTTAAAATGGCCAACGGATAAATTATGAAGGCCAACGGCTAGATTTTAAAAATCTGACCGTTGGTCTTTTTTTTTAAAAAATTTTTTTTTTTTTTTAAAAATAATCGTTGGAGCCCGTTAGGCCCAGTTGAACCGGCCCAGGCCCGCCTGCCGGTCCCAGGCTTAGCGGTCCCGGGCTCGTGGGCTTATAGAAGTGAACCGGCCCGCCATGGGCCTCCTGCACCATTGAGGACCGGCCCACCAGGACCGGCCCGCCAGGACCGTTTAGCCCGTTAAGACCGCGGGCCCGGTCCGGTCCCGGTCCCAGCCCGGCCCACCATACAGCATTATCCCGAACCGACAAATGATATTTGAATGCACAAAATTGACCACTGCTTTCTTGGTCAGAGACTTGAAAGTTTTAGCTTCAACCCACTTAGTGAAATAATCAATGGACACCAGAATGAACCTGTGCCCATTGGACGTTGCTGGCTCAATTGGTCCAATGACATCCACACCCCAAGCAACAAAGGGCCATGGTGCGGACATTGTGTGCAATTCAGATGGCGGAGGATGAATCAAATCTCCGTGTACTTGGCATTGATGGCACTTGCGAACAAAACCGATACAATCTCGCTCCATGGTGAGCCAATAATAACTTGCTCGAAGAATTTTCTTTGCCAGAACATACCCACTCATATGAGGCCCACAAACTCCGGAATGCACTTCGATCATGATAGTCGTGGCTTGCTTTGCGTCGATACATCTCAACAGCCCAAGATCTAGAGTTCTCTTGTACAAGATCCCTCCGCTCAAGAAAAATCCACTAGCCAAACATTGAATTGTTCTCTTTTGATCACCTGTGGCTTGTATCGGATATACCCCCATTCTGATGTACTCCCTGATGTCATGGAACATGGTTCACTGTCTAGTTCTTCTTTAACCACATTATAATAGGCATGCTGATCACGAACTTGAATATGCAGAGGGTCAACATAAGCTTTGTTCGGATGGTGCAACATTGACGCCAAGGTAGCAAAAGCATCGGCAACCTCATTATGGATCCTTGGAATATGCCTGAACTCTACTGATTGAAACCGTTAACAAAGATCATACAAACATTGTCGATACGGTATGAGCTTCAAATCCCGTATTTCCCATTCTCCTTGAATATGGTGCACAAGAAGGTCCGAGTCTCCCATGACCAAGACTTCCTGGACACCCATGTCTACAGCTAACCTCAAAACCAAAATGCACGCCTCGTACTCAGCCATGTTGTTGGTGCAATAGAAACAAAGTTGGGCCGTAATAGGGTAGTGATGCCCTGTTTCAGAAATGAGTACAGCCCCTATTCCGACACCTTTCATGTTAGCAGCTCCATCAAAGAAAAGTTTCCAACCTGGTTTTTCACCCTGCTCCACCTCGTCAATATGCATCACCTCTTCATCGGGAAAATAAGTCCTCAATGGTTCATACTCTTCGTCGACCGGGTTTTCAGCCAAATGATCAGCCAATGCTTGGGCTTTCATCGCGGTCCAGTCACATAGATAATGTCAAACTCTATGAGCAAGATTTTCCATTTTGCGAGCCTTCCTATGGGCATGGGCTTCTGAAAGATATACTTTAAAGGATCCAGGCGAGAGATGAGGTAAGTAGTGTAGGATGACAAATAATGCTTCAACTTCTATGCTACCCAAGTTAAGGCGCAACATGTCCTTTCAAGGTGAGTGTACTTGACCTCATAAGATGTGAACTTCTTGCTGAGATAATAGATGGCTTGCTCCTTCCTGCCAGTGATGTCATGTTGGCCCAATACACAGCCAAACGAATTGTCCAAGACTGTCAAATAAAGAATTAAAGGCCTCCCGGGTTCCGGCGGGACAAACACAGGTGGGTTTGACAAATACTCTTTAATCTTATCAAATGCTTCCTAGCACTCATCAATCCATTTGACCGCAGCATCCTTCTTCAACAGCTTAAAGATGTGCTCACAAGTTGTCGTGAGTTGAGCAATAAACCTGCTGATATGATTTAATCGCCCGAGCAAAATCATCACCTCAGTATTGTTCCTTGGAGGCGGCAATTCTTGAATAGCTTTGATCTTTGATGGGTCCAACTCAATGCCTCGACGACTAACTATGAATCCCAACAGTTTCCCAGATGGAACGCGAAATGCGCATTTTGCAGGGTTGAGCTTAAGATTGTAACTGTGGAGCCTCTAAAAAAACTTTCTCAAGTCTTTGACATGGTCAGACTGCTTCCTGGACTTTATGATCACATCGTCCACGTAGACCTCAATTTCCTTGTGTATCATGTCATGGAATATGGTCGTCATCGCCCTCATGTAAGTTGCCCCAATGTTTTTCAGTCCGAATCGCATTACTCGGTAGCAATAAGTTCCCCATGGTTTGATGAATGCTGTCTTTTACGCATCTTCCTCATCCATCAAAATCTGATGATACCCCGCATAGCAATCCACAAAAGACCCAATCTCATGCTTGGCACAATTATCAATCAAAATGTGAATAATTGGCAGCGGGAAATTGTCCTTTGGACTTGCTTTGTTAAGGTCACGGTAATCAACACACACTCTGATTTTACCATCTTTCTTCGGCACAAGCACAACATTGGCTAACCACGTGGGATACCGCGTGACTCGGATGACCTTTTCATCCAGCTTCTTTGTGACTTCTTCTTTAATCTTTACACTCATGTCAGTTTTGAACTTTCTCAACTTCTGCTTGATGGGAGGGAATGCTGGGTCAATTGGCAATTTATGGACCACCAAATTGGTGCTCAAACCTGAAATCGTATGACCATACAAAAATATCCTTATACTCAAAAAATGCTTTAACTATCTCTTCCCTGATTCGCGGTTCAAGGTGTACACTTATTTTCGTTTCTCTGACATTATATGGGTCCCCTAAATTGATTGCTTCCGTATCATTCAGGTTAGGCTTGGGTTTTTCTTCAAAATGACTTAGTTCCTTACTAATCTCTTCAAAGGCCTCGTCCTCACCATATTCCGATTCATCATCACACTCTATTTCTTGGATTATTATTTTGGAATCAGATTGACTTTTAAGACTGGGCCGAAGATTCCTCATACATGTCATGTCATTGAAACCAGCATAAAAGGAACTGTACAGAAAAGAAAAGAAAACAAAAAATAAAACTATGAGGGATGATGGAAAAAGGGAAATTGCATTTCATTGTAAATAAAAGATAACAGGGTTTGTACATCAACAAGTGGAAAATAAAAAGTCCGGGTCACAACCTTGGAATGACCCAAACAGAAAGGAAAACAAAACAAACTACCAAGACTCCCTCCGGGTAGGGAGAGGAGTAGCCTTCCAATTGTTAAGCTTTACATTCGGCCCAACAAACTGCACATCTGCTTTGCTAGACCCTTCTCCAACTTCCACCATGTTCACATCATCAATCAACCTCTAGAACCTTTCAATTAACTCTTCATCCACGTTAACCACAGGAGTGGCAACTGCTGTTACTGGGCGTTTCCTGGCAACTGGCTTGACGAAAGACCTGGAGAGACGTGGGATAGGCTTTGGAAGTTCCTACGCCTTCTGTTTCAACCTTTTAGCTCTTTTCACATCTATTGCAGTGGGTTTGAATCCAAGACCGAATGTACCCAAATTTTCAGGGAGAGACACCGGTTGTATGATACCCTGTAAGGATGCACCCAAACCTTTACCTGGCACAAATCCGTTTTTCAGCATTTCAACGGCCACCATGACGGATGCAGAGGCTATCTTTGGAGCTGAAAGAGATTTCCCTTCTGGAACCTTCTCGATCGGCACCGTTTCAGAAACTTGGTATACCCACGGCCCTTCATCGTCTTTGGCCTCAATAAACGGGACAGAGGCATGACTGTGAGCACACAAATTATCCTCACCATGTACGACAATTTCTTGTTTGTCCCATTCAAACTTGACCATCTGGTGTAATGAGGACGGGACTGCTTTGGCGGCATGTATCCACGGCCGACCCAGCAGCAAATTGTAGGAGACGGCCACGTCCAATACTTGGAACTCAATGGTGAATTCCACCTGTCCTATTGTCAACTCAAGCACTATATCACCAATCGAATCTTTCCCTCCACCATCAAATCCCCGGACGCATATGCTATTCTCGTGAATCCTCTCATCATCAACTTTTAGCTTGTTCAGAGTAGAGAGGGGGCAGATGTTTGCACTTGAACCATTGTCAACTAACACCCTGGTGACCATAGATTCTTCACATTTTACCGTAAGATAGAGGGCTTTATTGTGTTCAGTTCCTTCCATGGGCAACTCATCATCCGAAAAGGTGACCCTGTTCACCTCAAATATTTTGGTGGCGATCTTCTCCGGCTGGTTTACTGAAATTTTGTCAGGGACATGAGCTTCATTCAGGATTTTCATCAAGGTCCGACGATGCTCATCTGAATGAATCAACAATGACAGCAATGAAATCTGAGCGGGAGTCTTTCTCAACTGCTCCACGATGGACTAATCTTGTACTTTCATTTTCCTCAGAAACTCCTCCGCTTCTTCCTCAGTGACTGCTCTCTTTACTAGAACTGGATTATCCTTGATTGCCTTAGCTTTGCTCAACTCTTCTGGGGCAAAGCATCTCCCCGAACGAGTTAGCCCTTGGGCCTCATTGACTTCTTCTTTCACTTCTTTCCCCTTATAAGTCACTGTCACCCGTTCATAGCTCCAAGGGACAGCCTTGGTGTTGATTACCGGCAACTCGGTTACAGGCCTGATGATGACAGGGTCCATGCGGGCACCCTCCACAATTAAGATAGGCTTGTTCGCCAATCCTGGCACAATCACTTTGGACTTTGCATCACTTGTGGATCTCTTCTCAACTACCACAGAAGGTTTACCTTTTGTCATGCTTAACTTGTTCCACACTCTTTTAACCATTATTTTTGCGACAATTTTTCCTTTGGTCAGCTATACCTCACTAGATCGAATCATCATAACAGATTGCGATGGCTTCTTGGGCTCCCCACCTTTGTGTACTATCTCGATCATGTTCGTTCCCTCATGGGCTGGTAATGGGTTCTGGTTAATATTGGGTGCCTCTGGGGTTTGGACTTCGATCCGGTTTGTGTCAATGAGCTCCTGGATGGCATTTTTCAAGTGCCAGCACTTCTCTGTACCATGCCCCAGAGTTCCAGAACAATATTCACAGCTCACAGAGTAATCAAGATTCTTGGGCGGATGGTTTGGCAATTTCGACTCAATCGGCCTCAGCACATCCAACTGCCTCAATCTATGGAACAAACTAGTATAAGACTCCCCCAATAGGGTGAAAGTTTTCTTCCGCTGCCTCTCATTCTTGAATGCTGGGTTGGGTCAGAAACCTGGACCGGGAGGGTTTCGGTAGGCTCTGGGAGGTGGGTAAGCATTTTTTGGAGCTGGGTAGGTGTTTTGTGGGACTGGGGGACGCCATTGTGAGTAGGGGGAGGTTGGGTATATGACTGGTTATGGTGGACAGAGATCTGAGGGTCTGTTGATGGGTAGTAATGCTGGGGTGGATTATAGGGGTTTTGGGTGTGGGCTCTATGATGGAGTCGAGGCTGGGTATAATGGTGTGACGGGCCCTTTGGTCCAAACCACGATCTTAAATCAATTGTTGCCACATCTTCTTTCTTTTTCTTTCCAATCACTCCTCTGGTACCGTTTTGGATGGCTTGGGTGGTTGCTTTGATGGCCGAATAGCTCATGATTTTGCTTGACTTAAGACCTTCTTCCACCATGCCACCTATCTTCATACCTCGTTGAATGACTTGCCTATGGCCGATATCAGATGGCCAAAGTAAGTGGGCTGCAAAGCTTGCAGAAAATACTCCACCATTTCGTTCTCCTCCATCGGAGGGTTGACTCTTGCCGCTTGTTCTCTCCAGCGAAAACCATATTCTCTGAAACTTTCTCCTGGCTTCTTTTCTATCATAGTTAGAGACAATCGATCCGGAACAATCTCGATGTTGTACTGGAAATGACGGGCGAAAGCTTGGGCCAAATCATCCCAAGTATCGGTTATGATCTTGACGTGTATACCACTCTAACGCCGCACCGCTCAAACTCTGGCTGAAGTATGCCATTAGCAACTCATCTCTTCCACCCGCTCCTCTCATCTTACTGCAGAATCCCCTCAAATGGGCCACCGGGTCCCCGTGCCCGTCGTATAAGTCGAATTTAGGCATCTTGAATCCCACAGGCAACTGAACATTGGGGAATAGACACAAATCTTTGTAGGCCACGCTCACCTGGCCTCCCAATCCCTGCATGCTTCTGAACGATTGTTCCAGGCTTTTTACTTTCCTGAACATCTCCTCCTGCTCTGGGCTTTTAGGTGGTTTTTCAGTCTCAGTTGGGAGGTCGAAATGGGGAGTGTAAGGGTAATGATCTGGGGCCTTGAAAGTAGGTTCCGGGGGATAGTATTGGTTATCTTGGGTTTGGAACAAAGGCTCGTTGGAGGATCGATGAAGTGTAGCTAGCGGTGGTGCCACAAAAATAGGGGTGGCTGGTGGAGGGGGGTATGGAATTGGTTTAACTGGTGGTGCTTGTGTGGCTTGGGAAGTGGTGCCTTGATAATGGTGGTAGTGGGTGAAACCTGGTGCATTTTGTTGGGATGAATCAGCAGTGGGAGGTTCTTGGGACTGAGCCAATAGTGGGGTGAAAGCGAGGTTGGCAGGGTGTGATGGTGGGGGATGCCCTTTCACCCAGGCTTAGTATATTTCGGCCATCTGATGTTTCAACTTATACAGTTCCTCTTTCAGATTAACCTCAGACTCTTCCCCCTCTTTGGACGGATCAATAACACTTCCATCCAATTCTTGGCCAGCCATGATCAACTTGTTCTTAGACCTGGTGTTGTACGGGTGGGTTGCCAGAATGCTGATCAAACTAACCACCTGCCTGAATTTGAGGTCAACAAGCAAACTTGTTAGCGATTAAGAGCTTAACAGATAGGCAACCGCATGTTGGGGATGCAATGCACCTAAACAATTAACCCTTTCTATCATGCATTTGAATAGCTGCTTGCTTCATCCCGGCTTTCACTAATTCTTTTCATTTTGCAATTTCTTCCTCTCTTTTCATTCCCGTCTTTCTTTGTTGGCTCTCTTTTCTTTCTTTTATTTTCTCCATTTATTCCCTCTCTTGTTTTTGCCATTATTTATTTCCACTCTTTTTTCTTTTTCCTTTTATGGTTATGATCGAATCCTATATGGATTGTCTACGTATCATGACGCCGCACGAATCAGACCAAGCGTAGTTCTGGGGGATCATGAATAAAGTAAATAAACTAACTCTTTTTTTGGATTTTGATTTTTTTTTTAAATTCCGAAGAAAGACTTATAAAGAAGAAAGATTTTTCTTTTGAATTTGTGTACATTGATTTTGAATCTATGAAGGAAATACTTCTAAGGAAAAAAGAAAATATTTTTTGCATCTTGAATTTACTTTTCAATTTTTGAAAGAAGAATGAAAATATTTTTGAATTTTGAGAAGAAATTAAAGAAAATATTGTGGATTTTTTATTAAAAAATAAATTGGGGTCTCAAAGAAAGGCTTTCCAAAAAGGAAGTAAAGGAAAATATATATTTTTTGGATTTTTGAAAATTGGGGGCCAGAACCGATGAGGTTTGCCTACATATCTCACATCCGGCGAGAATCAGACCCGCGTAGTTCTGTCAGTTTGGACATATTTGAAAAAGACACAGTTTGACTCTTTTTGAAATGACCCCTTTTTTGCTTTTCTTCTTCTTTTCTTTTTTTGAAAAATTTTGGCAGAGTTTCGGGATATTTTCAAATACCGGAAATTTTGCAGAACCGAGTTTTATGATATCATCAGAATACAGAACCGGGTTTTATTTCCTTCCCTACATCACTCTTGGTTTTTCTTTTGCTTTATTTTTCCCTAGCCGGTCAGCATGCAGGCCGAAACAAATAAATGTTCACATAACACATAGGATTCATCGGATGGTCTGTTATTTTGGGGCACACCTGCCCTAAACGGACCCAACCCCTGTATTGAGTCCCCTAAGTCAAATGCACGTGATGCAGACAAGCGTTCCTACTAGGGATCCGGCATGAGGCTGTGTTTTTCTAGGTTTATATCCTGGGGTTTTGTTCTAGACTTGGGTTACCGAGCGGACAACTGGGGCTGAGGAGGAGGCGACGTACCGGAAGCACTAAAGTCTACCCGGCCTTGTCGCTGGCCCAGCCTCGTTCTATTTGGTATAATTTCAACAGAAAAAGCGGGTCACGCGAACGTGTGCACCATTTTCAGAAGACTCAGAAGGGTGGCGTAAGAAAGCATTTTAATAACATTCAAACAATATTGTAATAACACATAAATGGCAATTAGCACATTGGGTTCACAAAATACAATAATATCAACAATAAATAAAGCCAAGCAAAATCATATTAACAAGCTCGAATTCTTGAACCCTGAATCAGAGATTCTGGGTTCTTGTCCCCAGCAGTGTCGCCAGAGCTGTCACACCTCCTTTTTCACACCCCCGAGAAGGGTATAAGGGAGTTTTTTCCAATTTAAGTGACAATAAAAACGGGATTATTTTATTTAAAAATCAGAGTCGCCACTTGGGATAATTTATAGTGTCCCAAATCACCGGTTTAAATCCCGAATCGAGGAAGATGACTCTATTTACGGTCTGCGAACATAGAAATCCGGGTAAGGAATTCTGTTGACCCGGGAGAAGGTGTTAGGCATTCCCGAGTTTCGTGGTTCTAGCACGATCGCTCTGATCATACTTGGCTTATTAAATTGTATAATTACTGATTTTAGAACCTATGTGCATTTACCTTCTCTTTAATTAGGGAATTATCACAGGTCATGCGTACGTGTACCCATTTGTTTAAGGCGTCAAAAATTATGTCACGCGAACGTGTCCACAATTAATAACGTTTTACTATTATTAAGAAAATTCGGCCGAAGTTGCGCGAATGCATACTCCGGTTTTGTTTATAGAAATCGTAATCATGTCACGCGAACGTGTCCACAACCACGATAGTATATTAAACGTGCCTAAAGCAAAACTACAAATGTTTGTCATTTTTACATCTAGGTTATAAAATTAATACGAGGGCCATAGGGATTCAATTATGAATGGCAAACCTCGGACTATATAAACTAAAATTAATTAGTGACCTATTAAACGAATTTCATTAGTAAGAAAATTTGTTCGGAGTTGCGCGAACGCATACTCCGAGTTGGATTTTTAGAATTGTAATTATGTCACGCGAACGTGTACACAATCAGAATTATTTTAAACGGCCCTAAAGGCTTTTCTACGAATATTTATCCTAATGTCTAATTACAACATGTGAGGGCCATATATTAATTTTGATAGCACACCTCAAGCCAATTGAAGGACAATACTTAATTAAAAAGGGCCACGACGTTAAACCTAATCTAAATTGAGGTTCAGATTGCTCTTACTAGTCATAAACCCAAGTGTAATGAAGCAAACATTTTAATCACATGAAATGGTTTGGGCCAGCTATAGGCCCAATGTCATTTGAAGACTTTCAGAAGAAAGAATGCAGAGTGGCCAGGCATGATACTCGGAAACCAACATCAAACGGGAATGGCCATTCAAATCTCGAGGACAAACCCCTTTTCATCATATCCATTACCCAAAAAAAACGACGAATTAGAACTTTTCTGGATGCGATAGGGCCCAAAGTTGGGCCTGAAGAGTCACCAAGGGCGGAAACAAACATATTGGCCCCTTTCCTAACAGGCAGACCCATATTGGTAAGCTGGGTCCAATTTCCTTAAGAAAACTCCAGGGAAACATAGGCAAGAACTAACATGCATCACCATATTGAGAGTTCAAAATTTCTTACACCTGTTTACAAGTAATTGTGAGATGAACAAGGATCCAAGGCTACTCTTTATCACATGCTAATTTTTGCATTAATAGCTTACTCTAACAATGATAAAACTATGTATCTCCAACAATCAACTGACGTTACTCAAATTAGAACAACTGAGCTGTGGAGTTTCAAACAACCAATTTTAATGTGATATCCAAATTACCAACCCTAAATATGAATGAGAGATGCAGAACTCAACTACTGATTCAACCAATAACATTATTCACTAAATCTCCTCCATAATAGTCCAAACACACAAGTACTTGAGAAATAATTTAACCAAACTAGAATCAAAATAACAAATTAGAGTCCAAATACAGTCCGAAAATACATTGTCTAAGCATGACTGAATACAATAGAGTTCAAATAGTAAAGCTAATTCAATAAGAAACATATAAGCAATCTTTGAAGAACACAGACCAATATTCAGCTAACATACATCCACAACTATCTAAATCAATTACAGGGCTTCAAAATATACTTCTCACATTAACAAGATCCAAGAAGTACCTGGGAAAAATCAAAGCAAAAGAAAGGTGAAAGAATCAACAACAGTAGCAGCTTGCAGTTCAGCAAATCAAATACAGCACAATTAGCTTCCTCAGACCATTTTTGAGCCCAAAATGAACCGGAAAATCCTTTTTGAAAGTCTTGAGCTATTACTAATGATGAGCTTAATTCTCAGTAATTTCAGTCAAAGTGATGCAGGAAAACTTTTGTATTTTTAGAGTATATCCGGCTGCTTAAAAATGAAAGGGAAGAGGTCTCATATAGGCATGCCTAAGGCAGCCCTAGTCCAACTAGCCAATTCCCTTTCTACCCTTGAATTCCTGGTTGTTTTACCCCTTTTACCCTTTTAAAAATATCTGAAACCCCCTGCCCTTAACAAACCAGCTCTCATCTTATCCTCTGGAACCTTCCTCCTAACATAAAATGATTCCCTTAAACCCCAAATCCCTAAATTGACCCCCGGACACATTTGTATTTACTTTCCAATTACTAACCTGGGTCAAGTTAACCTAAGACCCCAAATGAACGGGTCTCTTAACTGGGTCAGTTATGACCACAGTTAATACAAGAACCTAAACCATCAGAAATTATTAAACACACACACAAAAAGAAAAATCAAATCCAGAAAGTGGAAAACAACAAACAACTCTGACTTTGCAATTAAACTTAATGTAGCTACCAAATTAAGATGAACTCAACTGCTAAAGAAAACTACACAAAACAATGAAGCAGATAAAAAAATAATTAAAAAAAATAGAAAATATTACAATGAACTAAATCGTGAGAAAAAGGAGGGGAAAGTACCAAATCACGCCGGAATGTCTTGACAAAACGAGACGAAATAACGAACGATGACGGGAGTAGACATTTGGCCGCAATCCGATGAGTTCGTCAAAATCCGTCGTCCTCGGAATGAACTAAGACCAATTCTAATCGATTGCTCTCGTTAAGAGCAATCGAATAACATAGATTATAGGTCAAAGCGAGCCGGAACTTGTGCCGAATTAGAAAAAATAGAATGAATTAGGGTTTGAATTTTTAGATTCGGAATTGGGGGAATTTCATTGGGATTTTTGGGAAATAAATGTGGGGATAGAATTTAGGATGGCCTGGGTATTGCGTGGTATGAATTTGGGGTGGTTTGGAGCCGTGCCGCCACCGGATATGGTGAGGCGTTCTAGGGCGGCGCTAGGGTTTTTCAATCTCTGAGTATGAGAAAAGGGAGACGGGGCTAGATGGAATTTCGGGGGGGGGGGGTAGGGGTCGTTCAGACACTAATATACCCAGGGGACCTTAGTTCTAGTCCGTTGGATCAATGTGATCCAACGGTTGAGATGGGATAGGGGAAAACGGGGTCGTTTTGGTCTGGGGTGGGGCTGGTCCGGATTTAGCTGGGCTAGGGCGGGTTAATGAGAAGAGAGAGGTCTGGGCTTTGCACTTTGGGCCATTGCAACAGCCCAATTCTCCTTTTCCTTTTTCCTTTATTTGTTCTCTTTTCTTTTTAATTAATTAAACTTAAATTAAAATTCCTAAAAATAATTAATTTGGGAAAAACTAAGTTGATCACCTACTAAACTATTTATGAAAATTAGTTACTCATAAATTAAAATAAGAAATTACTAATTTAAATTTAAAAGGCTAAAAATGCAAAAGTAAACCATTTTGGTGATTTTCATTTTTTAACAAAACAAATAATTTACTAATTAACCTAAAAATGTAAAAATGAACCCCAAATGCAATGCAGAGTATTTTTTGTATTTTTCATAATTTAAATAAAATAAACATGCACTGACAAATACAAACAATTAACAAAATCCTACAAAAAATCTACGAAAATTGCAAATAATGGGAAAATTTTATTTTCTTGAATTTATGGGAGTAATTCATATAGGGAAAAAATCACGTGCTCACAATAAGTACTTTACTTTATGTTTTGATGATCTAACAAACTTACCATCCAGAACCAGATAAGGAACCTGTTACACATTTACAAGACCTTAAGATCACAAAGTTCCAGGTTGGGATCCAGCGTAGGATATAACACAACTCTTCAGAGTGGAAGGAACAGCTGAGGGAACAGGTCCCTACCGGTTCGCGAGGAGACTATATGAAGTCAACTCTCCAGCTGGAAAGTTGCTGCCTGCACACGCTACTGTACAGGAACAGTGCAGCAGTCAACTTTCTGTGGAAGGCTTTTTACCTACCTTGCTTACATCATTGTAAGTTATGTCACACATGTATAAATACAATCAAGGAAGGTAAAACAACTTACTTCATGAGAGAACAAGATAAGGAATCTGATACAATTAAGTTCCCTTGCATTCCGAATAACTAGTCAGATGTCTGGTCCAATTCTCAATGAAATCAGATAAGGAAACAACAGAGAGACTAGATAGGGATTAGTTTCCCTCTTTGTTGTACAGTCAACTCTACAGCTGTAAAAGCTGTTGCACTATACAGTCTGGCAGACTGCTGCATTATATCGTCTGGCAGCACTACAGCAGCACAGCTGTAGCTTGCTAAGGCCAAACTAAAGGACACTTTGCATCATCCTTGATGACATCACATACACATATTATCAACATGAGGCAAGGGATTTCATTTCTCTAACACTTGAAAAAATCAAACGAAAATATTCTCTCAAGTGCTAGCCACAACCTCTCTCAAGAATAAAGATGCTACAACCTCAAAGACCAGATCCAAAGATTGAAGATATCTTAAGCCCTTAGGTTTGTTGTGTCTTTGTTATTTGTTCGTCATTTGTAACTCCTACTTATCTTAGTTAGAAGCATTGTGTAGGAACCCCTTTGTAAAATCATAAACTTTCTGAGTTTGTGTTGTGACTAGAGTTAGTCATAAGTTGAAGTCTTTGTAACTAGTAAGTGACAAAGTGGCTTGTGGTAAGTGCATCACAAGTTAGTTGAGTTGAAGTCTTTGTAACTAGTGAGTGAAAAGTGGCTTGTGGTAAGTGTATCACAAGTTAGTTGAGTTGAAGTCTTTGTAACTAGTGAGTGGCAAAGTGGCTTGTGGTAAGTATATCACAAGTTAGTACAATTGAAGTCTTTGTAATAGAGTCATTACAAAGTGGCTTGTAATAGTGTGTTTACAAGTTAGTTAAGTTGAAAGCCTACAAGTGTAGGTCGTGGTTTTTGTCCCCTTGAGTTGGGATTTTTCCACGTAAAAATCTGCTGCGTTCTTTATTTACTGCTGAGTTACTGTGGGGACAATTAGGTAACCTGATTCTCTATACTATTTGGTTTTACAGTCTGTTGCTTACAGTGGGAACTGATAGAGAATCTGGTTCTCTATACAGTCTGGTGGACGCTTAGTTTCTATCATCAAGAGATATTGCTTCAATTAAATTCATCTCACACTGGCTCCTACTCCTAAAAAAAATAAAACTAACTACACTCGGTTCAAACAAAACCCTTGGGAAAGAACCGCGGCACAAAGAAAAACCAAGGGGGAATTACTACACTACCTACAAAGAAAATCTTTTTTTTAGACTTAAATCCCTCAAGAAAATTGTCTAGGATATCTATCGTCGAGAAAAGTTCAATGTCTTTTTAAAACAAAAGCATTATTCAATCAAACTAACACAGCTAAAATAGCATAGAAAGTCACACAGACAATCTCCTCACCCACACTTAAAATTGTGCATTGTCCCAAATGCACACCATACTAATAAGAGGGTAAAAGAAACTCCCTAGTAGGCCAAAGGCCGAAGCACTAGCAGCTCATGGAGCACTCAGACTTTTCCCAGGCCTGGTCCTTCGTGCGGGTACCTCACACTTAGTTCCAACCATCTGGTTTGTTGTTGCATCCTTCCAATAGCTTTGCTTTCCATGCTCCTAGAAAATCAAAAATGACACTACAAAAATCATATAATTAAAAATAAAAAATAATAATAATAATAATAATAATAAAAGAAAGCAGTAAAGCTGGGTTGGCTCCCAACAAGCGCTTGATTTAACATCGCAGCACGACGTGAATCACTTTCTGCCTCCACTTCGAACGTATGAATTAGACCCCAAGTTTTGATTCTACTCTATGATCATGCTCTTGGGGCGGTGGAACGAATCTGACTGGCCCAATAAAATAATGTAGTATTCTGCACTTCTTGGCCTTTGGATGAGATGTGTATTCCCGACTTTCTGGCAAGAAGAATTCCAAAATGTAGGCATCTTGTTCCTTACTCCTTGACTCCTCAAGTGGCTCGGACGACTCTATTTCCATATCATCATCCAAACACAATGTAGAAAAATGCTTGGAGTGTGGACCAATGCGCTCAACTACATAAACATTGGGATTGTCAACATCCTTAACATTAATGACACTAGAGTCAACTAAATATGTATCCTCAATATCCTTGGTTGACTCTAGTATCTCTTCTACGACATCGGCTTCCTCAAAATCTAGTTAGATTGATTGTTGGTGTTCTACTCTGGCCTTCTCCTCTAGCTCCTCCTCATATTTTTTTAAATCCTCCAGTATAATGGCAATTTCTGCAGCCAATTCATGCTCATATTGGCTATTATCCACAATGTCAACATGTTGCGCTTTACAAGGTTTAATTAATTTATTCGCTTGAGCCTCCAAGTTGTGAATAGTTGCCTCTTGCCTTTGTATATGCCGTGGTTTCTCATCATATTGTTCCACATGGTACTTTAATATATCTTTGATCTCCTTTAGGTCAGCTTCCCTAGGTTCTTTGTTCCTGTTATCTTTGCAAGAAAAAGTAGAACCATCATAGTAAGGGGTTGGGGGAAGATAAGCACAACCATGAAAGTGACCATCTTGACCACCACACATATCACACACATTCCACACACATTCCACACATAAGATTGAGTTAGTGCACAAAACTCGCTCTCGGGAATATTTTGATAATTTACTATGGATGGTTTCCTCTACAATATGCATAAGGAGGATCAAAAGTAGAATTACCAACATCAAAACTCTCATAATTCCAAGATGCCATGTCTCTCAGGTCAAAAAAAAATTTTAAAAAAATCAATACAAGAAAACAAAAATAAAAGTTCAAACTTGCAACCTAGAATATGTACACCTACAGCTACACTGTTAGTTCCCCGGCAACAGCGCCAAAATTTGATCACGCCCAACTATGCCTTATAAAAAGGAATAAGCGGTCGTTGCAAATATAATCCGGTTTACAAGTCCGGAGTCGAATCACATAGAGAACTAAGGCTTAGCTACAACTGTTCACTATCACCAAGAAGACAAGCTTGAACAATTCCTAACTTGCAGATATTAAGATTCTTGTGTTTAACTAATTAACTAGCAAATTAAAATAGTAAATTAACAACTAAAGATACTAAGGGTTAGAGACAAGATTAAGGAGGTCTGGAGTTATGATTTCCTCTATTGTCGGAATCCTTCCCGCTACGTTTTCTATAAATTCGCCTAAGTATTCTCTACCGATCATGAGCGCTCTGACTGTCGTAATTCTCTCCTGGGTAATTACCACAATTTACTAGACATATTCTCCCGAATTACACTAGCTGGCATTAAGTACGGCTCACTCGGATCGCACCAAGGTTTTGTTATCCCTAATCCCACCTTTAAACCCTCTGTATTGATCCCTCATATACGTTAGGAGTGATGTTGTTCAACACCTACCTAAATATGCACTCTCTCCCAAGTAATACATACTAAATAGGCACAGTTGATTGAGAGCTCTTCAACCAACCACAATAATAACGTAGTTGAACAAATAGAGAAAATACTTCAGCAAATCTATATTAACGTAACAGGAAAATCATCCTCCAATAGGTTCCATTAAAATCCTAGATAACAAATTAGCTATTCATATAACTACAATACTAGAATTCATAACCAATAATGGGAATATGAACAAGGAAGTAAAAATTCGTAGAAGAATTCTCCGCCTTGCTCCTAGTGTGTTCTTGCCTCCTTAGGTCGAATCTCCTGCCTCCACGGCGGTTCCGTGCTCTCCCTAGGTCTAAAGTGTGTCAAAAGTATGTCCGCCTCTCAAAATAGCATTTTTACATGTATTTATACCAAATAAGGTGGGGCCCAGTCGAAACACCTTTTCCTGCGCGAAATAGGACTCTGGCTCTGTAAAATTTGTGCAGGCGCGCCGCATGGGGCGACGCGCCACGCGGTGTACTTGTGGGGAAGTTCATGGAGTTGATTCAGACAGGCTGTAGGAAATTTCCACAGGTGCGGCGCGCCCTGCACCGCATCATACGCCGCGGTAATGGAATTCGCAAAAATGCAAAATAAGAAAGTTGTAGCCCTTTCAAATAGCTTTCCAACGATAAATTGTGGAACCCAAACGAAATTTTGAATGAAAATTTATGTATATTTTACTAGACAATGTGCCGTATGCCCGCTCGATCCTTCGTTTCGTTCTTAACTATCATCCGTTGATCCCCGAACACGATCCCGGCTTGATTCCTTGGGCTTTTACTCAGAATTCAAAGCTCCAAATCACTTGAATTCATTCTATAAAATCTACATAGATCGGAAACACTCCTGCAAGGCATAAAATACACAATTAGTGCAAAACACTAGCGATTAAAGCTCAAACCCAGCTAAAGCGCAGTACATAAGAGTGTAATAAGCGACTAAAATACGTAATTATAGCATATCATCAGTTACCCCCCTCAACTTGGACTTTTGAGAGCCCTTACCCCCTGGACGCTGATATGGGAAAGAATGTGGGTGCACTCGCCTGCCACGTGGATTTTTTTGTATATGTGGTATTTTTTTTTAAAATAAAATATATTTTGCCTTTTTTAAGTATGCTACTTTTTTGGATAATTTTTTTCGAATAAAATTTATAATAAAACTTGGATGGAACTACATTATTTAGGCTGAAAAAATTTAATTGGCTAAAAATAATAAAGTTTTAGTTAATATTTTTTTGAATTTGACCTGAATAAAGATTTATACAATTGAAATAAATAGTCAAGGCATTTAAAAAATTATAAAAAATACATAGTTCGAAATTAATTATTTTGGTTGTAATTTTTATATATGTCTAAATTATGGTGCTCTAAAAATATATATATATATATATATATATATATATTTTTTTTTACATATTTTAGCTGAAAAAGTAAAATACACATAGAGCTATCAAAACGGGCTAGCCCAGCCCAAGCCTCGTGGGCTTTTAAATTTGGTGGGCTAGGACGGGCCGGCCCGCCACATGAACGGGCCTTAAAATGGCCAGCCCAACCCAGCCCTAAGCGGGCCGCGGGCTAGGGCGGGCCGGCCCTTCAATTTTTTTTTAGAAAAAAAAATTCTTTAATTCCTTAAATATTTTTTCCGTGACATAGTCGGTTAATCATATAAATAACTTCTGTTTGCTTAGAGCGTACAAAACACTTGATATTTGACAAGGAATCTCGTAATTGAAATGCAAATTCTCTATATCTCTAACTCTTCTTTTTTAAAGTTACATGAATATTTTGTTAGGCCTCATTTGTTTGCACTTAATGGAGGTCTGAATCTTAATCATTCAGATCTCAGACATTAAGTGCGTTTGTTTTTAAAGTCTGAAGCTTAATTATCCAGATCTTTTCATTAAGTGTGTTTGTTTTTTTTACTTCACAACCACTTAATGGGTCTGAATAGGTCTGTATGATTAAGATCTATAATAGAGACTTAATTTCATTAAGATGCTATCACATATTCATTATTAACTGCCGCCACCGCCTACCATTATCAACTACCACCATGCTACCACCACCATACTCAACCACCATCACCACCACCACCACGTCACCATCATCCTCAATCATAGCCGCCACCATTATCGACCATCACCACCCACTATCCCCACCACTCCGACTACCATATATCATTCTCACCCACAATCAACAACCACAGTCGGCACTGCACATCATTATAACCTACCACCACCTACCCACCACCTTCCTCAGTTACAACTACTACCACCACCCGCCATTATTAACTATCACCACCCACCACCACCATCCTCAATCATTATTGCCACCACTACCAATCACTACTAGCTACTAGCATGAACCACCATCATCAACCAAAACTACCACCAACCACGTCTCTAGTCGGCATTCACCCGTTAGCCACCATCACCAACAACTATCATATTTTAAAAATCTATATATTTTATTGATAGAATATTAGATTATTTAGTATTTCATTTGAGTTTTATGTTTATTAATTTTCAAATAAAGATAAATTTTATACATTCAGATGTTAAAAACCAAACAATCTTAATTATTTCTATTCAGATATTAATACACATCTTAATATGTTCAAATGTGTATTCAGATTCAGATGTCTTAAACTCAATACACATCTTAATATTCAGATGTGTATTCAGATTCAGACGTCTTAATCTTAAAAAAACAAATGAGGCCTTAATGCTTTTCTTTCATTTTCCTCAGATTCAGGGATTGTCTCAATAAGTTTATATGCTGAGTTTTTTTTATTTAGGATTAACATCACTTGCTGATTTCATCATTATAGTCCATAAAACTTTTAAAAATTCTGAAATTTGCTAGTGGTCAATTTTTTGTGTGTGTGTATTTAAAATCGATTTTTTTCTATACTGAATAGCAGTTTAAATATTAATAGTATATTAAAGTAATACAAACTGATCACTGGCCACTTAAAGTAATATTTTCTATTAAAAAAAGATTATTATTGGCCACCTAAAACTTTTCGAGTTCGTTATTAATTAAGCAAAAAAAACACTAATTTTCTCATATTACATGCATGTCAAAAATCTAAATTCTAGTTGATATGGAAGAGTAAATGAGCAATCTAGGGTTGGGGAATGGGATTATAGTTAATAGGTTTTTTAGTTTTATTTTTTGTAAATATTTAATAGTGAATTAATTTGTCAATTTTTGGCCTACGGACCTGCCCAAGCCCAGCCTCAGTCAAGCCTCAAGGGCCAGCGAGCTGACTTGGGCCGGGTTTATAAGCCTCTATTTTAAATGAACTCAAAAAATCCTAGCCCAACCCTACCCAAGTAACGGGCTGGGTTGGGCTGGCATCACAGGCCAAGCCTATTTTGACGGCTCTAAATACACAATTGAAATAAATTTAAGTGTATATTATATATTATTAATGTATTTATGTATTTTTTTTCTATTTTTTTTTCGCTAATGAGACTCGCACTTTGAAGAAACTGACCTTTTTTTCGCGTAAAAATTGCGTGAGATAGCCACTTTTTAAAGTGGTATTTACTTTTTATCCAGCAATTTTAATGTTGAGCAAAAGTAGCCACTAGTCTATTAAAAATAATATGAAAAGACGGTGTTACCCTTCTTCTATCTCTTTTCCTTCCCAAACTCTAGCTGATCTGTTCCGCCAAGAATATTTTCCAACACCACTTGTTCTTCTTTTTCAATGCTTCTTCTAATCCTCAAATCTTTTGGCAGTTAGCAGGTCGTTCAAGTATTGCCAACTATTTGACAAAATAAGTCTTGACATCCTTATGTGGAACAAAGAAGGACTTTTCAGGATTTTAGCAGGAAATTAGAACAGAAAACTTTAGAAAACAAACTTTTTGAGTTTTATTTATTTTTCTTTTTCTTTTAGTTGGTTAGGTTCTGTAGTCTTTTATTTTTTTAGTTGTTTCTTTTTGTTATTAGCCTTCTGTTGTGTAATTTGACATCAATCTTATATGTAAATTGCAATTATTATTATTTTTATTTTTTTTGTGAAAAGATACAAATAAAGTTTGGTTTTATGCTACGTTATGGATCCTAAACTTATAGTTACAAGTTCAAAAGCTAAGGACACTTGGTCCAGAACTTCGAGTTCCAAGTTCAAAAGTTAAGGACAGACAGTTCTTAACTTACAGTTACAAGTTCTAAAGTTAAGGACAGGCAATCCTTAACTTATAGTTACAAGTTCAAAAGTTAAGGACAAGCAGTCCTTAACTTACAATTACAAGTTCAAAAGTTAAGGACAATAGGTCCTTAACTTTGATTTCCAAGTTCAAAAGTTAAGGACAGACAGTCCTTAACTTACAGTTACACGTTCAAAAGTTAAGGACACGCAGCCCTTAACTTACAGTTACAAGTTCAAAAGTTAAGGACAATAGGTCCTTAACTTTGACTTACAAGTTCAAAAGTTAAGGACGCTTGGTCTTGAAGTTTGAGTTCCAAGTTCAAAAGTTAAGGACAGACAGTCCTTAACTTATAGTTACACGTTTAAAAGTTAAGGACAAGCAGTCCTTAACTTACAGGTTACAAGTTCAAAAGTTAAGGATAATAGGTCCTTAACTTTGACTTACAAGTTCAAAAGTTAAGGACATGTAGCCTTGAAGTCCTGAACTTAGAGTTCCAAGTTCAAAAGTTAAGGACATGTAGTCTTGAAGTCCTGAACTTAGAATTCCAAGTTCAAAAGTTAAGGACATGTAGTCCTGAAGTTCTGAAGTTAAGGACATGAGCAGAAGGGTATTTTCGTCCGGGCAGTTAAAGTTTATTAAAGCAGTGGCTAAAGATTAAAGACATTTTAAACGGTGGCTTAAAAGTAAATACATGTGTTTTTAGTGGCCAACCGTGCACCTCCCCTTTTTTCGCTAATGAGAAACTCAGACTTGCAACAAAAGATATTCCTAGGTTCAATGGACAAAAGCTGTCAAAAGTCAAAACCCCATTCTCTAAACCCCTAAAGAAGGTTATTTTTTCTCACTTCGTTTCCTCCTCCAATCTCTACAGCCCATTTTCCCTTCTTCTTACCGGCGACCCCTGTGGCCGGTGGCCTCCAGACTTGGTACACATATTCTCTCACTATCTTTGTTAATTTTCCCATTTAGCTGTTTGAGGGTATTTAGGACCAATTGTTGGGTCAATTTGTATATTGTTAACCTGTTTTTTCGAATATTGGATTCCAGAAACTTTAAAGTGCACTCCGAATGATTATAGCAACATTAAAAAGTGATTTTTTTTTAAGTTAGTCTTCTTTTGTTTCTGTTTATTTTGAGGTTTGTTGGTCAATTGCTGATAAAGTGAACAATTTTGGGTGATTTAATTGAAATTGTGGCCTTTTTTTGTTTTTTCCGTTCTCTTTATTTGTTTTTAGAAATTAAAAAAATGCTGTAATTAACTAGTTACTTAAATGCAAGAACACTAACAATCCTACTTAGCTCCTGTTTTTGCTTTTTTATATTACTGCCTCTGTCTCAATTTATATGCTCAGAATTGATGGCCATGAAGTTTGAGATGTTAATTAAAGTCATATATTGGGAGAAAATATTAAAAGGGAGATTATTAAAAAGTTAGTTTGATAGTAAGACATCACTTGAAAGTTTAAAATTTGAATAGTTTAATTATATTGAATTCTTGAAAGTATTGAAAGTTGTATAGAAATATAATGGTGTTAAATATTTTTGGATGTTCGAAAATAGAAGAGTGTCATATAAGTTGGGACGATGGAGTATTTTCTTGTTTGTTCTTAAAAATTCAATTTCATATGTTTCTTTGTATGATTTTCAGGTTCATATTAATGTGTTAGAAAGCTGAATACTTATTTTCCTTTTTGGTTGCATCATGATCGCTCTGGATTTTATAGATTAATTGCTATTGTTGTGTGTCATATACGTGTGATTCTTTTTGCAGGGATAGATTGGATAAAGATTCAATCTTTTTAAGCCGTTACAGACTGTTGTTAGTGTTGCAAATGCGGAAGCAGTCATGCATACGATACCCATCCGCTATCTTCTTATTACTCATTGTAGTTTCAGCATTTGTAGTTTATGCCCTCCCGATTCAGTGTGCTTCCAAGAAACCTTCCTTTGTCCCAAATTCGGAAGTTCATACCTAAAAAGTGGAGGAGTGTTACAGAATCAGACCCCCGAAACAGTGTCCAGTCCTTGCTGTGTAGTTCTCGTGAATCTGTTTCAGGGTCTTGTGAAGCAACTAATGAGTCTATGGTGGATTGCCTACTGACAACCTTGAAGGACTTTGCAAGCCAAGGCCACATATGCAAAGCCTTTAGAACTTTTTCACTTATTCGGACTCATGTCTCTTCTCAAACCCCTTGTGATCTTGTTATACAGTCCTTATCGTCTCTTTTGTTATGTTGTACTAACAGTAAGTCACTTCTCGAAGGGAAGCAGCTTCATGCCTGCATTATTAATTCGGGCATTGCACATAGTTGGAATTTGGTACCAAGGATACTCACCTTTTACACGACCTTCGATTTACTTGATAATGCTCATGCAATTGCTGAAACTTCTAATATTTTGCACCCTCTCCCTTGGAATCTCCTTATTTCTTCCTATGTTAGAAGGGGGCAAAATGAAAAGGCGTTATCTGCCTATAGACAGATGGTAAATAGAGGTATAAGACCCGATGAGTTCACTTATCCGTCTGTTCTGAAGGCCTGTGGTGAACAATTAAATCTTGCTTCTGGCCGGGATATTCACAAATCTATAGATGGTAGTTTTCTAGAGGGTAGCTTGTTTGTCCAGAATGCTTTAGTTTCCATGTACGCGAAATGTGGGGAAGTGGATGTTGCAAATGAAATATTTGAAAGGATGCCAGTTAAGGATGCAGTGTCATGGAATTCAATTATCTCTGGTTATGCTTCCAAAGGTATGTGGAGTAAAGCTTTTGAGCTTTTTGATAGAATGAGGGCTACTGGTGCTGAAATGGATATTATTACTTGGAACACCATAGCTGGAGGTTGCTTGAAGACAGGTAACTTTATTGGGGCTCTTAAATTGTTCTCTCAAATGAGAACTTGTGGAATTCAGCTAGAACCTGTGGCAACACTTATTGGTTTGGGTGCATGTTCTCATACTGGTTTGTTAAAAAATGGAAAAGAAATTCATGGTTTAGTGATGCGAAGTCACCTTGACGATTTCGATAATGTAAGAAATGCTTTAATCAATATGTATGCCAGATGCAAGGCGCTTAAGCAGGCGCATATTTTATTTCAGTTGGTTGACTCTAAAACTGTAATTACCTGGAATACGATCATATCTGGCTTTGCACATTGGGACAGGTCTGAGGAAACCTCCTTTCTTTTCCGAGAAATGCTGCTTTCTGGTGTTGAACCAAATTATATAACTATAGCAAGCATTCTCCCCCTTTGTGCTAGGGTGGCAAATTTACAACATGGTAAAGAATTTCACTGCTATCTTACAAGGCGGGAAGGGTTTGAGGAACATTTGCTGTTGTGGAATTCACTTGTGGATATGTATGCAAGATCCGGAAAGGTAGTAGTAGCCAGAAAGCTATTTAATTTGATGAGCAAGAAAGATGCAGTTACCTACACTTCGCTGATAGCTGGATATGGTATTCAAGGTGAAGGAAGAGAAGCAATTGAACTTTTTAATGAGATGACAAGGCACCATATAAAACCAGACCATGTGACCATGGTTGCTGCTTTGTCAGCATGTAGTCATTCAGGCCATGTGATGCAGGGTCAGAAGCTATTCGAACAGATGCAAAGTACTTATGATATAAGTCCTCGTTTGGAGCACTTTTCTTGCATGGTTGACCTCTTTGGTAGGGCTGGTCTACTTAAAAAAGCAGAGGAAATCATTATAAAGATGCCTTATGAACCAACACCTGAAATGTGGGCAACTCTCCTTGGAGCATGTAAGATTCATAGGAATACTGAGATAGGAGAATGGGCAGCTGAGAAACTGCTGGAGCTGAGGCCCGATAATCCTGGATATTATGTGTTGATTGCTAATATGTATGCGGATGCTGGACGTTGGAATAAACTGGCAAAAGTGAGAACCATCATGCGGGATTTTGGTGTAAGAAAGGCTCCAGGATGTGCTTGGGTTGATACGGGTTCTGGCTTTTCTCCCTTTTTGGTTTCAGATACCTCCAGTGGCCAAACAAATGAAATTTACTGTCTTTTGGGAGGACTGAATAGGCAAATGAAAGACACCGGTTATGTGACTACAGAGGATTCTTCTTCCGAAGAAGAACTTTGTGAAGGACTCCTTCTGTGAAAAGGAAGCGGGACTCAGATCCAGACCTTTGACTATTTCCATAAGAACTTTGCTCCTCTTTCCTGTTGCAAGGTATTTCTCATCACTCAAGCAGAATATGTGCCAGCTTGAACAACCGTTCTGTTTTTTTCGCCACAGCTGAGGTGACTCTTGCATTATATGCCCGGTCTTATGCATATCAACACTTTCTTTTAACCATGTCTAGAGATAAAGTTAGCAAGTACTTTGGCTTGTGTTTCTTGCATGCCGTAGTTGTCAACTACCACTTACGTGTCTGAAGCTCGTACGATTTTCTTGATCTTTTCGACCGCTGATGATTTTTTCTCTTTATAGGTTGCAGGTTTTGGAGAGTAGGGGAACGCTTGAAAGAATCTATATCAGTCTTCAAGGTAGAGGACATAGACTAATTAAACAAAATACTGATGATATTAGTTGTGCAAGTCTTTAGTTATTTTCTTATTCATTTGCTGGCTTATGATCAGAAATCAGTTGGAATGCCTGGGTTGCTTTCTCTACAGCATATGTTTCATTTCCACAAGATAAATCCCTTGGTGCAGACTCATTCTATTCCAAAAATTACTACCGTTCATTTTATTACTGATGCACTTCCTAAAGGTGTTTTCATCTTTGCCTTAATTACTCTCTTACTACATGATGTGCTTGACTGGAACTGTTAATATTTCAGAAATCATAGAGAATTAACAAGACATGGCTTGTGTTATTGTAGTTGAGACCCAAACTGAAAATAGTACATGGCTTCTGCTGTAAATCCGTTTCTTTTATTGATTTTTCCGAGTTTAGTCATCATATCTATAGCTATTAATTAGTTTGAACTTAGGCAAAACCTCGAAGGTTTTTTATGCAGTTTAAGCTACTTGTGCAAAACATTAGGTTGTTCATGAAGTTTAAGCAGCATTTATAGGTAATTTCTTTTGATGTATTCCATGAGGTATTTATGTCAAGGGCTGCTTCGAATATGAGGGTGTTTGGATTGGCTTATTTTAAGTGCTTATTGGCTTTTAAGCACTTTTTTATTTTGTGTGGTGTTTGGCAATGATAAAAAGTGCTTAAAAGCACTTACATTTAGGCGTGAAAAGTACAAAAATAAGCCAAAAGCCAAAAGTTGGGTATTACCAACTTAGGTCTTTTGGCTTTTAGCTTAAAAGCTACTTTTTATGAGCCAATCCAAACACCCTCTATATCTTGAAAGAAGGATTTTTTTGTTTTCTAGTATTCAGACTCCTTGAAGTTGGAGTGTTGTTAAGCCGGAATATATGGAGTCATGCCGATAAATCGAGAGCTTTTATTTGCACATAGAATCCTATTCTAATGCAGTTGATTATTAACTTTTGCATACTCCTTTTCAATTTGTGGTTAATCCAAGTTACCAGTATTATGTTACAAGCTTCAAATTGTTGTTTAGCATAACATCACATTCCTTTCATCCTTGTCCTTCAACATCTGGAAAAAAGTCATAGGCAAATGGTCATGGACTGATCTTCACGACATACTTGTGTCTAGAGCTAGCAAGAATTAGTACTCTCTTTTCTAGTCTATGTAGGAGGAAGCTCATACCCTCAAAGAAAGACACTATACGTATCATCTTTAACAGAATTTTGTATTTTTCATATAGAAAACATAGTTTTATATCAAATCAGAGAACTCTGAAGGTGGGCATGGCGCACACGTTTACACTTCTCTGGCCAGTTGCTTCGGTTCTCTAATTTGTTACTTAAACATACCACAATTAATCAGTGAGTTCACTTTTCGTCTTAAACTATGAATCAACTACTCTCTTTCTTAATACTAGTTGTATCTGGAATAGAATATTTCTTCTTTTCTTTATGGATGTAGTTGGATGCCTTGCTCTAAGGCAGTGAAACATCTCGTCTTGGTGATATAAGTATGCAAAAACTCTCATTTTCCTTAGTAGTTGTCTTTGTTTGTTTTTGTTTTTGTTTTTTTACAAGTATAACTGTTGTTGTTTATCATTTCTTTTTGATTAATCTGGCTAGGTGCAGGATGTGGTGATTAATCGCAAGAACCTGTGGTATCTTGAATTACAGACATTGTCACCAAATTGAGTGGAGCTACTTTGTTTTGTGGATACAGCACTGCTAAAACATCCGAGATTACGTGCCCGGTCTCTCTCTCTTGGTTTTTCAATCTTGAGGTAGTGCACGTAAATGGCAGTCTTACAACATAGCTCGCCATAGAGATCGTTTCTTACAGTTGATAAAACACAGAGATCATTATCTGCCTGGTATGCTGCAGAACTCTGCCTGTCCTCCGAGTCCATACCATTTTTGTTACTATTCTTGCATTAAAGCCTTCTTCAGAAATCAAACAATGATTTCCCTATGTTACAGCCAGGTTTACATGGTGTTCTAACAGAAGCAATTCAAAGGGGAAGGTAATACCTTTTTGCTGGTGTATTTTTTACCTTTTATTATGAAGGCAAGCAAGTGAGATGAAGTTAAGTTGTCACAGCTATAGAGTCGTATACCAAAATACAAGTCTTGCTGATTGTAAATTTTATTCTTGGATTCCTCACTTCCCAGAAAAATAGAAGTTATCGGAGGATAAGTCACTTTGTATTGAGGGGGAAATTGCCCCTTGTATTCTTAGGACTATTCCTGTTTTGATTTGAGTTGGTTTCACCTAAAAGGTCATACCAACTACTATCGTTCTGGTGATTTATAGACACAACCAAACATAAAACCAGCTTATCCATTCTCGGTTTTGTATTAGTTATTTTGGGTTTATCCGACCTGACCTGACCCTCCCGTTTGCCATTCCTAGTACTCACATGTAATATGAATTCAATCTATTAGAGCTACAGTTGCAAGAATTGAACAAATAAATGAACGAACATATGATCGATTTAAGCGTCTTGATGTAAGAAATAGAATGTACAGGAGCTCCCTGTTTTTGTATTGCATTTTCATCCTCTGGATGCCAATTAATGAAAGTTTAACTGTTGCCTGATCAAAAGAAAGTGTCTTTACGTGAGAAATTTTTACCGAGACATGATCATTATTTAAATTCCCATGTTTAACAAAAGGGAAGGAGGGAAAGTTTCTATTTTGTCCTGTACAGGATGAAAATTCAGACAAACCAACGATAAAGTGGAACATGACATGGTAAAGGATAAAGACATTAAGCAGTAGTCTCCATAATCCATTTCCTGCAAGTGAAAAAATCCAAATTCCAAAATGATGAAAACACTGTAAAGTGTTCTAAAATATACTATTAATGAGATTGTTGATTTTGCATAACTTTAAACCTAACGAAATATAATCGGCCTTTTTTAAATAATTACCTGTTCATCCATCTTTCAAAGCTCTCGACAGAATCCACTACAGATTCTTTTAATCTTCGTCTCGAATACATAGGATAGGTAAGGTTGTGTAATAAACAGTTGTATTTTGTTGTTTGATCAAATGACAGATTGAGTCACCAAAGGAAGCAAACTCTAGCAGATTATGAATCTGTCCATCAATTCCTCAGAATAGAGTTAATTGGAAGGGAACCTAAAATGTCTCTATCAAACATATAGGAAATTGGAGGTAAATAGACCAAACAAATACCTGATCCCCTAACATTCCAAACCGAAAATGGAGAATTTTTGCTAGCCACCAGACACAACGCAATGCAGGCAGGTAGATCACAAGGGGAAAATGGAGAAATTTTGCACCACTTCAAAGGCAGTCTGCATTATTAAAGCTCTCAAAACTATCCTCTTGGATACAAAATATAGTTATATCAAGCTAATTATGTTACAAATGTGTGTGAGAAAGCAACTCTAACAAAAAACAACCATCCTAGAACTCAGCCAACTTAGAATATTCTAGGCAACATATCTTGTATACTCGTGCCATAAGTTAACAATGGCTCCAAATAGAAAATTCTGTGATTGATACCAAATCCTTTGGGATACCAGTTCCAGCGACATCCTAGTGTTAGCACCATAACAGTTCAACGCTTGACCCATTGGAAGCTCTTTCTTGCTTTTGCTTTACCAGGCTTTTTCCTCTCCACAACTCTCGAGTCTCTCGTCAAGTAGCCACCTGCAAAGTCAAGGATAAACAGCTCCGATCATAAAAACCCAATTCACATAGGCTCGTGATGCAAAATAAGTGTGAACTCAATTACAACTAAGTGGCGTTACAACATATAACCAACCTTTACATCTTCCAAACTAAACATGATAATAAAGAAATAGTCATAGAGTTGACAAGACGAGAGCCCTACAAAAAATATCTAGGTGAAATACACCATGTAGCAAGTATTACCTTCTCTGAGAGGAGGCCGCAACTCTGGGTCCCAATTCTGCAATGCCCTGCTGATGCCTAGCTGAATCGCACCAACTTGACCTGATTTGAGCATATTCGTTATCCAAAACCACGTGTAGAACAATTTAAGACAACTAGCTGAGGGCTTAAAATTCACCAACTGAATGATAAAATAAAGAACACCACTTCACACACATGGAGAGAAGAAAAAAAGCTCCAGGCCGTACCTAACCCTGAAAATATATAGTACTCCAGTTCTTTTTGTTTTTTTTTCTTTTCCTTCCTCACCCCCCCACCCCCCTCCCTTTTTTTTTTTTTGGAATGACGGAGGAGAGCGTGGTAAAATCACAAAGGCATAGATAGGCTTAAACCCAATCACAGAAGGCAGAAGATCAGCTTGTGGTTCCTGCTAAACTTCTCTCTGAAATATGTTTGGTCATTTCACGACATGAGAGCAAGCGGCATAATCAGCATATCCAAAATTAGAAGTCTTTGTAATACTTACTACAATCAAGTCTTTCAACAGCTTGCCGGAGCACACACGATATCCCCACTTGTATAGAAGATTGAATGGAGTTTATAGAAACTAGAAAGGAAAACCTCCCTATGAAACTTTGATATTCCTATATACTAGGCATTTATTGACAATAAAATACTCAAAAAAGTTACTAGACTGCTTGATTACTAAGATCCATTAAAAATTTGCATCACAGGACACAGTTTAAGTTTAGAATGTAAAACTTGACTAGTGAAAACAAAGCTTATATAATCTCATATTGATAGACAGAATTCACCAGATACATATGCAGGTTTTCAATGCAAAAAACAAAGAGGTGCAGCAAATCCATAGTCAACAAACTATCTTTATAGTTATACTAGAAGTATAACACAATTTACATGAACTATGACCACCAATGAATGGTATCTGATAAGCAATTCACTTGGCAAAGAGAAAGATTAAAGAACAAAGCAACACCTTCACGATTTATCTTAAATAACTAAGCAAGGGCAGCCCAATGCACAAGGCATCCCGCGTTCACGCAGGGTCGAGGGAAGAGCCGCACCCTAAGGGGTGTGATGTAGACAACCTACCCTGACGCAAGCATTAGTGGTTTCTTCCAAGGCTCGAACCCGTAACCTATATCTAAAAGAACTCAGCAAAGGAAGAGCAAATTGAGAAGGATAAAGTCAAGGGACAGCTCTGCAGCAAAAAGAATTGAGGAAGTCAGGTCACTGACTAAGATCTGAATTGACTAAGCTCATCGAGCTAAGGATTGACACATTAATGCTCCATTGTTCGTCCCTCATTTTTTATAGAAATAGAAGAGCTATAATTACTTTGTATTAAATTTTTTCTCATCAGTATAAGCACTTTTTATAGTATCAAATAGCTTTATCTTTTCTTTTTTATGGAGATACCATACCAAAAAGCCTTATCAATATGGAGAAGATCACTTCCTCACGAATATATGAAGGTAAAATCCTATTCCAGTTCCCTCTATATTTCTAAATCTAACACCAAAACAAAAGAAAACAAAACAAAACCCTTCTCTTCCTTCTTCAATCTGGTCCACCTAATGGAGTCATACACTTTTTTAATGCAATCACATCTCCTAAAGCCTATTAAGAGAGCAAGTCTAAAAAATTAACCATCGTTGGAAAGAAGAGAAGAAAGAGAAAGAAATAATTGAGGTGCACACTAGCTGACTCAAACACCAAAAGGGTGCACCTAAAGTGCTAAGCTCTCGCTATATGCGGGGTCCAGGGAACAATAGGACCATATTGGATCTATTGTATGCAGCATTACATTGCATTTCTGCAAGAACCCTTTCCACTACTTGAACCCGCAACATCCTGGCCCAAACACCAGACACCACCGTTACGCAAAAAAAGAAAAAAGGAAAAGAAAGAGAAAGGAACAGAGACCAAGATTCTCTGTCCTGTCATTTTCTCTTCTTTTTTTTTTCTCTTTTTTTTTGAAATTTCTATTATTAATTATTTTCTCTTGTTTGGATTACAAAGGAGAAGTGGAAAACAAATATAGCACAGAAGAAAGTAACATTTCTTGAGCCCACGTATTCCATTGACAGAACGTGCCCATCTTTAGCCAACAAAAATTGGAGGATCAAATTATTTTACTTCTCTACTGTTACCACTCTACTTTCCCTTCCTTCCCTACAGCTTCCCTTCTTTCCTTCTTCCCAAACTAACGTTTGGCTTTCGACCAGGGACAAATTTTTTATGTGTTGTATAAGGTTTCATCTTCCAACCATCCTAGCAATAAATATAAGTAAAAACAACCAACCAACCTAACCAACAATTCACATTGTACCTTTCTCAACATTCCTGAACGAGGCAACTCAGGATATGTATCAGAGCAACTTTTAGAAAATAGGAGTAAGAAACGACATGCTAAAAAGAAAACGCCACATAATTTGTGCTATGGTCGAAGATATTTCCGTTCAGAGCGTCCTTTTTAAATCTCCTAAATTTTCCCTAAATAGTATACTGAAATCTATGCCAATAAAAAATATGGGCTCCAACTCCCACATAAAACAGGTGGTCTCAATGCAGTTGACGAAACTACGCAGTTGCCAAAACCTCCTACTTGTTCACATCTCCTTGTTTGATTGATGTTCTAAATGCACCCAGCAAGACATACAAGCAGCAAACTTCTTAAAGGAAATGAGTAAGATGTAATATTCTTACAGATAAATCGTCAGCTACTGTATTAGAACAGAGGAAAACAAATAAACTGTTGGTAAACGTACTGATGAGTGCAACTTATTAGAATGCATACTGCTGCTCACCTGACACACCGCCACCTTTTACAGTACATCTCACGTCCCACATGCCCAATGTCTTAGTTTCAGTAAAAGGCCGAAGGAGAACAGCCCGGTGATCAAGCATTGGGAAGTATACATCAAACTCTTTGTCATTCACCATAAATTTACCAGCACCTGGTTCAACCCAAACACGGGCTATACTACACTTCCTTCTTCCTGTCCCATAAGCCCTTCCCTTTTCATCTACTTGTTTGACTCGCGCCTTGGCTACTTCCTCCTGTTTTTGGCGCTCTATGTCAGCTCTGCTTGATTTCCTAGTATTCTTTTCATAACGCATATCTTCGATTTCTCTCAAAGGAGGAAGCCCTTTAATGTCATCCAGGTCTCTCAAAGCAATCAAACTGTCCAGCATTTCATCCGTGATTCCAGATGCCGCTATTAGATCACCAAATGCACGATTAGGACCTGGAACGAAAGGCACCTCGTTAAGAAAACTCCCAGAACGGGATTAAGGAATAATTGCAGGTAATAAGATAAAAGAAGTGCATTATCCAGTTGCATAACTATTGGTGTTCAACATGGTTTTTTATTGAGTTATAACATGCCTCAAGAAATATTAGATTTTCTAAACATTAAAACACACATGGAGTCAAAAGTTATCCAAACCAAAAGAAAATTGGATCAAACTCACTGGATTATGCGACTAAAACTCGCATTAGGACAGGAAATATAATCAAGGCAGTAATACATTAAGTGACATTTGGTTTGGGATAATGCTGTCAAGTTTTGAAAGTTAAAGATGTTTCCTGTTACCATGATTATTTAAGAATGTACCATAAGTCTCTGGTAAAACTTAAGGGATAACTCAATAAAAAAACATGTTGAACACCAATAGGTCTATAGCCTGCTTAGTTAACACTCTCGATCCTTGAAAATGCCAGACAGCAATTTGCACCAATGGACGACTAAGAGTGTTCTAGCTAATCTCCTAACTTATCTCAAATCCTATACTTCCAGAAAGCATGACAATTTAGCCTAGTCATATGCTACTCAATTAAAGATGCCACCTAATGCAAACAAATCAAAATAAACATAGTAAAACTTTACAACCAAACCATAAGAGTACCGCTGAACAAGTTTACGCCTTCTCAAGAAAAATGATTTGAAAGAAGCTAAATTGCCTTCAGAGAGCCTGATAATTTAGGCTAGCCATATGCTACACAAGAATGATATTAAACATAAGACCTTACAACCAAACCATAAGGCACAAATCTTTTACAATTTTTCAAGGAAAGAACAAATTGAAATAAGCTACTAAAAAAAAAAGAATCACCTTTAAGAACCTCAGTAAGAGCTTTCTCTTCCAATTCAAGAAGCTTTTTCTCCTCAGCATTCTCAAGTTTACCCTCCTCTTCAAAACCCATTATTTTAGTTTCTACTATAACCTCTTCTTCTCCGACATCAAACACTTTCTCTCCTTCACCTTCCACATCAAAACTCCAAGCTTTATTATACCCTTCAGCGGTTGCCCAAATCTCATCCTCCCTACCTCCACCAACACCCTTATTTTCTTTAAACACATCACCACTCTCTTCTTTTTCTTCTTGTTTAGCCCAAGACCCGTCATCAAGAACCTGCGTTTGTATACCCTCAACACTTTCTATGTCTTCATTGAACAGTGATTGATCAGATTCAGAAGAAAGTTTCCACAAATCAGAAGATGATGGCTCTGAATCTTCGCCATTGTTGTTGTTACCTGTGGAGAAGAAATGGGTGTTGCTGGGGAAGAAATATGGCTTGGGAATGGGAAAAGAGGATATAGGGGAAATGGGTTTAGGGTTTAAGAAGTGGGTTTTGGAAGGAAGCAGGGTTAAGAGTCGGAGGTGTGAGGATTTGGAGATGAAACGAGAGAGCATTGTGGAAACAGAAACAGAAGAAAAACGGAGAAGCTATTGCTATTGTAAAAGCCCTTGATTCATTATAGGCGTCTTTGTTTTGTTTTAAGAAAGCAGCCCTATTCTGCTGTTCAATATATTCTCACTCCTTTTTTTTTTTTTTTCCTTTTTTCTTTTTCTTATATTTTCATACGCTACATATTTCTAGTTTTAATGTAAATTCCAAATAATTATTACTCTAATTTTTCCTAAAATTTTGTGAAAGGAAAAAAATTAGTCGACTCCCCGAATCAATCAATGTAAAATGTGAGAAAGGCTGTATTTCTTCTTTACTGAATCGATTATATATTTAGAATATTTACGTCACTAAAGAAGCTAATGGCAGCTGCATAGTACAAGCCTAGCATGTAAAGTCTATTTGTAATTTTATCTAGCTCTCCTATATTATTATATATAAAACTTATTTACTCCTATTAAATATGTTGCCACTTAATTATATTTTGATATACAAATCCATCAATTATAAATAAATTAATGATAAATTGATAATTGAATATTCCTTAATTGGTATTAACCGATACACACGACTAAGTTATCCACCCTGCCTATATTGCTCATCTAACTCACTCACTTGCTTAAATAACTACTGAAGTTATTTAAGCAACTCGATCAGCTGTTTAAAGTTGCTTAAACAACCCAATTACTCGATCAGCTGTCAAAATCCGATCTCACGGTAATTAACGGGGTTAATCTCGTCTTGAGCTAATCCATAATTAATAAGTGGTATGGTCACTTATTCATAACAGGATTCGACTCTTGTCCGATTTAATCTACGAGGGCACGGCCCATTCACTCCCCCATGGGGACGGAACCTCAGCGTGGCCACGGCCATTTATTGCCAGCTCACGAAGCTCACATCTATAAATACTAAGAGTGGAAGCCCTATAAAGGCTGCTTCTTCACCACTATTCACAAAGGAGAGAGAGAAGAGAAAAATATGCCCATCTTATGGGAAGAGAAAACACCATTGTAAGGCTCTGAACCTCTTCATGGAGAGGCAGACCAAACAAATATTATCAATAAAAGCTGTTAAGATTTCTTCTCCTAACCTTGAGTACTTCTTTTCGTTTCCTTCATGTTGTCCAATGGATTATTACGATTTGCTATGATTTTCCCGTAACTTATTTGTATTGTTTTGCACTCATAAGATATGTGATAACTTTTGAGCAAACACAGATGATCATGATTTCCATTTTAATTTGCTCCTGACATAAGTAGGGCAGCATCTCTGATTGTTAATTATAATACCCAATGAACCAATCTATATATCCAGTGTCTTAGTGAATTTCACTCTGATTTCTACATTATTTGTTTGATATAAGTTGATCTTCTTTATCTTCTATTGAACCTTCTTCAATTTGGCATGTATTCTGCCCAAGTGTGTTCAGTCACTGGTATTTTTCACCAAGTTTTTGCCTCTGTCAAAAACTCCGAATGATCAGCTAAGTAGTTAAAGAATCTGAAGGGTTAAGGATCCTTTTCAAATATCTCTTGATTCTCTTCCACCTTCAAGCATAAATGGGAATAATTTAAATTAAAAAAAAAAAAAGGATCCAAATATGGGAACTTCATCATCCATTCTGCCCTATCTATCTTGTGTTATATATATACTATATAATTAGTCCATGTATACAATCTTTCTATATCCTTAATCTCAGTCATGCCCGTGTTAGACAATGCCCCCTAAAATCTTTAAGTCTCTAACTTCAGTTTCCTGCACTAGATTTTTATTAATTCTGTCCTCCATACATAGTATGCTTGTTAAGCAAATTTGAACTCCACACATACACTCCCATAGATAAACTAAGAATGAGTGACTCTTGGCCTAAAATTTATTATATTTGGATCCCATATTATCCAAATTCTTCCTCTTCCATTACTATCATAGTTCCTGCACCACCTCCATCTCGGAGCAACGTTACTAATCTGACAAGCACTTTTTCATTCACTATATGCTCTACTACTGCAAGTAAAACAACTTTATTTTTCCTAATAAAATCCGTCAATCCCTTCTGCTTATAGAGCTTATTTAAGCCCCTTAAATTCCAACTTATCACATTCATCAGGATACGGTAGAATTAGGAGGATCTTTAGTACCCTTACTACATTAACCCTATTCATGCTCAGTGTTATACTGGGTTAGAGTCCCACGTTGGTTGGGGAATGGACGCAATCCTCCCCTCATTAGCTAGCTTTTGGGATTGAGTTAGGCCCAAGTGTCATATCTTTACATGGTATTAGAGCCAGATCCGCTCCCGTTTGGATCCCTATGATATATTGTCCACGCTCTAGTTGTGGGCGTGGAAGGGGGTGCGAGAATGGGTTAGAGTCCCACATTGGTTGGGGAATGGACTGGTGATCTCTTATATGGACTTGGGCAATGATCCCCTCATAAGCTAACTTTTGGGGTTGAGTTAGGTACAAGTGCCATATTTTTGCACTCAAGAAACCTAAATTTTTGTGCCTCACCGTCACCAACCCATGGATTAAATCCATTTGTAGTGTTTATCTTCTTCGTTGCATTGTTCTTCCCCATACATAGTCTCTACTGCAGAATTTTCTTTCACAATTTTTAATTCATCTCTCTTAGCTATTGTGTTGTATCCCCTGTAGTTGTGATAGACTGTGTTGTGCTTGAACCTAGCCTTGTGCTAGTTGTCCAACATTTAGTGTTTTCTGAGTAGGGCCCCTAGCCTAACCATCCTTTTCAGTTGCTGGGTAAACCTTTGGGCCTTATGTCTGTATTGGTCAAAATCTGACCGCTGCGGTCGACCTAACTGGGATCCCGCCTAAGCGGCGGGATCGTGAGAGACGTCACGACCTGTTCCAAACCAAGTATCTACGGTACATATTAAGTTGAAGAGCAATACTCAGGTAACGACGAAAACGGTCGTGGTATGAAGGCGTATCGACCCAAGAATGTAGCAAGGACTCCAGGACTATCTATAAAAGGGAGAATCATCCAATCAAAAAGGGGGCGAGAGCTTTTTAGACACACTCTCTCTCTCTCCTCTCTTCTAAAACTTTCTTAGAGCAAAGGAAAGGATGCAAGTTAATCATCCTCACTACACCATGTAAATTGTTCATCCCCATTGTATCAAAAGGGAGGAAATAAAAAATATCAAGAAGATTGATCGCCCTTATTTTATCTTACTGATAGCTCTCTGATTCATTTTTAGATCTGGAATTTATTATGTTTGACTAAGATTTACCTCTTCATCTTCATTGATTGATTTAATAAAAAAGGTTTCGATATCTTTTGGTCAAACAAAGTCCTCATTCCATATTGTTTTATTTGCTTTAGTTCAGTAATGTTTTTGACAGGAATGTCACATCTGCAAACACACATTGCAATGCATAGGCCTCCATTCATATTCAACTGCAATTCTCTTTTTCAGTGGCGGACCTAGAATATTATAGGAGTGGCTTGAGTCACAATATTATAAGAATGACACTCAGCACACCAAGTGGGATTTCTTTCTCGTTTTTTAGGTTTATTACGCTATTATAAAATGAACAATTTTAAAAGTTAGGTCCGCTCCTTCTGCTTTCCAAATAGTTGGGCAAGAAATTTAAAGTATTAAAAATGTTTACCTAAAAATGCTAATAACTTATCTCTTTAATTTAACAAATTTTCTTCCAACAAATATAAATATTTTTTGAACTTTAATAAAAAATCTATTTAACCAATGTAGAAATTTGTTAAACTATAAGAAATTTAACAAAACTAAAATCTTGTTCTTATTTATAAATTAACAAAATCTGTTATTTGTGAGAAAAGAGCTTCAAAGAAAGTTAAGTATTCCAATGTTACAAACAAACAATTTAGAATAGACTAACTTAAGATTAAACTACGAAATTGTAAATATTTTCAATGATTACACTTGCATACGTTAGCAAGAGATTGTGTTTGATTCATTTTTTATTTATTGAAGTAATCTTTATTAAATTGCGTAAAGATGAATATAAAGAAAAATAGAAAATAAAAAGTAGAATGGAGATTAAAGAAAAAAGTTAGACAGAGTGATGAAAATAATGGAACTAGCATAAGAAATTCTCACTAGTCCTGTGGTACAATTATTTGCATATAGCGGTAATCCTAGTTTATTGCTGATTCTGCTTTGTAATTCTGTGCCCCAACAATTAGAGGATCTTCACAAACTTAATCCATAGAGGAATAGTTAATGATTTTTTGTTTAAATGGTGTATTTCCTCTTTTCCATACCAAATTTATAATTAAAAATTTTTGGTTGAAACTTTATCATTTTTGACAAATAGAAAAACTTTTAACCAAAATTTATGGAGTTCAAATGGAGTATTTTCTTTCTTTAGATACATTGGCTATTTTTTCTAATTGCACATTTCTTCTTTTTTCGGGTCAAATTTATTTAAAAACTTAGTTGGAATTTTATTTAGCCAAATAAGAATTCTTTTAGCTAAAATATTGAAAATTTAACTATGTCTCTATTTTTATTTACTCTTTAGATACAATAATTAGGAAACCTAAGTAGGGGAGCTGGGATGTAATGCTATGCCATTCTGGTGTTGTCCAGGTTGCCTTTTCTTTTGTTTTGTTTTTTTTTCAAAATTAAGCTATGATTTCTCAAGTCTGGTAACAAAAAAAATTAATTTACCAGAAAAAATAATTATTTGTTCCAAAAAGGCCTGACTCATCTTTTTTCGGGTAAATTTTTTAAAATAATATGTTTAAATTCCTATTAGTCGAATAAAAAAGTTTTAGCAAATAGAGTTCCAACGTGCATTTCTTTTTAGGGGAAATTACCCTCCTTGTCACTTGGCCCAACAGTCCATCAAAAAATGGCCCACATTTGAAGCCCTTACCTGATATAGCCCAGGTTGTATATAATCTGAATTTTTTTTTCATCAGTTAGCCCACCCTATTTTTTTCTTTTCTTCGTTCTTCTTCTTCTTCCTCTTTCACGACTTTGCACCCCAAAGTTTCTCTACCATTATATATATTCTTCAATTCTCCTTCCATATTCAAAGTTGATAATCACTATTAAGATGAGAAGAAAAAATACCATTTAAGAGAATTACTATTTTGGAGTCACCATTAAAGGTCATTCGAAGTTTCAATTTCAAAATTGGATTTTTCGATTTTGTTAGTTGTTTGAATTGGGTGTTGGCCCAATTGATTGGGATCGTCAAGGGGAGTTCAAAACTCAAATTTGAAGTGATTTGGAGCAGATTTGAGGTAGATTTGAGTTGAATTTCAGAAGATGCTCAAAGAAGAAGAAGAACAAGCTCCATTAATATGATTCATTTGTATAATAGTGTATAATATTGTATAAGTAACATATAATAGTGTATAAACATCTCTTATACATTATTTTATACAAGGATGATACATTTCTTATTCCTCCTCCTCCTCCTCTTCATTTTTATACACTTTTATACAACTATATATATAATATACCTCTTTGTATAAAAGTGTATAATATTGTATAAAAGTGTATAAGCATTTCTGACGAATTTTTTGTACGATTTTTACTTGCAATTTTTGATATTTGGATCCTGTAAATAATGTATCAGCCTTGTATAAGTGAATCTGTTTCTCTTTGCAAAGTATACTTGATGTAGTTGTGCAGAATGCAGAGCAGTACTGTGGATTTTCTCAATTGTATTTGATGTAGTTGTCTTGATTCATTTTTGTTGTTTGAGTTGTTTTCTGACTTCTGACCATAATGTGTAATGTCCTTTTATCTTATAGGTTAAAATCTGATGCGAGAAATCGCTCTCTGCAATAATTATTGCTATTCTATTCAGGAGTGCTTTGACACTGAATGAGCATATTGCTTCCATATGGATGAGCATCTAGACTTTAATGCAATGCTATTGGATTAATGCAGATCTTAGTATAAGTTGGACGACCTTATTTGGACAGGGTATCCCTTTTAAAGTTTGGATCGTATTTCTAGCAGTGAAGGAAGACAATGTTGAATTTTTTTTGCCTTGGAGAAAGAAAAGACATATTAAGGATGAGGCAATGACCTTTATATCTTAGCTAAGAATGGAGATTTCAATAGGTGAAGAAGGTAAGCTGAGAAAGCTATCAGGATGTTCATAACCTCCATTAAATGTTTTTGACCTGTGTATGGAAGGGTTTGTTGAATCCGCCCTTTTCCTCCCCACACACCCAGATTGTATCGTGCAGGATGCTTTGGAGCTCTGAAAATTTTTATCGGAAGGCATCTCTCAGTGGGCTAAAAAAATTCAGATCTAAGCTTATTGATATTTGGCTACACATTTGCAAATTTGTAAGTGGGCTAAAATAATGCAAGGTCAACTTATGGAGTGCATTATTACGTAATTTTGTCTTCTTTTTATTCCTTCTTTAGATACAATATTATTTGTTCAAATTGTATATTTCTTTTCTTTTTTGGTCAAATCTATAAAATAAATTGATTAGAGTTTTGTTATTTTTAGATAAATAAAAAATCTTAGTCATATAACGTTTATCCAACCATTTTTAACAAATGTAGCACAAAAAGATGATCAAATAATTTGTGAATTTTAAAAAGTTAGTAACTTTTTTTAAATTCTTAGAAATACCACACGAGCGGAAAATTCACATGGCAGCACATGTGTCACACTTTCTTGTGTTGAGATTGTTTAGAGGATCAAAACTATTGTGTACCCTCAAAATCGGATAACAGTTGAATTTGTATGTAATTTTAAGTATACGCGGATTAATTTGACACAAAGCAGTGAATTGGATTAGATTAAACAAGTGAAAATAAAAATAAATTCAAACCACGCGCGTAGGATAGTTTCAGCCTTAGTGAAATCTTTCCTCTCGATCCGGGCACACTGTGACCAGCACTGATGAACGAGATAGGAGCTAATGAGAGAAAAAATAATAATATATTGCCTTGGAATGCGTGTTACCATATGTGTTATGAAACATCAGACTCCCCTTTATATAGTAGGAGAGTCTCATTTTAGGTACAATTCCTATAAAAGGTAAAAATCCTCTAATTAACTGATTGTCGATTTCCTATCGATACGTGTCAAGATCCCCGCCATGATATCTGGTCGGTCACGCATATCACGGCCTTCTGTTGGTCGGGCTTGATTTCCTAATAACGTCCTCCGAAGTGAATCAAGGCTGAGTCCGATCCCGAACCATGACCCCGATATTCTCGAGGGTGGGCGTTATGATCCCGGACTCTGAATCGATGAGACTTATACCTCGATCTCGACCCCTTGTAATCATATCTTGAGCTTAGCTTAACAAGACGGAGGTCGGGGTGTATCATGAGATCGATTTTGTATGATACCTCTCAAGTTCAGGAGGCCGATACCGGTTATGTACGTCGACCCAAGTAACAACCGGCTATTCTACCAGTTTTTGTTTTAATTACTGTGAAGCAACGAGCTTCGAACATTGATTCCCTGGGTGAAGGCTTGAATGGCCCAATCTTCCTCGACCGGAGGCAGGACCATTCGTTCCATTTGATACCGGGACACGAATTCTCTGAGCATCTTATTGTCCCTCTGTTTTACTTTGAAAAGGTTTGACTTCCTGGTCTTGACCTTGATAGCCCCGGCGTGTGCTTCCACGAAGGAATCTACAAGCATAGCAAACGAGTCAATAGAATTAGGAGGTAGGTTGTGATACCATATCATAGCCCTCTTTGACAGAGTTTCCCCGAACTTTTTCAGCAGGACAAACTCTATCTCGTCATCTTCCAAGTCATTCCCTTTGATGGCGCATGTGTAGGAGGTCACATGCTCATTTGGGTCGGTCGTTCCATTGTACTTAGGAATCTCGGCATGCGAAACTTCTTAGGAATAGGCTTCGGAGTTGTGCTCGGAGGGAAAGGTTTTGAACAAACTTCTTGGAATCCAGGCCTCTTAATATCGGCAGTGCTCCTAGTATTTGATCTACCCTGGAATTGTAGATTTTCACTTTTTGTCATTGGCTTCGATTTTCTTTTCTCCTGATTCTACCCCTTTTGTCAGCTCCTCGAGCATTTTTATGATCTCGGGGTTGGTCCCCAATTCATTTTCATTCAGCATCTCCGTGACCAGTTTGTTTCTACGGGTGACTTCCCGGGATGGCTCGGGTTCAATCCAGCTCGGGGCGCGACTTTGGTTCTGGAGCTAGGCTATTGCTGCCTGTTGAGCCTGCAACATTTCGAAGATCACTCGCAAGTTGATCCCATCATCTTCGCCGCTGTGTGTATTTTGTGCAACCGATCGGACTTCTTTGCGCATGATGTTCTCAGGGTCAGTAGGCAAATTTGCATTGATGGCCACATGCGAGCTAGCGTCGATCGGGTCTGCAACTGGGTTCCGCTATGGTCTACGGGGGGCACCTCGTTACCGGGTGCTACATTGATGTTCTCGCTAATGTGGCCGGATTCAGCATCCACGTTTAGAGGGGCAGCCTAGGAGTTCAACATTTCAAATTTTAACCTGAAATCAAAGATACTCCAAAGAACAAGTGTAAAATAGGGCGTGTTATAGAAGTTTGTATCAAATAGCCACTATTATCCTTGGTCCCACGGTGGGCGCCAAACTGTTTACCCTCAAAATCGGATAACAGTTAAATTTGTAAGTGGTTTTAAGGATACGCAGATTAATTTGACACAAAGTAGTGAATTGGATTAGATTAAACAAGTAAAAATAAAAATAAATTCAAACACACGCGTAGGATAGTTTCAGCCTTAGTGAAATCTTCCCTCTCGATCCGGGCATACTGTGACCAGCACTGATAAACGAGATAGGAGCTAACGAGAGAAAAAAATAATAATATATTGCCTTGGAATGCGTGTTACCATATGTGATATGAAACATCATACCCCCCTTTATATAGTAGGAGAGTCTCATTTTAGGTACAATTCTTATAAAAGGTAAAAATCTTCTAATTAACTGATTGCCGATTTCCTATCGATACGTGACGAGATCCCCGCCGTGATATCTGGTCGGTCACGGATATCACGGCCTTCGGTTGGCCGGGCTTGATTTCCTGATAACGTCCTCCGAAGTGAATCAAGGCTAAGTCCGATCCCGAACCATGACCCCGATATTGTAGAGGGTGGGCGTTATGGTCCCTGACTCTGAATCGATGAGACTTATACCTCGATCTCGGACCCTTGTTATCATATCTCGAGCTTAGCTTAACATGCCCGAGACCGGGGTGTATCGCTGTTAGTAAAGCTGTATTTGTAAACTAATTGTGGAAAAGATAAAATAACATATAAACAAAAAATGTAAACGAAACAAAAGCTAATCCAAGCCCACTGAATTCACAGTGTTTCCTTAAGGAATTTAATCCCCTCCTAGTACCCAAGGTTATGGATTATTTCCTCCCAGGATAGAACGAATTACACACTGGTGTAGTGGTACTTCAAACTCCAGTGTTTCAGCGAATACAAAGTTCGGTAGCAAATCACACTTACTGTTGCTTTCTTTGATGTTAAGAGTATGCAGAAGAAAGGAGGAGAACTCAGAAAATCGTATGTAAAATCTGAGAGAATGGACTTGTATTTATAGCCAATGTTGGGCTGAAAACTGAAGAGGTGCAACTCTTTAGAATGGCTATTTATGCAAAACGACCATAACATAAATGGCTAATTTATGCAATAATAAATCGGAAATTGAAGAGGGAACTTTAATTTTCAGTTACACAATTGAAAAACTGAAAACGGTTCCATTGGATTTTAATATTAATATTAATAATAATATTTTATTATTAAAATGAATATTTAATAACATTTTTGTTAATATTTACTATTAACAAATAAATTTGGTCCAAAAAATTAATCAATCAATCGTTTTGACCGAATCCGAATCTGAATTCGAAGCTCCGAAGCCGAGCCGAGCGACGACGACGGTGCGAGGCTCACCTTCTTCTCAACTCTTTAAGAGCTAGAAGAAGAGCAATTGCTTATATACCCATCAAAAACCTCTTTCTCTTCCAATATGGGACAATGTCCCTTTGTCAAGGGGGGAGGGAGGGGGGAGGGAGGGAGGGGGGGGGGGGGGAGAGGAACTTAAAATTTCACTTAAAAATTTTATTTCCTTCCATTTCCCATTCACCCTCTTTCAAGCCATATTAATGCTTAAAAATCCAACAATCACGAGATCGGTTTTATCCGTATACAACTATCAAGCTGTCAAGTTCAGAAGAAAGGCAAAAAATAGTTTAAGTGGGCACAAAATAAAAAGGTGCCAAGGTATTCTCTTTAATCATTCGGTACTCACAGTTCATAAAGCCATATGTTTTGTCCCAGTAAACTCAGTAAGGATGTAACACATATGTTTTGTGCCGAAAAAATTCTCTTTCTTAGAGCTGAAGACTATAGTTTACGATCGGTATATCTCAACCATCCACCACTCGATGGACTGAAAAGTTCAATAAACAACGCATATCATGTATCATGGGATGAATTTTCAGAACAACATGGACAGAAGGTGGTCAAAATATAAGGGTGGGTCAAAACTAGTAATATAAAAATTGATCTATCCGTAGAATGATGTAGTGTAAAGCAGTATGCAAGATTTAACAGAAAAAAGGACATTAGCTTTACCTTTTCGCACTAGCTAATCTTCATTGGTATGACTCGGGTTTCCCCTTCCAATGCACTACCATATGACTCGTTCTTTTCTTTAGAAAGAAGGTCGTCATTCTTAAAATGTTATACCAATATCAGACACAATTAAATTGGTATAACTTACTGTTTATCCAGTTTAGCAATTTCGATTTGTTTGGCTTGGGTAAAAAATTATATAACTTCTTTTTTGTCTCTAAGTGTTGGGGGATGGCGGAACCGAAAGTAATCATTAAAAATTATTACGAATTTGACAATATAAAGCAAAAAAAATATAAACAGAGAAATTATTTGTCAATGAAGTACACTTAGATGTGTAATTTGAGCCATGAACATAACTTCAAAGCATAGAAATCACCACAATCCTTCATCTCTTAAATTTGTTGTGAAATTGGCTCTTTAGTACGATTGTATGAACTATGAACATAATTAAGTCAGATAGAATAAAAATTCAAGCATACGAAGGATGATTGAGCGAATGTAACAATTTTTAAAGGAGAGAAAGTAAAAGAAAAATCTTGCAAATAAAGGGTGTGTTTGGTATAACGGAAAATGTTTTCCGACTCTTAACTTTGGAACTCGTAACATTTCGAACCTGTAAACTAAAAATATATACAAAAAAAGATTGTATGTGTGTGTGGGGGGGGGGGGGGGTAGGGGAAGGGGGTTGAGGTGAGTGGGTGATGTAGAAAAACGAAAAACAAAAAAAGAGAATTGGTAAAACAAAATAAAAAATTGGCGGGGGGGGGGGGGGGGTTAGTCGTCAGAAAAACAAAAAATAGAAAATTGAAAATACTAAAAAAAAAAAAAACATATATTTTTTGCGGCGGCGGTGGGGGTAGAAAAAAAAAAACAGAAAACTAAAAATACATAAAACAAAATAATTTTTTGATGGGGGAGGGGGGGTGACGGGGTTGGAGTGGGTGAGTGGCGCAGAAACGAAAACAATAGAAAATTGAAGTTGGAGGGGGTTGAGGTTATATGTGAGGGTAGCTGGAGTTTTTGTAAAATATTTTCCTAACTTTTTCTAGAAAAATATTTTCAAAACTATTTTGTGCAACCAAATAGTGGAAAATGGGAAAAACCAAATACACCCAAAGACAACAAAATTTAGGCCTTCTATATTATACTCCCTCCGGTCCACAATAAGTGACCAATTTGCTTTTTTATTTTGGTTCAAAATAAGTGTCCATTTATATAATCAAGAAAAAATTCAATTTTTTTTTACAAAATTACCCTTATGTACATATCCCTAAAATATTTTCTTACTCCTCATATTAAATATTTAATTAAGGGTAGTTTAGTCATACTAGGTATTTTTATATAGAATTTAGTATTTTCTTAATGGGGGTGCTAAAAGCAAATTGACCACTTATTATGAACCGGAGGGAGTAATATAAAATAGGCAAAATAGCCTAGTAAATACTTGTACTTATTCACGTTTGTCATCCCGGTCCCTATATTTAACGAAGTTTCATTTAGACACTTATCATTGTTCAAAATCACTATTTTAAACCCCTTTGACCATTGACCGAGCATATGTGGCAACTTTATTACTGAGGTGTACAAAACGCGTATATTTCACGCGTACAAGGAGCGTGAATATAAATTTTTAGAATAAAAATGATTAAAATAAAAACGAAAAAAACAAAAGAAATTAAAAAAATATACTGTAAGTTTACCCACTCCCTCCCCTATTATTTTTTTCTTTATTCCTCTCCTTCCCGTCTTCAACCCAGCCAATCCCCCATTTAATTTCTTTCTCTTTTTCTTCCCTTCTTCTTCCCCAGCCTTTGCTCCATTTCTTTTTTCTTCCCTTCTCGTTCTTTCCTCAGCCCCTTCCCCATTTATTTTTCTTTTTCTTTTCAAAATAGCTTATGTATCTGATTTCCACCATTATTTTTTGCTTTGTCAATATTTGTTTTCAGTATAAAATCGTGCAATTTGATTGATAGAAATATTTATTTTTTATTATGTTTGTACGGTTGTTGTTATGTATGGATAAAATTAAATTTACCCAAATCTGATGGGGTGTAATATTAGGAATCCTTTTCTGAAAGCGAGATTTAATGGAGGAGGGACAGGATTTGAAGCTAGTGAAATCGTGAAGATGGATAGGAAGTGTTGAGTGAAGGAATAGATGCTTCTTCCATGGATCGCGAATCTCTGCCGCTTACCGCCCCCATGGACACTTCCGAACGCCACAGAAATCTCAATGAAAACTACTGCTGTTGTTCTGTTCTATACCTATCAGTCAACATATTTAGTTCTAATATTATAATAATAAAAGGCAGAATGGCCTAAATGGCACCTATACTTGTCCCACTTTGTCATGCCGGTCCTCCTACTTCACTTGTTTTCATCCAGACACTTTAACTTGATTAAAGCCTATACTTTAAACCCCTTTGACCGTTGACCAGTCACATGTGGCAACAAAATAGTTGAGCTGGACAAAGTGGGTGTAATTCACGCGGACAACGAGCGTGCATATGAAGAATTTGGACAAGAAATAATTAAAATAAGAAGAAAAAAATCATTAAAACAAAAATGAGAAATAAATTAAAAAGATAAAGATAAAATAAGTCAAAAAAGAAAAAAGCAAAAGAGATATTGTCTCTTTCAGTTCTTTCCCGCAAGCCCACCCCCATTTGATTTCTTTTCCTATTAACTCCCTATGCTTCTTCTTCTACTTCTTCCCCACTCCCTCCTTCGAAAAATAAGCCAATCCCTGAAATTCCCTTAAACATCTCTGTATACCTATGGTGTCATTTTTTACCACTCTTGAATCCTGAACAAGTCAAAAATATACTAAAGGGGCAGCGGGTATCAATATACTAAAAGGATAACGGGTATTAATTTTCGAGCTGGACGAATAATGGACCATCGAACTTCTTCTCCGCCTCCTAACGCCTTCAGCCATGGAAATGGACCATCGAACTTCTTCTCTCACTTTTCGATCTGGAAAAAAAATTAATTTTACCTCGGTTTCTTTCTTTGTTCATTTTAATTTTATTTCTACAATATAAAAAGGAAAGAATTGGAAGGGGAAAGGAGGAAGAACATGAAAAGAGAGAGAAGCGAGATGGGCAGGAGGAAGAACGTGAGGGGAGAGAGAGAGAAATCAATGAGGGAGGGGATTAGGGAATTAATGTTATAATTTTATTTTTATTTTTATTTTTTATTTCTGATTTTAATTATTTTAACCTACCATATGACATGGCATCTACACATTGTTATTTTTTGACGTGGCAGCCAACGTGGAGGAGATTGTATTACACGCACTGGCAGCCTCCTGTCATAAGCGTTTACTATACACGGTTTGAAGGAGTGTAAGTGTTCAATTGGCAAATTGTCAAGTTTGGGGACCGGCATGACAAAGTGGCACAAGAATAGGCGCCATTTAGGCTATTCTGCCAATAATAAAATATTGATGAAGTAAGCCTTGTGAATTAAAGGATACATCTTATCTTGGTGGGTGGTTGCTTAATCAAGTTTGTAGAGACTTAATTAGGACAGAAGAATCGAGTGGTATGTCATTCCTACTCAATTTAATAATTCCACCATAACTGCCTTGATGAACGCCGACAGATTTAGGTAGTGCTGGAAGAAGGTTTTTTTATAGAGGAACTGGAAATGGGAGTGTTCATGGTGTTCACCAGATCTAGTGGCATGACAGTGAGGGAGAAGGTGATGGTATTATTTCTTTTTCATGTAAAATTAAAAAAAAAAGGTGATGTGGCATATTTTATATGACGTGGATTCTAACATTATGTGATTGAGAGACACGCGATGTCGAAGGGGTTTAAAATATTGACTTTGAACAACTATAAGTGTCTCGATGAAACTTTGTTGAATATAAGGAGCATCATGACAAAGTGGCACAAGTATAAGTGCTATTTAGGCCATTCTGCCTATAAAATATAATTTAGTTTGTATATTTTATAATAGTATAATCATTGAGTATTTATTTTTTTAAAATATCGACTACCTTATGGAGTACGATTTTTTTTACAACCTAATTTATTGATTATGAATTCGTGATTTTAAACTATAACTTGTGCTTAGCGAATGTTCCTAAAATCTTTGAGACAAGTGATCTTTTCGTGACCTGGAAAGAAAAGGGGAGAGCCTGTTCTTCTTAATCCACTTTACCTCTCCATCTATTCCTCTGCAATGCTCTATCGCTTCATCTCAAAATCTTCACACCTCCTATTGCTAACCCTAGTTTCCTCCAAAACCCACTTCTTAAACCCTAATACCTTTCCCCCTAAATCCTCATTTTCCATTCCCAAGCGTAATTTCTTTCCCAGGAACTCCTTCTTCTTCTCCACAGGTAACAACAACAGCAATGGCAAAGATTCAGACCCTTTATATACTTGGAAGCTCTCTTCTGAAACCGATAAATCAGTGTTCAATGGAGATTCAGCAAGTGTTGAGGGAACAGAAAGACGGGTTTTTGATGGTGGGTTTTGGTCTAAAGAACTTAAAGGTACAAACTTTTTCAGTGAGAAGTCTAGATTTCATCTCAAAACACTGTAAAAATGCATGCTTTATGTGTTGTTTGTAGGGTTTATGTTTAATTTGCTTAAGGTCTTATACTCTTATTTATTGAATAACGTATTAGTAGAAATACATTGTCATGCTTTCTGAAAATAAGTTTGGAGTGTAAAGATAGTGGGGAAATAAACACTGTTATCTGTAGCTGCAAATTGCTGTCTGTTTATTTTGAATGCTTAAAAGTGTTCCTGATAAAAGAAGAGAAGGCTGGAAAGTGTTACCAAGGTAGGCTGCTGGCCTATTACGTTCGGAACATGCTATTATTATGTATTCTGTTTAGCTTAACCAAGAAGATTTCTTGTCCCCAAGTTAAAGAGTTTGAGAAAGCATATTTATGGGTAAGTTAAACTCGATATCATTCGGCATGATCTTCTAAACCATTAGCTAAAACAAAACAGAAAAAAAAGATATCATTCTGCATGATCTGGGCCTTTCATAGTCGAAACAACAGTACATGAAGTTAAATTGTAGATGGCTATATTTCAAAGAGTGTAAATGCTATTGGCTAAAACCTTATTGTCTAAGTGAAAATAATACATTATGCACTTTTTGTGTGACTACCCGTGTTTATCTCCACTGTGGCTACCCAAGCAGCAGTAGGATGAAGGAATAAAAGAAAGATTTTTGAGTAAACAGTTCTAAGTTTGAACCCTTAACGCTCCAGAGATTACTCAAGTCCCAAACTTTTCTGCCTCAGCCTCTCAATAGCTAAAAGTCTAAACTCTTCTCGTAACCTCTTTCGTTCATGGTGTATTCTCCAGTCACATTCAATTCTCATTATCCCTTCTTCAGACGCTTCCAATTCAGTTTAGTAGTAGAAGAGTGCTGTTTTATTTAGAACCACCTAAGGGTTTTCTTTTTCCATCTGGATTTCCTTCTAAACAGAATCTTGATCCAGCCTTTATGCAAAAAACCTTCTTTTATAATATCCCATATGGATATTTTCCAAGTTGCCAAGTTAATTAATACCCAATTTGTAGGAAAGAATCTTTGATATCAATGCACATATGTATGCAGTATTCGCAATCAAGGTGCTTAGCTTCTTGTTGTTTTTTCATTTATTTAGGCCATCATTGTGGATCCCTCATTAGAGGTGTTTGTGTACAACCTTCCGACTCGACTATGTTTTTCGTGATGATGATAAGTTTGAGAATGTGGCAGGTTCTTGTACTGATGAATTGACAATCAAAAAGAGTGGACTTAGTAAGCCTTCGGTAAGTGTGTATTCAGAAAAAACTTTGGAAATAATTGAGATTCTCAAGGGTGGTGGGGAAGACTTGACGCGCAGGTTAAGTTTGGTGGCTCCAAAACTATCATTCAAGCTCATCATTGAGATTTTTGAGCGTGTGAATGAACACAGAATATCTGGATTAAAGTTCTTTAATTGGCTTCGAGACTCGTATCCTGAATTTTATCGTAGTGCTTATGTCAATAGTCTGATTATATGTAATTGTGGATGGTTAGATGACTATAAAACAATGCTCTCTTTGTTGGTAGAGTTTAAGGCAGAAGAAATTTGTTTAACTGATAAGGCTTTTGGGTTCTTAACTTTGTGTGGATCGAGTAAGGATTCATTGATGAATTCTACAAGGAAAGTGGTTGATATGCTAAATGAGGTTGGAGGATCCTGTCGTGGTTCTGGTGTTTATGGATTAATCGAGATGTTCTGTTGCTTGGACTTGTTCGATATGGCAACATTTGTAATAGAGATCACTGAAAGAACAGCTTCTCACTACAATATTTTGATCCGTAAAAGGTGTAAGGCAGGTCACATTGAAGAAGCACGCGCTATTATCAACGAGATGTTTGAATATGGTTGTTCTCCTAACACCAATTCATATAACTACCTGCTTGGCACATTGTGTAAGAATGATAAGATGGAAGATGTGTCTATTGTGCTTGAAGAAATGAGAAATAAGGGTCTCAATCTAGATGCAATAACTTATGAAACTCTAGTATATCATTCATCTAGCCGTGGTCGGGTTGACATTGCCTCCGAATTTTTGAAGTTGATGGTAAATGAGAATGTGGAACCTCGTTCTACTACTCATGCTGCCTATCTTAAGGTTTTTCTTGAGGCGGGAGAGCGGGAGAAAGCATATAAGTATGTGATTGACATGAGCGCCAAATATAACCACTGCGTCAATGTACTATACAGCTTGCTGGTGAGGCTTCATCAGAAGAAAGGAGATCTTATGGCTGCTCAAAACATTCTTAATGAAATGATTGACAAGGGTCTCAAGCCGGACTTTGGAGTTTTCATTGAAATTGTAAAGCAACTCCAGAAGACGGGCAGGAAATCTATATCTCGAGATCTTAAGACCAAATACTCAGTTTTCTATTGTAGTGACATACAAAAAGCTAGCGATTCTTCATCTAATTCTTCTGTCCCATGCCAAGGTTGAATGCATCTCTCTAGCTGGTTTGTCTATGGAAGAAAGGGCAGGAGTGTGCATCATACAGTTTTAACCAAAAAGCTCTCAAAGAAAATTTTCAGTTGTCTCAGCTTGCAACTTAGATCCTCTCAGCCTTTCAGTTTGCTCTCACCTTCAACTTCCGTTGCAGTTGCTGTTGACATTGCCTCGCCTCTCGTCAGCCTCCACCAATGTCACCTATGTTACACCTCCCAAGGTTTGATTCTCTTTATCCTCTGCTTCAGCTCCCTGTTTTTTTTTGTGTGGTTATTTTCAGTTTAGTATCTATATTGTGCAGTCTGTGATTCTAAAGTATTTTCCTTCACCTTCATGGCTCTGTGGTTTCCACTTTCCACTCTCTTACTCACCGGGTGTCTGCAGTTTACATGCATCGATGATCTTCTAAAGCCAATAAATCCATTCAATCACATAGAAATACAGAGGAAAGAGCAATGTCTCATGCCTAGCAATACGGCGAGTCAGGTCGTTTCTTGCAAAGGTGAATTCTTTGTCTCACTCTTTCATAAAATTTATAAACATTCTGCCTCTTCTTTTCTCTTTTTCTTCGGGGCTTGGGGCGGGGGTCGGGGGTGGGGGTTGTGCCTTATTATTATATGTATTGTCTTTAATCTCTATTCTCATTTTTCTGTATTTTCTTAAATTATACTGATCATGATTGCCTATGCTCATATGTAAGAGAAATTGGTTTAATTTGACTGGTCATTTGTAGTTTCTGACATGTAATACTTCTCTCTTATCTCGATTTTCCTCATTGTTTTTTGGCAACCTTGATTCTTAAATTCTGCGGTTTATAACTTATGAAAAGAAAGGTTTAGTTTTTATAATTCTTTGATTTAACTTATTAAAAGAAATATTTAACTCTTTAATGTCTTTTCTTTAATTTTCATTCTCAGAAGGTGGATGAATCGATGTAATATATCTGCGGAAAATTATCGTTGACCAAATCATCGACTCTTTTTTGAACAGAGGGAGTTGGTCATTGCCATTCTACATGGTAGGAATCTATGTTATTTGCATGCTTGGCTTTGGGAAAATGAATTTGAGCAAATGGGTTTGACTTTCTTTTTCTGAATCAGTTTTACATTGAGACTTGGTTTCATTGTTTTCCACTTTCATTTACTAGGTTGGGTAAATCTTGGGTGAACATGAATTACATGCTGCAGCTGTGGTTGCACGGTAGCCAGGAACCCATGGTTAATTGAAGAAGTAGAAGTTGCACCTCCCCAAAAAATGGAGGCTCACCTGAAGATTCTGTTCGCCTCCCTGTGCCACACTGTTATTACTTCTGGAAAGCAAAAGGTAAAGACAGTCCTATTGTAGGCTTATTCCTCTAATTCTGTGTAAGGATATATAAGTCAAATCCTTGTTCATATTGTTGCTGTCTTCTTGCAAGTAGTATAGCGCAGTGTTTCTGAGAGCGCGAAGCGCAAAAAAGCGACAGGGGCTCGCCTCGCTTCAAAAGCGAAGGGCAAAGCGAAGCGCACGCTTCATTAAAGTGAAGCGCAATTGTGAAAATACATATAATATATATAAAAATTAATTTATAAACCGAAATACACATTAAAAAAATCAAATATAT
>NC_031991.1:29795981-29864857 GCF_001879085.1 Nicotiana attenuata
TCACTCTTTGTCCATCTCTACCCTACGTGTTTTTGAGAGCGGGAGCGACAAAAAAGCGACAGGGGCTCGCCTCGCTTCAAAAGCGAAGCGCAAAGCGAAGCGCACGCTCCATTGAAGTGAAGCGCAATTGTGAAAATACATATAATATATATAATAATTAATTTATAAACTGAAATACATATAAAATTTATCAAACTGAAAGTATAACATATATATAATAATTAATTTTATAAACTGAAATACACATTAAAAAATCAAATAAACTGAAAGATATAACACATATATATAATAAGTAATTTTATAAACTAAAATACATATTAAAATTAAGAAGAAAAAAAGGGAGGGAAAAAAGAAAACCAGCGCCTGCCCTAGCTGTGCAGACAGATGCTGGAGGAGAAAAAATGAAAAAGAGAAGAGAAGAAGAAGAAGGAAGAGGAAAAAGAAAGAAAAAAAGAGCAGAATCTGGACGGGAACAAGAAGAAGAAAGAAAAAAATGAGAAGAAGAAACTTACCTGGAAACCCTAGTTTTGTCGATGAAGAAGAGAGAAGAGGCCTCTGTTTTGTCAAGCAATTACAGAAGCGAGGTTAGGGGTCTGTTTTGTATACTTTACAAATAGACCCAATCTTTTTTTTTTTTAAAAAAAAGGGCCCAGCTGCGATTTTTTAACAGAAGCGATCGCTTCACTCGCTTCGTTGCCTCGTCGCCTTGTCGCTTTTTTCACTGAAGCGTGCGCTTCACACGATCGCGTCGCCTCAGGCAGTAAAAAGCGATGCCTTGTCGCTTCGCGCTTAAAGCGACGAAGCGATCGCTTTTCCAAACATTGGCATAGCGTCTGCTGTTCTAAATTGATAAACGGATGAATAATCAAATAAAAATAGGCAACTTTGAATCTGTGATTCTCCATGCTCGCATTATAAGAGTTAAATCATTCTCTTGAGTGTTTCAACTTTCATGCATTTCTAGTGGTACTTTATTCTAGCATAATTTTTTCTTTTTGATTACCGGGAAATCTGTATGGTGTAATTGAATAATATATTGACTATTGAGATAATCAATGGTTACTCTATGGAATCTAACTTTTGTGTTGAATTATATATGTTCATTATTATCTAGCTTTAGAACCTAAACCAATCTAATCATTAGGATTTAGGGCAAAGCACCATTATTCAAACAATCACATTTGTGATATGCCTGGTGAAGTGTAATGCTCTATTCTTATGCTGAAAAACTATGCGATTCCAGTAGTATTGATGAGTGAGTTATGACTCTCCTTTCTTTTCTTTGGTGGCTTTAGTGCATCTTAATTGTTTGTGCTACTGAAACCCATGTTCTTAATCGTCATGGCTCCCTTCATGATACTGTTCCTTTATGGGCTAGTATTTGCAAAAGTTGCCGATTGTAATGAATTCTGATCTTTTGTGTTGTCTTAACCGTTTGTTTCCATGGAGATGAATTTTATCCAGTATTAACATGCTGAAATGTTTGATGTGGCATTATTTATTACATAAACTTTGCAAGTAAAAGTTTATTCACTTTGCATAGACTAACTACAGAACGTGACATGGCTGAGAAGTAACCTTCTGGAGAAGTCATAATGCTTGGTGACATTATCTGGGAAGCTTTCGAAGTCTACTTAATGATAAGACTCACTAACCTGGACACGACTGAAAAAAAGGAAAATTACATGTGAACTCTGGCCATAAGCAAGGATGGCTAGTCTCTAGTCATGGAAGAAAATCTGGAAAGGGAAACCTCTTTTATAAGGTAGCATGTTTCTGTAGGAGGGTGCTCACATATGAAGTAGTTCTCACTTAACATTGATTTACATAGAAGGAGAGTCCCTATATACAACAGATGTCACAGATTTGTGTTTTGGCCTCACAGATATGACTGTGTTTTCCTCATCTTTAATATGAGGTGGACTTTTTGCCTAAGACAATTAAGGACCTGCATTTGGTGATTCTTGTTCTTGTGGAAAGATAAGAAGCAAGTTTTCTTTTTCTTTATGCGCAAAATAGCAATATAGATGGACTGAAATATAGATGTCTTTATCTTTTGGCTTTTGGGTGTATAATGGGAGTATGCAAGTGATACACACAGCATGATTGCACTCTCCACTAAGGTACTAGCTCAGTTCAAATGACCTGATTTTTGTACTGTCTTGCATATCTAGGCACTAGCTCACTGCTGCTTTAGGATTAATATATATATATTCTTCACTTAGAGTTTGGCATGTAAAAGTTGAGTATAAAAGAGCTTTTTAGCAATCTCTCGAGTGTTCTGTTTTATTCAATTTCCTAGAAAAATAAACGACATTCGATCCCAACATAAGATGTCAAGATTAATTAATTTAATCCTTTTTCTTTAAACCCTCAACTTAAGGCTAGCTCCTTTCCAAATAGAAAAGGAAAAAGAAACATGCACAAACTACAGAACAATAAAGGTTAAATTCTTGATTATAACATTATTCTCCTAAAACTTTGGGAAACCAAGTTTATATTTGGGGCGTAGGTCTTTGTAGTTTGAAATTAAAACTTCGCATTTAGTGTTTAAGATGCAACGTAAGATATTAGCATTTTAGGCTCACGCATTAAAAGGGATTTTTTCATACCTATATACTATTGGAAACTTTATTATCCTTCCTACTCAAGTTTCCTTTTAATTACATCCTATATACAAGTTTACTAATTATATACACTTTAGGAATTAAATTCCTTTATATTAGGAATCAATTATTTCCCATTCTTATTCTCTTTCCCTCATGCTCTCTCTCTCTCTCTCTCTCTCTCTCTCTCTCTCTCTCTCTCTCTCTCTCTCTCTCTCTCAATCAATCAATCAATCAATCCCTAATTCCATTAATGTAGAGCAAAGGAAAAGAGAGCAGCAATTCTACCATTGACAACCATTAAAAAGCTTTGAAGCTTTGAATTCGAATTTGGGTTTTCAAAAACCATTATTTGTTTGGATTGGGTGTTGTTGCAAACAATTGGGAATATGGTTTGGCGTTTATATCTCAATTTTGAGGGTGTTTTGTTGAAGATTTGACTTGATTTTGGCTGAATTTCAGATTGAAACTCGAAGAAGAAGAAGACATGACATACATTATACTTACGAAATTGTAGTAAAATTGTATTTTGTTGTTTATATATATATATATTTTATTTAAATATTGTATGAAAGTTGAACAATATTGTATAAATTTTGTATACAAATTGAATTTAAGTTGTATGATATTTTAGTTGTATATAACTGGGTAGAAATAATGTATGAAAGTTGTAGATAAGTTGTATAATATATAATTAGTTGTATGAAATTTGTTTTTTTATTATGTATAAATCAGATACAAAATATACAAAAGACATATTGTATAAAAATTATATTTAAGTGGTATTATAGTTGTATATAACTGGGTAGAGCGCAACAATTCAATTGAGTGCTATTGTAGTTACTAAGTTTTTTATGTTCATAAATAGAGCGCATCAATTCAATTGAGCACCCATTAATTCTTCGATTTAAATGCTTCTACATCTGAAGCAAAGGAAGTGAACAAGACTAAATAATATCCTGATAATCTATATTATAAATGATGAGTATTCGCGCTAGATCTATGCGTATATACTACAACCCATGTAAATTTACTAAATTGAGCTAAGTATGAAGAAGAATTGATTAGCGTTCCTTAGAGAAAGAGGAACGAGAGAGAGAAAATTTCATTTCTGTTCAGTTCTAGAATGTACCGACCTAACCCCTATCTCTCTATTATTTTACATTATATTGGGCTTTAGCCCAGAAGCTCAAATACAAATAAATACACCCTAGCTAAACTGGTAGTGGGCCTGTATCATGGGCCGTAGTAAGCTAAAGTCCAACACCCCCCTTCAAGTTGGAGGGTGCTACAACCCCCAACTTGAGCAACAAAGAGTGATGAATAGCTCCAGTGAGTGGCTTTGTAAAAATGTCGGCGAGCTGAGAAGTGGTAGGAACATGATGCAAGGAGATTAGTCCATCACCAAGTTTATTCCGAACTAAATGACAATCCAATTCAATGTGCTTTGTTTGCTCATGAAAAACAGGATTCTTCGCAATATGAATGGCCGCCTGGTTGTCAGAAAACACTGGCACAACATAAGATACAGCAACACCAAAATCAGATAAAAGTCGAACAACCCAAGTCAACTCCGCAACCACCTTACTAAGAGCTCGGTACTCAGCCTCAGCGGAAGAAAGGGAGACAACTGGTTGCTTCTTAGCCTTCCAGCCAATTAGAGAATCCCCTAAAAGAATGCAAAACCCAATGACTGATCTTCGAGTGTTTGGGCAAGCAACCCAATCACTATTACAGAAAGCAGACAAAGAAAGAGATGGAGAATTGCCATAGAACACCCCCAACATCAGAAGTACCTTTGAGGTATCGAAGTAAATGCAAAGCAACCTTCATATGGGAAGTACAAGGGGCCTGCATGAACTGGCTGAGATGTTGGACAGCAAAACAAAGGTCAGGCCTTGTGTGAGTCAAAAAGTTCAACTTCCCCACCAAGCTTCTATAAGTGTCAGGAGAAGGCAGAGGATCACCCATGGCAGCCTTCAATTTAGAGTTCAAATCCATAGGACAAGTCACATGAGACAACATATCACAATTGCAATCATGAAGTAGATCTCTGATAAACGTTCTTTGATGTAGTAATATCCCAGAAGGAAGATATGCCACTTCTATGCCAAGAAAGTAGTTAAGAACACCCAGATCTTTGATTTTGAACTGATTGTCCAAGAAGAGTTTCAAAGCAGAGATTTCTTCCAAATCATCACCAGTAAGTATTATATCATCCACATAAACGGCAAGGAGGACAGTGGAACCACCTGATCTTCTGATGAAAAGGGAATAGTCATTCAAAGAATGGAAATTACCCCTAGAACACAAAGCATGAGATATCTTGGCATACCACTGCCTAAATGCCTGTCTCAAACCATACAAGATTTTTGAAGATGACAAACCAAATTAGAAGACTGACTAGATGAAGCAACACTCTCAGCAGACAAACCAGGGGGCAATTTCATGTAGACCTCCTCATCCAAGTCCCCATGCAAAAATGCATTATTCACATCAAGTTGAAACATAGACCAATTCCTTTTCATTGCCACAGCAATGAGACATTTAACAGTAGAAAATTTGATGACTGGAGAAAAAGTTTCATTAAAATCTACACCCTCCACCTGTGTATCACCCCTAACAACCAACCTAGCTTCATATCTTTCTATAGACCCATCAGCCTTATATTTTATCTTATAGACTCATTTACAACCTATGGGTTTCTTGCCAGGAGGTAATTCAACAATGGACCAAGTATCATTAGCCTTAAGAGCCTCAAATTCCTTTCTCATAGCCTCTTGCCAAGCTGGAATAGAAGCTGCCTGATGGCAAGCTTGGGGTTCCAAGCCAGCAGCGCTAACTGAACTCTGAGAACAAAAGGGAGAAGAACTAGAGCCACATAGAGAAGGAGGCAGACTGCAAACATAGTGTTAAAGATGACTAGGAGTAACATGATTTTTGGTGGATCTCCTAACAGGAGCTGGAGACAGACTAGGGGCAATAGGAGGAGCAGGAGCAGGTTCAAGGACAGGAGAAGAGTGAGGAACATACACAGGAGAAGGAATAGAAGAAGAAGAGGGAAAAGCAACATGTGTTGAGGATGAGACAGGATCAGGTTCATGAGAAGAGGTGTAATGAAACTCATCAGAAGAGAAAGGAACAGGAGAAGAAGATGATGTAGAAGTAACAGATGAAGGAGAGACTGAGGCAAAAGGGAAAATACCCTCATGAAACACTACATCTCTAGAAATAAAGGTTAGTTTAGTAGCTAGGTTGTAAAGTTTATAACCTTTCTTAGCCAAGGGATATCCCAGGAAAACACAAGGATCGGCTCTAGGTTTAAACTTGTCCTTGTGACACTTAGGAATTGTGGAGAAACACAAGCAACCAAAGGTTCTAATGTGATTATATGAAGGGGTTTCCCAAAGAGTAATTCAAAAGGAGTTTTATTGGCAAGCAACTTGGAAGGGAATCTATTAATGAGGTAAGTGGCAGTGAGGACACAATCACCCCAAAACTTAATAGGTAACTTGGATTGAAAAAGTAAAGCTCTAGAGGTTTCCAACAAATACCTATGTTTTCTTTCAACTACCCCATTTTATTGTGGTGTGTGTGGGCAAGATGTTTGGTGAACAATGCCATTGTCAACAAAGAATTGGCCAACATGGACCAAAGTTCAAGAGCATTATCACTTCTAATAGTTTGAATGCAAGTTTGAAATTGTGTTTTGACCATGGCACCAAAAGCTTTAATCAGAGGAAAAACATTACTTTTAGACCCCATAAGGTGAGTCCAAGTGGCTCTAGTGAAATCATCTACTATAGTCAAAAAATATTTGCACCCATTGTAAGTAGGAGTGCTATATGGTCCCCAAATATCCACATGTACAAGTTGGAAGGGATGAGAAGTTTTGATAGCGCTATCAGGAAAGGGTAGTCTAGGTTGCCTAGCTAAGGGACAAATACAACAAGTAAAAGGCTGTTTGGAGGAAAATTTGCATGGAATGGATGAAATATCCTTCATTCTGACAAAGGGGATATGCCCCAACCTATTGTGCCATAAAATCTCCATTTTATTCAAATCAGAATGGTATGTACAATGATTATCAGTTCCAATGGTAGCCAATGGAGAATGGTATTTACAATTGGAAGACATAGAAGAACAAGTAGGAAAACTATTACAAGCAGCAGCAAGAGCAGTAGAATCAGATTATGGACATGGTTGCACAAGCTTGTATAGCCCATGATCCTGTTTACCAATTTCCAGTGGCCTCTTCATTGAAGGGGCCTGTATGAGAAAACATGAAGATTTACCAAACAGAACCAGGCAATCGAATGTGCAACAAGCTTGTGAACAGAAATAAGATTGTGCTGGAAACTAGGGACAAAAAGTACATGATGAAGTGTGAAAGAATGAAACTGAAGAGAACTAGTGCAAGTGACTTTGACTTTATATCCATTAGGAAGTGTGACCAAATATGGGACAACTAAAGGCTAAATATCAAAAAGAAGTTCTTTCTTAGAAGTCATGTGATTAGTGGCCCCAGAATCTATTATCCAAGTGTACTCATAAACTCTAGTTAGCATGCATGCACCATAAGACACCTTGCCCACACAATCAGGGGAAGGAACTATACCCGCAAAATTAGCAGAAGCCATCAGATTAGACTGAGAGAGAGACTCTGAAATGTGATGTTGCTGAAGTAACATCAGGAGCTGAGCATACTGGTCCTTAGACAGACCAGGAATCACAGAATTAGAATCAACAGGACTCTCAGTGGAAACTGGTCCAGATTCAGTAGCACAAGCTGATCTCTGCACCTCAACATTTGCAGCAGTTCGTCTACCTTTGGTGAATTTAAAGTTTGGTGGAAATCCATGGAGCTTATAGCATTTATCAATAAAATGTCCAGGTTTCTTACAATACTTGCATAAAAGAGAAGACTTGTTCTGATCAAAACTGACTTTCTGGACAAACTGTCTAGGAGGGGCAGATTTATTGTTCAGATTGACATGAAAAGAAGCAGAGTCACCCTAGAAATGAGAATTAGGAGTAATTTGCCTCTGCTTTTAATCTTGGAGGAGGATACTATAAGCAGTATCGAGAGAAGGTGGAGGTTGCATCATGAGCAAGTTGCTCCTAACACCAACATAGGTTTGATTCAGACACATGAGGAATTGGTGTAATATGTTCTCCTCTTCCTCCTTCTGAAGTCCAGGTTTAGCAGCACAAACACAAGTGTTGGCATGATTAGTGCACATAAACCTCAGTTCATCCAATAACTTCTTGAGTTTGTTGAAACAGGAAGCAATGTCCAATAAACCCTGATGAGTGGATGCTATCTCTTGCTTAATCTCAAACACCTTAATCCCACTAACTGAACCATATCTTCTATTAAGCTGACCCCAAATACTTTCAGCAGTATCTGAGTATTGAACACTCTCAACTATGTCCGGGGATAGGGATAGTCAACCAGGAAATAACCATATTATTACACATATCCCACTGATTAACTGAGGAGTATCCTCAGCTAGTCTCGGACAACTCCCATCAATGAATCCTATTTTATTTCTAGCAGTCAAAGATACGATCATATTCTGGCTCCAACCCCCAAAACCAGTCCAAGAGAAGGGCACACTAACAAGAGATACACCAGGCACATCAGAAGAAAGTAAAAACAGCAGACTGGATGGGTCAGGAGTATAGGTAGTACTCGAGGATGTATCAAAACCTCCCATAGCGAGAGTCAGAGACTTTCGTCGAAGTAATTAACACAAACAGATGACCAATGCAAGGAAAGGAAAATTGAAAGAGATTACCGTATGTTTTCGCTACCGAAAAAGGCCTTGAATGTAGATTCTAAATGTCTGAACGAAAAAACCCTAGGTCAGCAGCGGAGGAGGAAATCGGTCCAATTCGATCCAAAATCACCCACACGTATCACACATACCACCAATAGATGACGAAAAAGTAACTCTGACCTTGATTCTGTCTGCAAATCCAGAGGAAACTACCAGAAGCAGAGTCAACCACGAACACTGACAATCGAGTGAAAAATTGATGAAAATGAGTGAGGGTAACACCGCTCTGATACCATGTAAATTTACTAAATTGAGCTAAGTATGAAGAAGAATTGATTAGGGTTCCTTAGAGAAAGAGGAACGAGAGAGAAAATTTCATTTCTGTTCAGTTCTAGAATGTACCGACCTAACCCCTATCTCTCTATTGTTTTTACATTATATTGGGCTTTAGCCCAGAAGCTCAAATACAAATAAATACACCATAGCTAAACTGGTAGTGGGCCTGTATCATGGGCCGTAGTAAGCTGAAGTCCAACAGCCCAAGAAAATGCAAATTGTTATACATTATTAATGTGTAGAAGTAAGCTTATTAAAAGGAGGAGAGTGAGGGCTTTGGAATAAAAGGGCGAACCAAACAAAAGAGGAGATTCAAATCTCAAGTTTTTGTGATTCCATACGTGACACGTGCAAGGGAACTATACGTGACACGTGCAAGGGAACTATTTGAGTCAGCCACGAATCATTATTGTTCAAAATCATATAATTAATGGGAACTCCAATGACTTGAAATGTCAAACACTATTTCCTTTTTCTTTTTGGGCTTAGAAAGAAAGAATAAGTTAGCGAGGTCTGTTCTTGCCAACCTTTTCTTGAAAAGGGTGGAAGATCTGGAGAGAAAGGGGAAAGAGGAGAAAAAAGGAAAATGGTGTAACTAAATCCCTTGATTGAAGGCACAAATAATGGATTGGGAGCCTTTTAAGGTGGAATGAATATATTTTGTAAACAAAACTTGTTTAGGCCGAGTAATTAACTAAACATGGACATTTAGGGTAATAAAATTTTCAATAGTGTATAGGTATGTAAAAATCCCATTAAATGCAGAGCTTTCACTTTTACATCCACCACAGTTTACACCGTCTACGTTTGAAGGAGGTGCCATTAATATAAATTTAGGGGTTGGATTTGAGTGTTTTCTAATTTATTTCCTTCAAATTTTTAGGTTTTTTTAAGATTCCGTGAAATTAGGACGTCGAGGTCGCTAATTAACACATTCTGTGTTTAAATATAGATTTTTTTATTAATCTACAAAAACAGTTCTAAAATTCCACAACTGCTCGATGCAACGCAACAACTATGATTAAACATAATGCTAATTAAAAGGTTTTGCTAACCTACTACACTCATGTAGCAGGTTAGCAGGTTGCCAATATATGTGTTTACCCTTAAAATAAGTAACAATTAAATTTGTAGGAGGTTAAATGATACGTGATTTAATTTAACACAAATGATCTATGAACAGAAATTAATTAAAGTAAAGGGAAGCAAAATATTAAACTAAACGCGATGAACAATTAAGCCTGGCCTTTTAGATGAACTCTGAAAACTGACCTCGGTCGAGCCCTCAAGACTGGCTTGGTTGTAACCGAATAATTAAGTAGCTGTAGAACACAATGAACAGTAGCTAGAGAATGAAAATGAACTTTTATTGCTTTTATATGCGTGCCAATAGTGTTTTTTTAAATAAAAAAGTTTCCCCTTTATATAGTAGGGGAGTTTCAATCCTAGTACAAGTCTAAAGAAGGTAAAAATCTTCTTTTCCTAGTAAATGTTGATCCACAGTTGATATCGGGCGGATTCGCGCCGTGACATCCGGTTGAGGGCGGATATTACGGCTCCACTCTTATTGTTCTTAACCGTTTACTCTTTTTCCTTAGTCTCGAACCTTCACTCTGTCCGGAACCAATGTTCAGCCGTGTTCGATCCCGGATGCACTGTTCATCCTCCCCGGGCTTCGAAACAAAGAACCCTTCGTCTTTACTCAAGGTCGTGTCAGATCATGTATCCTTCTCGTATTTTTACCGAAACATTAGGGGTAACATTATCTCCGATTTTACCCGTACACAGATAGTCCCCTCACTTTTCGGAGAGCAGATTTATCGAAGCGACGAGAAGTGATTAATTGACCCCGGTTCCTTCCTCTGTATGCTGAAATCGGGTCGACGAGTCAGTAAAATGTCTCATCAGTCGTGTCGTTCTGACTTCGAACACGTGTCAGCTGCCGGTTGAACGTCCTCGAATGCGAAACGTCACGCATTAATTACTTCCCTCCTATAAAAGCTTCGGTTCTTTTTTCACTTTTTTACATTCCGATTTCAAACCTTCTTAAGTTACCCCCGAACCTTTTACTTGCTCATAATCCCTTCAAATCTTCATACACTGTTCTTCACATCTTCATATCTTCATCTTTCCATCTTAAAATCTTTATACTTTGTCCTTGAACCTTCAAGTTTGACCTTCAAACCTTCATTCTCATCTTTAAATCTTCATACCCGCCTTCATACATTCATATTCCCAGAATTCGATGGCGGAAACTTCAAAATCTGTGCCCCAACAAACCGCTCCTTCAACTTCTAACCCGGCCATGGATGTCGAGGTGGTCCTACCTGAAGCGGCCCTGGAACCTCCTCTAAAAATTTTTATCCCCGGAGGTTGCGCTATAGACGATGACTTTAAGGTCGAAAAAGCCTCCAAGCAAGGGGATCGAGGTGAGGAGGTTTGGAGGTACATATGGTCCATCACCGAGGACACGCTCCCGACGGTTCGGAGCACTGCGAGTGGGAGGGAAAGGATGTGGTCGTCCTTGGCCCCGATGAGGACATCACCACGTATGTGGAAGGGTACCTAAGTGTTTATATGTACCCTTTCACGCTTGGCCCGGTGGATAGGATAGTCCTCGACTTCTGCAAAAGGTACGACGTCTGCTTCGGGCAGATTCATGTGGCCTTTTGGAGGATCGTGATCCTCCTCCATCACTTCATTAATGACACGGAGGAGCCTTGGTTTACCCTCGACCATTTGCTTCGCCTCTATAGTCCCCGAATCTTCCGAGGGGGATTAATCAAGCTTGCCCGACGGGCAAAAAAAATCCCATTCTCGAGTATCGACGAGGACATGGATTGAGGCTGGCAGGGGAGTTTCATTCGGGTGAAGACCGAGGATCTCATTCACTTCGAGTTCCTGCCGTTCCCTACAAAGTGGAACCTAACACGTAAATTCCCCTCCTTTTGAGTAGTTAAAATACCTTTTGGGCTTTGTTCTTCTTTCTCATCTCCTGATTTTACCGTTGTGTAGCAGTTGCCCGAGTCCCCATTGCAGTTCCCCGTTTCAAAGAGCGGGTCGAGGGGATCTGCAAACAGTTATCGTACTCCGAGCGCGAATGGTGCAAACTCTCAAATGGCAAGTGGAGATCCGCTTCCATGGTGAGTGTTCTCCCCCGGATTGAGTTTGCCTTTATATTTAATCGTTATTTTACTAAGTCCCCTTTTGTCTTCCACAGGTTTGCCCAAGACCACTGAGCTTCGAGCAGTGGACGAGGACGAGGCTCCGTCCTCACCTATTAAACCCTTCGTTTCGGGATAGCCTGTCGCCGAGGCCGCTGTGAAGAAGGAGGAGAAGAAGAGAAGAAAGAGGGGGTCTTCTGGTTCCCCGGACACGGACGCCGAGGCCAAGAAGAAGAGGGTCACGGACAGGGTCCGAAAGAGCAACAAGAAGAGCACTCGGGCCAGGGTACCAGACCTGGAATCCCTTTACCGGCTTAGGGGTTACCCTGAAGATGACGACTTAGAGTTCGTCGGCCATGAGCCGGCCATTGCTGTAGAAGAGCGAGCGGCACCGGAGGGAAGCGACCGAGAGCTGGAACTCTCTTTAGCGCAGGAGCCCGAGGGAAAGCCTGTGGCTATGACCTCTCGAGAAGCTACTCTTGCTCCGAGAGAAGCCTCCAATGTTATCGACGTCCCGGAGTCGCTGTCTCACACAGAGTCTCTATCTGACGAGGCTCGTGCCATTAAAGAAAAGCCAACCGAGATGTCACGGGCTGCAGATTAGGCCCTTAACCTGTTCTTTGAAGGCATGGACATCGGTGCGCTGGAGGACTACTCCGGGTTTGGACACTAGGAGATCCTGAAAAAATACGTGCTGCTGGAGTCAGTCGACCCGAGCTCGAGCCCAAAGCTGGTGAAGCAGTTCCCCGCCTCGAGCGTGGATCCCGATCATAAAAGAATGGTCATGTTTATGATCCTGGCAGATACGAGGATGCTGTTGGCACCGGTAGGCATTGCCATCTACCTTCGCTGCTTGGCGAAGATGAATGAAGTGGACGCTTCGAGCCTTTTCAACGAGGCACAACAGGCGCTGAACAAGGTATGTTTTTCTTTCCTTGTATTCCTTAAGGGGTTTATTTAACCTTAGCATATTTTTATGATTTCATTATTTTGTTTCTCAGGCCTCGGTGCTTCACTATGAGAGCTTCCATCGATCTCAGATGGAGGTGAGCCATCTCGAGTTTGAGCTCAAGGAGTAGGTCCAGCAGAAGGACATGTACAAAGCTCTTAGTGAGCAAAGAGATGTGGCCCTCAAGAAACTCCCTATCCTCCAAGCCGAGCTGGAAAAAGCTCAAAAGGAGGCCTCGTCGGTGAAACGGGAGCATGCCGTTGTGGTCGGAAAGGTAAGGGTATTTGAGATTAATAACGAGAGTCTAAGAGCAGCTACTAACGCCACAACCTCACAAGTCCAAGAGAAAATAGACCTGATCGACCAGCTCCGGGCCGAAATGGACGACGTCAAAGCCTCGGCCGAGGCGTTGAGGAGCAAGATGGATCTCTTGGCCTCGTAAAAGGAGGCCACCAAATAGGATCTGGCATCAGCCAAGGACTAGCTTCGGGTGATGAAAGATAAAGCCGACTAATGGTCTCGGCTAAATGATGAGCTCCGAGCAAAACTAGACTTGGCCGTCTCGGAACGGGATGCCCTTGGCCGGGAGTACACCGCATTGATGTCCAAGCTAGAAGAGGCTCGAACGAGCCTCCAAGGTCCAAGACATGCTGGCCCAATATAAGAATGACGTGGAGGTAGCCGAGGCCCGTATAATAACGAAGACCGAATAAATGCATGCCCGGGGGTTTGATCTAATGACCGAAATCGAAGAGGATCGAGGCTGAAGTCAATGAGATATACGAGCCCGAGGGCTCGGGCAGCAAGTCGGGCTCTAGCGAAGCTAGGCGAAAAATGCGTAGGTTTATTTTTTGTTTTCCTTTGTACATTTTTTCTTTTTTATTATTTTGGGGCTGCCTCATAGTGCCTCTGTAAATACTTTTGATATGTATAAAAATTTTCCCTTCGGCTATACTGTGTCCTAATTTTTCAGCATCAACTTTTTGTTTGAAATATGCCGTGAATGCCTTAGCATAGAACTTGTCATAATTTAGAGTGTTGTTCCCCTAGAGCTCGAATGAGGCCTAATTTAAATAACAACTCCGAGTTGCTTTGGCTTCGGAATATCTGATAAAAAATGAAGTCTTTAGATACTTGAATGTTTCGACCGGACACGATGATTTTTTGCCGAAGGTGGCTCTTTTTATAACCGGGTCTGAAGTATTTTTTCATTGTTTTAACCATCTGTAAGGACCTTAATTTCTATGCGCGGACTCAGACGTCTCTGAACCGTTTTAAGTTGGTCGTAGCCTTTCATGTTTTGGCCCTGCCTAATAAGCTTGGTGCCTTTGGGATTCGGTAGCCCGAGTTGTCCGATCTTATTACCGGGTAGTAGTCCCCGATTTGGTGAGGCCCTTGGGCTCTAGGGTTTTGAATCCATTATTTATTCTAAGTAACTTAACGATAATAGCGCTGGTGTAATTGTGAAATGATGAAATATAGAAGGCAAACTTCTTCTACTACTTTGAATGTAGAGTACATCATCGAAGGCACAAAAGCTTTTCACCATGGAGAAAATGAGCTACACGGGCATGGTTTGTTTGACCATTTGACCCTTACAATTAATTTTAATATTCAAGCCTTGGCTTTTAATCTCAAATAAAAAAATTCCTTCTAAGGATCCTGACTTAGGGTGTAATGGCCCCCCAGTATTCGAGACTGAGCTCGTGAGGGTTCAAAATCTATCCAATACGAGTGATAAGCAATCCCAGCCTCAGGCCGGTCTTCAAACTAGGGTAGCACGTTTTACTGTTTCATCGTTAAAAACCTCATCGTCAAACCCACTTCGGGAAAAAACCGGTCCAAGGGAAAAAGAGTGAAACACATGCTTTCAATCTTAATTCTCAAATTTAACCTTGACCGAGTACCTGCATGGGTTAGTTCAAAGCGTAATAAACATGAAAGGAAATTGTGTTCGTACCTTAGCAGTAGTTCCGCTTTGAGTATGCCACATTCTAGTTGTTCGGTAGTTGTACACCGTTCCCTAACTCGAGCTTATATGAGCCTTTCCCGATTATACCGGTAACTCTGTATGGACCTTTCCAGTTCGGGCCTAGTTTCCCGTTATTTGGGTTTTTGGTATGTAGTGTTACTTTCCTTAATACCAAGTCCCCAACCTTGAAGTGTCGAATGTTAGCCCTTTGATTGTAATATCTCCCCATTCGCTACTTTTGGGCCGCTAACTGGACTAGGGCGGCTTCTCGTCGTTCATCCGATAAGTCTAAGCTTGTAGATTTGGCCTTGTCATTCGATGTCTCGGTAGCGTACTGGAACCTTAGACTCGGTTCTCCTACTTCGACTGGGACAGAGCTTTCGTGCTGTAGACTAAAAAGAATGGATTAGCACCGGTGCTTGACTTCGAAGTCATTCGGTATGCCCACAAGACCTCGGCAAAATTTCTTTCCACTTTCCCTTTGAATCGGTCAATCTCTTCTTCAAGTTTTGGAGTATAGTTTTATTTGTTGATTCCGCTTGACCGTTACCACTAGGGTGATAGGGTGTTGACAAGATCTTTTTAATTTTGCGATCTTCGAGAAACTTACTTACCTTGCCGTCGATGACTGCTTCCTGTTGTCGCAAGGGATCTCGGCATGTATCCTGAATCGGCATATTATATGATCCCAGATGAAGTCGATGACCACTTTTTCCTGAACCTTCTCGAACGCCTATTCTTCGACCCACTTGGAGAAATAATCGGTCGTGAGAAATATGTATTGGGCTTTGCCGGGTGCCCATGGCAAGGGACCGACGATGTCCATCCGCTATTTCTTAAACGGCCATGGCAATAGGACCGGATGAAGCATTTCTCCCTGTTGATAAATCATCAGGGTGTGCCTCTGGCATTCGTTACTTTTTCAAACGAAGTCTTTCGCATCCTTCTCCATCTCGTTCCAGTAATAACCGGCCCTAATCAATTTTCTAACCAAGGATTCCGCTCCTAAATGGTTTCCACAAGTACCCTCGTGTACTTCCCTCATTGCATAGTCAGTCTCCCCCAGACCCAAGCACCTAGTTAGTGGCTCGAAAAACGATCTTCTGTATAGTTTTGCCTCGACCAAGTTGAACCTAGCAGCTTTAGTACATAGGGCCCTAGATTCCTTGGGATCCGACGACATTTTCCCTTTCTGAAGGTAGTTTATATATTTGTTTCTCCAGTCCCAAGTCAAGATTGTTGAGTTCACCTCGGCGTGACCTTTTTCTATCCCCGAGTTCGTCAATTGCACTACTTCTCCGGAGTCGAATTCGTCGGAGTTGACTGACGACCCTAAATTGGCCAATGCATCGGCCTTGTTATTGTGACCTCGAGGTACGTGCTATAGAGTCCATTCCTTGAATTGGTGTAAGGTCACCTGCAACTTATCCAAGTATCTCCACATTTGTTCCTCTTTTACATCAAACGTCCCGTTGACTTGGTTGACGCTGAGGAGGGAGTCACATTTGGCCTTGATCACCTCGGCCCCCAGGCTCTTAGCCAGTTCTAGACCTGCAATCATAGCCTCATATTCGTCTTCGTTGTTAGTCAATTTTACAGTTCTAATAGACCGCCTTATTACATTACCCGTGGGTGGTTTTAGTATGATGTCCAACCCATACCCTTTTGCATTAGAAGCACCGTCCATGAATTGGATATAGATCCCCGAGCAAATTCCCGAGGTGTGTAGTAATTCCTTCTCAACCTCGGGGATCAAGGCCGGGGTAAAGTTGGCCACGAAGTCTGCCAAAATCTGAGATTTTATGGCGGTCTAGGATTTGTACTCGATGTCGTACCCGCTAATCTCTACGGCCTATTTGGCTAGCCGGCCCGAGAGCTCGGGTTTGTGCATAACTTTTCTCAGCGGGTAAGAGGTCTCGATACATATGGGGTGACAGTGAAAGTACAATTTTAATTTCCTAAATGCGCTTAATAAGGGAAGCGCTACTTTTTCTAAGTGTGGATACCTTGTTTTGGCATCATCTAGAGTTTTGCTAACATAATAAATAGGAAATTACGTACCTTCTTCTTCCCAGACCAGGACACCACTTACCGCTACCTCAGAAATTGCCAAATAGAGGTACATCTGTTTGTTCGCCTTTGGAGTGTGCAACAAGGGAGGGCTCGATAGGTACCATTTTAGTTCTTCTAAAGCTCGCTGGCACTCCGGGGTCCAAAAGAAGTCGTTATTCTTTTTTACTAATGAGAAAAACCGGTGGCTCTTGTCCGACGACCTCGAAATAAATCGGCCCAATGCAGCTATCCGCCTGGTCAGTCTTTGTACTGCCTTAACGTTGTCAACTACGGTGATATCTTATATGGCTTTTATCTTGTCCGGGTTGATCTCTTTTCTCTGATTGGATACCATGAACCTGAGGAACTTGCCCGAGCTGACCGCGAAAGCACACTCAGCTTCATGTTGTATTTCCTCAATATATCGAAGGTTTCCTGCAAATGCTTCAAATGGTCCTCTGCTTACAGGGAGTTAACCAACATATCGTCAAATAAAACTGATGCAGCCCTATGACAGACCGGAGCAATACTAGTGATGACAACATCTGATACAACAGCCTCGGTCCTACCTGTAAAAGCATAGCAACGGGCCTGACCTCTCCCTCTAGGATGACCTCTACCTGTTTGTCCTCCACCCCTAGCTGGCTGTACAGGTGGAGTAGCAACTGGAGCAGCAACCATGGTTGTGTAACCAGTGGAGGTCCACCCCTCCTATGCCTAGGGCAATCATCACCACACTCAAAACAACCTTTTGGCGGGCGTGGCTGCTGGAAATGAGTCTGGCCCAGACGGCTAGAATAACCGCTGTAAGCACCCCGTGGAGGAGGTGCACTAGAAGATGGCTGTGCAAAATGATTACCCTGAGGTCCCTGAATAGTTGGGGCACCACGATTGGCCTGAAGTGCAAACTGAACTGGTCGACTGATAAAACCACTGCCATGACAAACCTTACCCCCAGAGTAAGAGCCCCCAAATCCTCTAGAACCATGAGGCCTCTTGGCTACCCTATCCTCCCTCTCTTGACCACGAATATGCTCTAACCTCCTGACAATCTCCATAACCTACTGGAATGGAGTATCAGTCTCCAGAAGTCGTGCCATATTGAATCTAATACCATAACTGAGCCTCTCGATAAATCTACAAACTCGATCTCTGACTGTAGAAACCACAGCAGGCGCATGGTGGGATAACTCACTAAACCTGATGGCATACTCCGACACCGTCATAGTCCCTTGACACAACTGCTCTAACTCTGTGCGCCAAACGTCCCAGAGGGTCTGCGGGACTAAATCCTTCGAAAACATATCCGATAACTGAGTCCAAGTGAGTGACGCTGCATCAGCTGGCCTACTCTTCTCATAAGCCTACCACCACCTATATGTCGCCCTTGACAGCTAAATTCTAGCAAAGGCGACTCCGCTCACCTCCACAATGCCCATGGTGTAGAGAATACAGTGGCACTTGTCTAGAAAATCCGATGCATCCTCAGTAATTGTGCCACTAAAAGTAGGAGGATCATACTTCTTGAACCTCAGATGTCTCCTCTGCTCCTCATATGATGCCTCTGGCCGAACCGCGATAACAGGCTGTGCTGACATAACATCCGGAACCTAATTAGCTTGGACACGCTGCTCTGGAGTACAGGAGGCGGGAGTCTGAGCTCCTCCCCTAGCCTAAAAAGTAGCTGGTGCGACTGGTATCAATCCCGCCTGAGCCAAGGTAACATGCTCAGGAACTATGCTAAAGTCTCTTGGAGTCCAGGGGTAGCAGTAGGCATCTCAGGTGCCTGCTCCTCAATCGGAGCTACTGGTGGCTCCCCAGTCCCTACTCTGGCAAGTGCTCTAGCTGTAGCATGTGCCCCTCCTCGGCCTCTACCTCGACCCTGGCCTCTCGCGGCTCTAGAAGAGGGTGCAGGTGCGTGCCCATCTGATCTGGTAGTGGGTGTCCTCACCATTTGTGAGAGACTATAAAGACAAAATCTCAAGCTTAGAAATCAAAAAATCCGTATGAACAAGAATGTAAGAAGTGAAATTTCCTACTAGTTTCGTAGCCTCTCGAAAATAAGTACTAACGTCTCCGTACCGATCCGCAAGACTCTACTAAACCTGCTTGCGACTCGTAGAACCTATGAACCTAGAGCTCTAATACCAACTTTTCATGATCCAAAGTCACTCCTTAGGAGTCGTGATGGAACCCAGTCTTATGAACTAGGTAAGTCGGTCAATAAGCATTTTTTAGAAGAACAAAAGCATGAAATAACGAGACAAGATTTAACATAAAAGAAGAATAAGAGCAATACAGGCCGAAGCGGCAAATATTCAACATAATATTCAAATATTCAACATAATATACCAGAACTAGGTGATACAGAGTCACAAGCTCTAATTGAATACACGGAATCAATCTCAAAATATAGTGTTGTCTGAAATACATAAACAATAAAGATGAAACAAGAGGGTGACTCTGAGGCCTGCGGTCGGATCATGCAGGGATACCTTGAAGTCTTCGGTGTAAGCAAAGCCTCACTGCCGATCAGTCCGGTCCAAAGTACCTGGATCTGCACAAAAATATACAAACGTGTAGCATGAGTATACCACAAATAATACCCAGTAAGTATCTAGACTAACGTTGGTGGAGTAGTGACAAGGTTCAAGTCGTGTGATACTCACTAGATAAATAACTTGTGCAATAAATATATCGAAGAAAATTGATAACTGAAAAATATCTGAAAATAGAAATCACAATCCCTTTTAGAACATGTAATAACAACTCAGTGTAGTGAAACTCATCTTTGATCATGAAAATGCAAATAGAGGTAAGACATGTGATGAAATGTCAAATACTGCCATTAACTCAGGTAATTGCAACACGTAAACTTTCAGAAAATAATTTTGAGAATGAAATATCAACCGCGTCTCAACACAATCACAACAATAAGAAGATACCCCGAAAATACCACATATGCCACCCTTATTATGTCGCATTTGCACATAAAATGATATGCCACCCTTTTATTGCAACATACGCTTATAGCTTATTATGCCACGTGGGAAGCCCGAGAAAACACTACCCTTGTTTTTCCCCACGCGCACAACCATAGACAAAGAAATCTCATGGAAAAACCTCGTGCTGACACCCCAATCAATCCGCTCAACATGTCCACAAGTGCCACGATACCGTAAAACAATAAATGCCAAGTGCCACAATATCACAACAATAGTCCCAAAGTGTCACCAAAGAATAAGTTCACAACTTTCAATAAATGTGCACAAGGACATAATAAATAATCAAATAAGCGAAGGAATGTTCAATAGATAAAGCATGTCTATGGCTAAGTTAATGAAATGAACTTGAACAAATAGTCATAAAGTGAATTTTTTTAGATAAAGTTCATTATCATATTAAGGCATTGTTACACCCCATGTTTTCGTACGTCAGAGTACGTCGTAAGCCAATTAATGTAAGCCCATAAATGATATCGTCTTTGAAAGTACACAATTGTTTACCGCGAAAATGGTAATAACGATTAAATTTGATTGTGTGAGGTTCTAAAAATACGTGATTTATTTTTATGCTGGTTGTTAAGCATTTGATGCTATGTGAAAGACTTAGAAACGAGATAAGAGCTTAAAAATAAGATGTTAATCAAACCGAATAACTGCCAATCGGGGCCTCGAGCTCGCCTATTCGTGGGCCTCGGGGTCGAGTCGGGTGCTCGGCTGGGAGCTATCGGGGGTAATCGATGGGCGACTAACAGTTGGAATAAAATCAATGACGGCTCTTTATGGCCAATAATAAGCAATAAATGATGAACAATAAATAAAACACAATGAATGTAAGCAATAAATTATGTAATGAACTCAAGAGAATGTGTTAGAGAGCAGAGAGAATGTTCTTGTATATTTTAGTATGGAGCCTCAGATAAATACAAAATGACAGGGATCCCCTTTATATAGGAGGGGAAACCCCAACATAGTACCAATGCATTAATTACAAAAGATATGGAGATGGGACAACTAGTTGAGATCATGATTTGGATTTGAGCATAGCTCACTAGACTTTGTCAGCTCTAGTTATGCGCCTAGGGAACTCCCCACTTTTTCATTATAACTATTGGTCTGCACCGCCCTATGGTCGAGCATCGGTAGGCCTCGAGGGTGAACTTCGACCATAGCCTCGAACCTGTGAAATATGCTTACAAGCCATCACAACGATGGGAAATTTGACCCTTCGATTTTATCGTATACAGATAGTCCCCGCATTTCTTAGAGTGAAAGTGATAAGAAACAACCTTGAATTCCTGCCTCTCTGGTACTTTCGTAACGACGACAGTCACAAGGTACCAAAATATGGCGTACACACAGCTCCCAAAAGCCTTCGCATTGATCACATCGGTTGGCTATCCCTTGGCCCCCTTCAACGTGCGTGTGGGGCTTCTATAAATACTTCTCCTTTCGTTCTATACAACTTACTGCACCACCAAGCTCCCAAAAAGGGTTCCTTCTACCTTTACCTTCACAACTTCCCTTTCCCTTTGAAATCTTTCAGGAATGATGAAAGCTTCCGCCTCTGCTTCTTATGAGAACGTGACCCCCTCCCCTTCGCTTCCACCCAAAGGCAAAGCGGCAGTGCCTCCTCGTGCCGAGGAATGTATTCCGGGATTTTTCTCGAGGGCTTCCGATTTCAAGGTCGAGAGACCTTCTTCGAAGTCGGGGCGTCGAGAGCCTGTGTCTCAGTATATCAGCACAATAACAGACGTCGAAAGGGTGAGGACTGACTGTCGCTGGGGAGATGCGGTGCTTGTGGAGATCCCTTCTCTGGAGGAGGATATAACCACATATAAAGCCGATTTTCTCAGTGTGTATACTTACCCATTTACCCTTGGGCCGGTGGAGCCATCCTTGCCTCCGATAGACCCCGTGATTCTCGACTTCTGCCAACGTTACCAAGTGACCCTTGACCAAATTCACCCTTCTTTCTGGCGCATTGTCTACATGTTCCGGTATTATGTGAACATGGTTGAGGAGATGCCCTTCTCCCTTGATTACCTGATCAGAATGTACAACCCTCGTCTCTTCCATGGGGGCCTGATTAAACTTCATTGCCGAGCTCCAAGGGCCCTTTTTGCCTGCATCGAAGAAGTCAGGAACGGAGGGTGGATGAGCCGCTTGTTTCGAGTAAGGACTTGGACCTGATCCCGGTGGAAAGGATGCCGTTCCCCGAGAGGTGGAACATGGAACGTAAGTAGATACGTTATCTAGTGTTCCCTTACTTCTTTTCAAGTACGTTCTTCCACGCACTTAATTTCCTCTACTAATGCAGCCGCAGTAATTTACCCTGGCGCTGTCGCGGACCTCTCGGGTTGGGTCGGCCGGACGGACTCGATCTGCCCATACGTTGAGCGAGTGTGGCGTGGTCTGTCTCAAGCTTGATGGCAAGCTAAGGACCATGGTGAGCCTTCACCCTATTGCAGTCGTATCTTTCAATCTGAATCGCTACTGATAGCGCTTTCACTCCCTGTGCTTACTTCTTGCATTTGTGTAGGTCTAGGGGAGGTCCCCCTAATGAAGGGAGCATCACTTGGTGAGGAGGGTGCTTCGGTACCCGATGAAGGGAAGAAAAGACAAACGGATCCGTCGAATGAACTTTCAGAATCCAAGAAGATCAAGGTGAGAGAAACTAAGGCCGACCCGGCAGCCCTAACTCCGAAGACAACGGGAAGTCCCGAGTCGAAGGCGAGGGGGAAAATGGTTTCTCGATGGCGTCCGATAGAGGGGAAAACCTGATCGACCCCCATGCCGCAGAGATGGTGGCTCCCGAGCCGGAGCTTGATGTCGTCGCGGTCTAACTTCAGGCTGGAGAGGCTACAGAGGGGGTGTCAGGTGACGCTCCCGAGTCGGCCGATGGCCAAAATATCCTTCGGGCCGAGATGTATTCAGTAGGCGGTTCGGAGGAAAACGGTTCTGGAGCTCTACAGGGACAAGAGGCGACTCCGAGTGGCCCTGTTGGTGTTATCATGGTGAGTGACTCTCCTCAGGAAACGATCTCACCTCCTAGGGGAAAACAAGCTATCCGGAATGAAGAACCTTCCGATGCGGGGCTGCCCGTCGGAAGCAGAGATACGCTTGAGAAGCCTTTATCCGCTTTCGGGGGGGTTCCCGAGTTCGAGGCTTCGCTCGTCTTCAGTGAGATGAACAGGCTCTGTGAGCAGGTAGTTCTCGTAAATCCTGCCTGTCACCCTGATCTTTATCTTTCTAACTTGTCTTTTTTCATGCTTCAGGCCAGTGCGCTTTATGGTCAGACTTTCACCCGTCTTCAGGCTGAGGCGGTCCGTCATGATCATGAGAAGACTTGCCTTGTTGATCAAGTTACCTAGTTTTCGTTCTCTACGGCCCGACTGTTCGCCAGATCCCAGCGTTTTGACATTTTTTAATCTGGTTTGTGCAGTTTGGGAAGGAAAGCGCCCTACTGAGGGAGGAGCTCCGAGCCAAAGACTCCGAAGTTCTCGAACTCAAACGGCGCGTGAGAGAGATATCTTCTGAGAGGGATACCTTCCAGGAAAAGATAGCCTTTGTTGGGCATCAGCTTCATGACGCAAGGGTGGACAGTGACAAGTATAGAGGTCTCCATTCTAAGGTAGTAGCTGCACTATCCGTGATCAAAACTGAAGCGGAGGCGCTTATATCTTTGTATAAAGAGGATGTCGTTGCAAAAAATGCTCAAGCCGGGAGAGTGCCTGAGGAGGCCGAGTTGAAATTGACTCGAGCTGTGGAGCATGCTTGGTTAGAATCTCGAAGGCGGACTCTCGAAGATATACAAACGGGATTTATCAATTTGTCTGCCAAGCTCGAGAGGGTGAAGACCCTGGAAAAGGAGGGTGCTGCCTTGTTTGCTTCTGGAGGTGCGTCAGGTAGTGACTTAGGAGATGATGAGAACAAAGGTAGAGCCCCCGGAGGGGAAGAGGCTGTTGAAGGACCTGAAGTTGGAGCCGGAACCATTGGGGCGCAACCTCCGGCGGAGCCATTGAAGATGTAAGCTCGATGATAGATTAGGGTTCTGCTTTCTTCCTTCTTTGTAAAGGTTTTACAGGCCTTGTAAGCATGCCTCTGTGAGAAATATGCATAAAAGGCTTTCCGTTCTTTATCACTTCTCCTCCCCTTTGTTTTTAGTGCTGGCGACAGTGGCTCTTACGCATTGGGTCGGTACGCCCTTTTGTATGTGCTGGCGACAGTGGCCCTTATGCTTTTTCTCTTAGGCATATTTAGTTAACTGTTTCGGGTTCAGTCTCCAAATCGGATTTCGACTCGAGCTCATTCGACCCTCAAGTTTAGAAATTTAAAGCTGGCCTTTAGGCTCTTACGCGTTGGGTCGGTACGACCTTTTGTGTGGGCTGGAGACAATGGCTCTTACGCCTTGGGTCGATGCGACCTTTTATGTGTGGGCTGGCGACAATGGCTCTTACGCGTTGGGTCAATACGACCTTTTATGTGTGGGCTGGCGACAATGGCTCTTACGCCTTGGGTCGATGCGACCTTTTATGTGTGGTCTGGCGACAGTGGCTCTTACGCCGTGGGTCGATGCGACCTTTTATGTAGGCTTTATTTTTCCCTCGATAAGGATTTTTTGATATAGTGTTTGCTTGACTCTTCGACTGTTTAATAAAAAACCTCGATTGCGAGTCGTTATATGGCGATGATCGAGCACCTCGGGAGGTTTGGCTCGGAGGCTGAGTATCTCGAAGCCAATGTTCAGGAGCTGACGTGGTCGAAGTTCTTTTGCCTATGTCGAGGGTAGCCTGTTTAACCGGTTCTTTTTCGAAGTTGATTCGAAGTAATTTGAAGGCCTGTAATTTTGTAGCGACGGTCGGGCATCCCCGAGTTGCGTTAGTTTGGCTGGTACAACCTTGTGACCGTAGTCATTTGTGTTTGGCCGGAGCCATTTAGTCCCGAGTGAAGTAGTTTCGGCTTCTATATCGAGGGTATGCCTTTTAGGGGTCTTACAAGTTCGATATATAGCCTTAACTTTGAGATTGGGTTTATGCCTTTAGTAAGGTACAAGTACGGTTCATGCCTTTCTTGAGGTCTTACAGATATTGCCACTTGGTACAAGTGTGGTACATGCCTTGCTTGAGGTCTTACAGATATTGTTATTGCCTTATATAGGTCTTACAAGACCGAGTCTGCCCGCTTGGGGTCTTATGGCCTCGGGTTTTTGTAAGTCGATGGAGATGGCGATTGATGGCAGTCCCCGAGTTATCGAGGATTTCTCGGCTCGGGAGCCATAACTTGCAAACTTGGTATTGCTTTATTGAGGGCTTACGATCCCGGAGTTACCGACCCGGAGGTCATGTGGCTTTGAGTTTTCGACGCCAGTCCCCGAGTGTTCGGGACATTTTCGGCTCTGGAGCTTTTTTGTGATTTAGATGTCGCCTCATTGAGGGCTTACGAGTTAGGATGGCATTGGCTTCCTGGAGTTTAACTTCTTTTGACGGAGGTCCTCGAGATCGGGTACCATCTCGGGACTTATAGTGATATTTTGATGGCTTCTTGGAGCCTAACTACTTTTGACGGAGGTCCTCGAGATTAGGTACCATCCCGGGACTTATAGTGATATTTGATGGGTTCTTGGAGCCTAACTACTTTTGACGGAGGTCTTCGAGATTGGGTACCATCCCGGGACTGATAGTGATATTTGATGGCTTCTTGGAGCCTAACTTCTTTTGACGGAGGTCCTCGAGATCGGGTACCATTTCGGGACTTATAGTAATATTAATGGCAAGGTTGCCTCTTTTAGGGTTCATGAGTTAGGAGTCCTACCCGGGGGTCATATCGCTTCGAGTTGTCGACGCCAGTCCCCGCGTATTCGGGACGTTTTTGGCTCTGGAACCATTTTTCGCAGAATGCTTTTGGGAAGTATTCTTTGATTACTTGGTACAAGTATACATGCCTTTGCTGTTAAGGGCTCAGTTGCTCTATGCGGACACGGTTCATTCAACCGTTTGGCCCAGTACATTATTTTCCTAACGAGGCCCCATTTGATGTATCTTGGCTTCTACGAGTAACTGACCTTCCGGGGGGATGATCCCCAGTATTCGAGGTTCATTGCTAAAGAAACCTTGAATATTTGTTGAGTCTTCCTTAGGCAGCATATGGATGTTGCCTCGTTAAAAACCTTGCCGGTAAAACCCTTCCTGGGACAAAATCCAGTCGAAGGAAGAGAGTGCAACGCATGCTTTTAAGAGCCCGGGGTCCTCGAGCTTGAGGGTGTTTCAGAATCTTTCGCCGGACACCTCAGTAGTAGTATCGTTTTAGCATTGATACGTTCTAGTTGCTTGGAAGCTGGTCGCCTTCCATGGTACCGAGCTTGTAGGACCCTTTGCCGATTACTCCGAGGACGCGGTACGGTCCTTCCCAATTTTGGCCTTGCTTTCCTTCATTAGGGTTTCGGGTGTTGAGGGTGACTTTCCTTAGGACCAAGTCTCCGACTCCGAAATGTCGGAGGTCTGTTCTCCTGTTATAATACCTTTCGATCCTTTGCTTTTGGGCGGCCATTTGGACCACCGAGGCTTCTTGCTTTTCATCTAATAGTTCGAGGGCCGTAGTCATGGCCTCGTTGTTCGAGCTTTCAGTGGTGTGTCGGAATCTGGTGCTTGGCTCCCCGACCTCTACTGGTATCAAAGCTTCGGCGCCATACACTAGAGAGAAAGGTGTCTCCCCTGTGCTTGATTTTGAAGTTGTTCGGTATGCCCATAGCACTTCGGGCTATATTTCTCTCCATTTCCCCTTGGCGCTTTCCAACTTCTTTTTTAAGTTTTGGATGATGGTTTTGTTTGTGGACTCGGCCTGGCCGTTTGCACACGGGTGGTAAGGTATCGACAGGATTCTCTTGATTTTGTGATCCTCAAGGAACTGTGTTACTTTGCTCCCGATGAACTGCCTCCCATTATCGCACGTTATCTCGGAATGAATCCCGAATCGGCACATAATATGGTCCCAGATGAAGTCAATGACTTCTTTCTCTCTTATCTTCTCGAAGGCCTGCGCTTCCACCCATTTTGAGAAATAGTCAGTCATAAATAAAATGAATTTAGCTTTACCTAGCACCGTTGGTAGAGGTCCGACGATGTCCATTCCCCATTTCATGAACGGCGATGGCGATAAGACTGAATGTAGCTGTGCCGGGTTGGTGAATCATAGGGGCAAATTTCTGACATTTGTCGCACTTTCGGACGAATTCCTTAGTGTCTTTTTCCATGTTGTCCCAGTAGTAGCCTGCCCTGATCACCTTTCGGACTAAGGAATCGGCACCAGAGTGATTTTCGCAGGTCCGCTCGTGGATCTCCCGGAGCACATAATCGATATCTCCTGGCCCCAGGCATACGGCTAGAGGGCCATCAAAGGTTCTCCTGTAAAGAGTTTCGCTTTCATCGAGCGAGAATCGGGCTGCTTTGGTACGCAGGGCCCTCGATTCTTTCGGATCCGTGGGTAGTTTCCCATCTTTCAGATAGTCAATATATTTATTTCTCCAGTCCCCTGTCAGGCTAGTGGAGTTAATCTCAGCATGACCTTCCTCGACGACTGATTTGGATAGCTGAACAACGGCCCCGGGGAGTAGGTCGTCCCTTTCGACGGATGATCCTAGGTTAGCGAGGGCATCGACCTCACTGTTCTGCTCCCGGGTTATATGGTCCATTCTTTGAAATGGCGTAGTGTGATTTGGATTTTGTCCAAGTGCCTTTGCATCCTGTCTTCTTGGACCTCAAAGCTCCCATTTACCTCGACGATCTCAACTCCCAGGCTTTTGGCCAATTCCAGACCTGCAATCATAGCCTCATACTCGGCTTCCTTGTTAGTCAATCTTGTAGTTTTTATAGATTGCCTGATTATGCCACCCGTAGGCGCCTTCAGGACTATACCGAGCCCGGATCCTCTCACGTTTGTGGCGCCATCAGTGAACAGGGCCCATACCCCGGAAGACGTGCCTGATTTCAGTAAAAGTTCCTTTTCTACCTCGGGAACGAGGGAGGGCGAGAAATCGACCACGAAGTCTGCCAGAATCTGGGACTTGATGGCCGTTCGGGGTTGATACTCGATATCATACCCCCCGAGTTTGATGGCCCATTTTTCCAATCGGCCCGATAGTTCGGGCTTATGTGATACGCTTCGGAGAGGGTACGTTGTCAGGACACAAATACGGTGGCATTGAAAATAGGGTTTCAATTTTTGCGATGCGCTTATTAACGCAAGAGCTAATTTATCTAGGTGCGGATACCTGGTTTCGGCATCCCCTAGGGTCCGACTTACATAATAAATAGGGAATTGCGTACCTTGCTCTTCTCGAACCAGCACACCGCTGACCACTATCTCGGATACGGCCAGGTATAGGTACAACGTTTCATCCTCTTTTGGCGTGTGGAGCAAAGGCGGACTAGTCAAATATCGCTTCAATTTCTCTAAGGCGTGTTGGCATTCTGGAGTCCATTCGAAGTTGTTTTTCTTTTTGAGTAAAGAGAAGAAATGATGACTTCTGTCCGACGACCTTGATATGAATCTGCCTACAGCTGCTATCCGCCCTGTCATTCGTTGCACGACCTTTACCACCGTGATTTCTTTGATGGCCTTGATTTTGTCGGGGTTGATCTCGATCCCCCCCGTTCGATACCATGAAGCCTAAGAATTTGCCCGAACCCACTCCGAAGGTATATTTCTCAAGGTTAAGCTTCATGTTGTAACTTCTGAGGATGTCGAATGTTTCCTGTAAATGAGTTAAATGGTCCTCTACGCGCAGGGACTTAACTAGCATGTCATCAATATAAGCTTCAATGGATTTGCCTATTTGATGCTCGGACATTTTATTAACTAGGCGTTGGTACGTAGCCCCTACGTTTTCAGCCCGAAGGGCATTACATTGTAACAGTAGGTACCATACTTCGTGATGAACGAAGTCTTTTCCCTATCCTCAGGGTTCATCTGAATTTGGTTATACCCCGAGTAGGCGTCGAGAAAAGTAAAGGTCTCGTGGCCGGCTGTAGCATCGATCAGACGATCGATGTTAGGCAATGGGAACGAATCCTTAGGGTACGCCTTATTTAAGTCTTTATAATCTACGCACATTCTTAACTTATTTCCTTTTTTGGGTACTACCACTACGTTGGCCAGCCATTCGGGGTATTTTACCTCTCTAATGGACCCTAATTTAAGGAGTTTCGTTACCTCGTCCTTGATGAATGCGTGTTTTACTTCGGATTGAGGTCTTCTTTTTTTCTTCACTGGTTTAAACCTGGGGTCAACATTCAATCGGTGGGTGGCTATTTCCGGCGGGATTCCTGTCATATCTAAGTGGGACCAAGAGAAACAGTCGATGTTATTAATAAGAAGTTGAATGAGTTCTTTCCTGAGTTCGGGGGTTAATCCCGTTCCCAGGTATACCTTCCGATCTGGAAGGTGCTCGATCAAAACAACTTGCTCCAGTTCTTCAATTGTCGATTTCGTTGCATCCGATTCTTCGGGGGAAATGAAAGTTCGAGGAGCGAGGAAATCTTCTTCATCATCCTCGGGGGTCTGTACGCTCACAGACTCATCCGAGGTGGAGTGTATGGGAGTTGGCGCCTCCTGGTAAACCGCGAACATTTCTTTCGCCGCATGTTGTTCTCCATATATGGTTGTTATACCATCCTTTGTTGGAAATTTTATCATCTGGTACAAAGTTGACAACACAGCCCTCATGATGTGTATCCACGGCCTACCGAGCAATGCGTTGTACCTCATGTCACCGACGATGACGTGGAACTTGGTGTTCTGAATTGTATCGGACATGTCAACCGGGAGGGCGATCTCTCCTTTTGTTACTTCGCCGGCCATGTTGAAGTCGTGGACGACCCGGGATGCGGGTACGATTTTATCGAGCAACCCAAGCTGTTCTACTACCTTTGCCTTGATTATGTTGGCCGAGCTGCCTGGATCCACGAGCACACGCTTAATTCGAATGTTGCTTAAAAGAAATGAAATTACCAGCGCGTCGTTGTGTGGTTCTGCCAAGGTCTCGAGATCCTCCCCGCCAAATGCAAGGATGTCTTCGGTCATGCGATCTCGGATTAATCCTCCAATTGCAGCGGATATTTTTATACGTTTGATTGCGGGTCCTTGGGGAATGTCTGTCCCCCCGATAATCATATGAATGACATGCCGAGAAATCTCTCCTTTTGCCCAAGTTGGATTTTTCCTAGTTTCCTGCTGAATTTCTCGGCGTGCTCCCTGGTTAATGTGAGGACCGACGCTGATGCATTGGGCGTCGCATGAGGTCGTACCCTTGGGAATCGGCTCCGGTGTGCTCTCAGGGTTTTGTGGTAGTATACCAACACCTGGAACATCCCCACAATTCGCTCCATGGTTCTCGAGATTGTCGTTCACTGAGCCAGACATTTTGACCTGAAATCAAAGATCTTGGGCAGGAAAAAGTGTGAAAGATAACTTGCGTTATGTAGTTAAACCAGCAAGAAAATAATCACTATTATTTTTAGCCCCACGGTGGGCGCCAAACTGTTTACCGTGAAAATGGTAATAACAATTAAATTTGATTGTGTGAGGTTCTAAAAATACGTGATCTATTTTTATGCTGGTTGTTAAGCATTTGATGCTATGTGAAAGACTTAGAACGAGATAAGAGCTTAAAAACAAGATGTTAATCAAACCGAATAACTGCCAATCGGGGCCTCGAGCTCGCCTATCCGGGGGCCTCGGGGTCGGGTCGGGTGCTCGGCTGGGAGCTATCGGGGGTAATCGATGGACGACTAACAGTTGGAATAAAATCAATGACAGCTCTTTATGGCCAATAATAAGCAATAAATGATGAACAATAAATAAAACACAATGAATATAAGCAATAAATGAAGTAATGAACTCAAGAGAATGTGTTAGAGAGCAGAGAGAATGTTCTTGTATATTTTAGTATGGAGCTGCAGATAGATACAAAATGACAGGGATCCCCTTTATATAGGAGGGGAAACCCCAACATAGTACCAATGAATTAATTACAAAAGATATGGATATGGGACAGCTAGTTGAGATCATGATTCGGATCTGAGCATAGCTCACTAGACTTTGTCAGCTCTAGATATGCGCCTAGGGAACTCCCCACTTTTTCATTATAACCGTTGGTCTGCACCGCCCCATGGCCGAGCATCAGTAGGCCTCGAGGGTGAACTTCTACCATAGCCTCGAACCTATGAAATATGCTTACGAGCCATCACAACGACGGGAAATTTGACCCTCCGATTTTAACGTATACAACAATGTAAGTACATAATGTAAGTAAATAATGTTACCTTGGAGGTTACAAAAATATAAGATTATGAACTGCAAGTACCAAGAGGGTTGGAAGGCTTATAAGCCAAACGAATTGAAGAAAATAAGTTTCGTCGAAAATCGACAAGTTGGGAATGTTATAACATGTACTTTTGGGGTGAGACTAGGGTGCTCAAAATGATAAGGAGGTTATATTATGAGTTATTTTAGTCTTATGATAGTCGTATGTTATGATTTGAAGTCAAGCGAGTTGTGAAACAAAAGTTGGCAAAGATCATCACAAGTTACATTCATAAATATGGTGAAAAGTAGGTCAAATATAGATGAGCAGTTCTCCCAATGTACTTGGAATTATGGGATTTTCTATCTATCAAATTGAATATCTACGAGTCTATTTTCCAATGGATTAAACCGTTCATTGATACAACAGTGTAGTAGGGAGATATTCGTGTCTTCGCGAAACTTGTAGGTGACAACTAGGTGCATCACCTGCTAGCCAAAAGGAGAGGCCTCAATTAAAACCTCCTAAAGTCGGACAAGACAGGACTTTTAAGAAATTATTAACTCATTTCTCAGACCAACAAAATTAGATTGAACCCCGGCAACTCCTCCCCAAAAATCCCACACAAACCCTAGGTAATTTTGGGTGATACGATAACCCCGGACAGCTTGCTAGTTTCTCTTTCTCCTTCTTGTTGCTGCATTGGCAGACTGATCTTTGATGAATAAGGACTAGTTTTTGTGGGTTCTACTCAGTCCAAGGTAAATTTATGATTCTCCTTCCATTATCTATGCTTGTACGGGTTGTAACTCGATCATAAAGACTAGACCTAGCGAGTTTTGAAAGAGTGGTATGCTGTTTGTTGTTACGTCACTGTTGGCTGGTTGTGAACTTATTTTTAAGTTAAATTCATGGTTGGTTTATAGGATAATAGGATTAATTATGTACTGTTGGTTGTGTTGCTCAATTTGAAAGAAAAGACAAGCCGAAACATGTTTTAGTAAATTGAAAAATCAATTTTGAGTTGTTGAACTTGTGGGACTGTTTTGTGGGCTGTTTCGTGTTGTTGTTGGGTTGTCTCTTTTGATACTGTTTATATGGGGTTTGGGAGGAGAAAGGGTGTGGAGAAACACCACATAATTTTAGGTTGGTTGGCTGGTTGTTTGCCGTTACATTTTTGGGTTGTTTGACACTACTAGGGTTGTCGTTTTGTGTGAATTGATTGGGGTGTGCGGGCTGTTTTGTGGTATTTTGTGATGGATATAAGGTTGGAAAATTATGTATACATGTTGTTACTGTTGTGTTCTTGTTGTTGTTGGTGTTATGTAGAATCGTGAGGAAGTAAAGATTATAGGGGAGATGCTGCCCGTTTTATTATAAAATAAGCTTGTCGTTTGTTATGCAATAGTTGTACCTTCCATAAGTTGATGATAGTATTGTTATCGCTGTTGTAGATTAAGGTAAAACGAGATGAGTTTAACGTGGTTATTGGACATATTGTGATAAGTTATGTTAAGGCTAAACCTTTCCTTCAATTTGACATGATCCCCTAACTACATGTGTTTGATAACGAGACATAAAAAGAAGTTCATATTCTTGAATTTATGTACATCATCCCAGTCTCATAAGTTATCATATTCTCCCTTATTAGGACTTTATATTCAATTAAGTATTGTCTTATTCCAGTCAAGAGAGCATAGGGTCTCTCTCTCTCTCTCTCTCTCTCTCTCTCTATATATATATATATATATATATATATATATATATACATACATTATTTTCACCACCATCGAGCTATAATCGGTGGGCAGGCCCCTATTGGGCAGTATTACAGTATTTTTACCACCGTCGAGCTATAATCGGTGGGCGGGCCCCTATTGGGCAACCTCAGATCAGATGATAAGTTATATACCGAGCCTATTGTGGCCGAGCGCCTATGAGCGAGCCAGAATGGCCGAGATACAGAGCCTAGTATGGCCGAGCGCCTATGAGCGAGCCTACTATGGAAAAGCAATTATATGTACCGAGCCTTATAGGGCCGGGCAACTATATTACTTACAATATTGAGAGATTTGAGTCAGTATCAACATGTAAGCATATCTTTAAATCATCTTTGACTCCTAGTTACTTTCAGTTATTATACTATCAGTTCAGTTTTAGCTTTCAGTTATTCTATTGCCTTACATACTCGGTACATTATTTTGTACCAACGTCCCTTTTGCTGGGGACGCTGCATTTCATGCCTGTAGGTCCTGATAGACAGTTGGATAGACCTTCCTAGTAGTCAGAGTCAAACATCAGCTTAGTTGGTAAGCTCCACTTCCTCGGAGTTACCGGGTCTAGACCTTGGAGTCCATTTTATATATACAAGTTTGATGGGTAGGTCTAGGCTCTGTCCCGACCATGATACAATTTTGTTATCTCTAGAGGCTTGTAGACGAGTCCTCTATAGTGTGTATATCAGTAAATGTTCATGGAGGCCTCATCAACCTGCACAATATATATATATATATATATATATATACACACTTTTGGGTATGTTTACCCCTCAGATGAGAGAGACGATATTTTCAGATGATTTGGAATATGGCCTCATTGGCCTAAGTTGAGGTTACCCCTCCGGGTGTCGATCACCCCTCTTTCAGGTTTGAGGCGTGATGAACTTGGTATCAGAGCAGTTCTATCCTAGGGAGTCTACAAGTCGTGTCTAGTAGAGCCTTGTTTATAGATGTTGTTCACCACATTATATAAATTGGAAGTTACAAGGCATTTAGGAGTCTGTTACCCTTCTTTCAAATCCAAATCATGCTATAGAGCTAAGTCATGAGAGTTCGAGCCAAGACTTATGTTTGATAATGATACAGAGATGCTTTCAATTAGAAAAAATTACAGCTAGCCAGAGGGCTAATACAACAGCACGTAAGGGTATTAGTAGAGAGAGAATTCTTGACGATGTGGCCCTGTTTGTAGCCCTATTAAATCATGCATACCAGATGGTGCACGCTAGAATAGTATAATTAGATATGAATAAAAGAACATTCAGAAATATCAAAGACATGTAGTGCAATCCTAGAAGGAATAAATATTTACCTTAGTATGACTCACATCCCTTGTAAAAAGAGAATATTAGGTGACCCGAAGAGCTAGTGAGATTGAGCAATGGGAGATAAAAGTGAAAGAATGTTTTATTGAAGTTTTCAGAATAAGGTAATAGACAGAGATATTAGCAAGAGAATAAGAAGAGAGTAAATGAAGCATTACGAGTAAGATGTGATAAAAGGGTGATAACGGTAAATCACAATATGACATGATGACAGAGTCTATAGTCAAGTAAAGAAAAAGACAAGAGGTGACAGGCCTTGAGACTATAAAAGAGTATATGCCATAAAGTCATATCCTTATTTCAAGAAATGAGTTGGTGACTGCAACATGATTACTAGAAGGCTAATTTAGACCCCCAGAATAATAGAAATTAGTATGGGCTAGTAAACAAGAAAACAAATTGAACATGATTTAGGGACCAAAGGATTTGATAATAGTCGGCATCGTGAGAATTTTAGAGATCGCATTTCGGAAATGATAGAATGGACAACGGAAGAATAACCTTTAAAGGTCATTCAGGAAGATGCTTCCCTAAAGCAAGCACTGTGAGCAGAGTTAAGCTTAAGGAACAAAGTGTTTCAATTACACTAGGTGTCACCCTTGCGCGTAAGAAATTCAGTTATCCCCGGTAGAGAAGGGTTGCCACAAGCTGAGTAAAAGTCAGTGAAGACGTGAAAAGATGCCGAAGATGAAGAGATAAAATATTTATAGGTAAATCTTAATAGCATTAAATGTTAGTACTCCCCTAAAGGGGGGAAGATGGGGTAATATGGTATTAAGTCGGAGTTAAGTGGTTCAGGTAACTATGGAATAGTAAAGGAAGAATGCGGCAAAAAGGCGAAAGGAATGAGATTGCTTATTTTCAAATCCTACATTTATGTTACGACTCCAGAACATTATGCAAGCACGATGTCGGGGAGAGGCAGTAAGGGTTCCCCGCTAGGATGTTATTGATAGATAAGTGTGAATGGACACTTGATACATTAGCAGCCAGTGCGAAAGGTAAGTTAAGACAAAAGACATAACCCAAGAGAGGTTACAAAGAATATAAATATGAGCATGAACTGACGAGTAGTTAGTAGTTGATTTAGGAAGAGCCTAGTTATGGCTAGACAAGAGGTCTCAGATAAATCAGCAGATCATGCAAGATAAACATAGTGAAACCCAGCACATGAAATTCAGTCTCACAGATATGACATCGTAATCCTTGAGAAATATTCAGATAAGAGTTAAGGTAGTTAAAGGTACCATATAAGTATTACGAAAATAAAAGAGAGTGCCACGGGAGAGACAATAAAAAAATTGAATTCAGAAGTAACCCTATGAGAACAAGGGCACGAATGTATGTAACTAAGGATATTTATAGGTGAGTAAGAACATTGAAAATTCCATCGGGTATATGATGTAATAAGCTCTCAACATTACAAGAGTCAGAGAGTCTTCCCTAAGTACTACAAGAAAAGACTAGCTGAGGAAATAAGGAAGAAGGTTTCAACCTAAGCATAGTAACCTGAAGAAGAAATGGTCCATTAACAACAGTCTCATTACAACATTGTATGCACTCCATAAGAAAGTGGCACCTATCATGGCTAATGAACAAGATGTAAAAAAAATCAAAAGTAATATTCGTGATCATATGAGTTGCACGAAATTCCAATATATGTGGGAACCAAGATAAGCCTAAGTATTCACGCAACAAGTTCCAGAAGACCAGGATAAGTATTTGTTTACGTTTAAAAAAACTGAGAAGGCACGAAACGAATTATCGATCTATGACCCAGAGTTGGTTATGTTACGACCGCACTTAAGATTTCAGAGTATTATTCATGCAGCATATATGTTGACATTCTTACAGTTATAGGATACTCTGGTAAAAGTTAAAAGAAAGAATTGATTCCACGTCATAGACAAAGGCTTGAATTGTTAGAAGGTTATATCATGGATGCTCCATAGCATCCACGAAAGGCTACAGTTATAACTAATACCCTGAGCCGCAGATCAGAAGATAGCTTAAGCTTACTTAAAGGTTGAGAGATTAGAGGAAACCAAAGAGTTACATCAGCTAAGTAAATCAGGAGTCTGATTATTAGATCCAGATAATTATAGAAATCATGATTCAGAACATTGCAGAATCACTCTTAATATCAGAGGTATGAGAGAGATAGTAGAACGGTCATATTCTATAGCGGCTCTACGAAACCAGCCTCATAAGAAATCAGTATGAAACTCCCACTGGAATGTGCATGCATCAGAGGTGCGAGTACTTTAGTGGAGCTTTAAGGTGTGGACGTGAATTCCACCTATGTGGAAGGAAAGTTATAAAAGTGACAGAAGATACAATGCAAGATTTAAAGAAAAGAAAGGTAAAGGTAGAAAAGGTAGAGATACTAAAGTGCAGAAGGTTGTGAATAGTCCAGACTTCCAATAGAGGGCTAGAAGCACCGTGATTCAGTATCCACAAATGATAGTGGTGTCGTCAGTGGCATATCTTCCATCCTATGGTTTCCAGGTACCGAGAGGTCTAGTTAAGAGAGTAAATAAGAGTTAGAGACAATGTGATGTCTCGCTTGAAGTTTCAGAATAACATGAGGAAATCATGGTGCTAGCAAGTTGAAGCTGCGAGTAGTATAAATAGATATGTGTAGGTCGCAAGCTAAAGTATGGTAGAGCGACAAGGTTTTAGGTAGACAGGAGTAAGGATAAGAAAAGGTGAGTGAGAAGGTAACGAGAATAAGTAAGTCCTCAGAATTAAACCTATCAAAACAAGAGAGCTGATGATTTTTGTAAGTTATAAAAAAAACTCAGTATAGCTTAATGAACTCAGAGGAGTTTAAAACTGGGGGCATTTAGAAAATATGGAATGCTGTCCTAGTACTAGAATGAGAGTGTAATTGTGATAAATGATAAGAGAATGACGTTTAGGCCTTTGATTGAGTAATGATTTAAAGAAAAGGTATTTCATGAATTGCACAGGATTAGAATACCCCCCATAGGATGAACCACGTTGGGATGCCATGAAATATGGTTATTGAAGTATAGTATCGCCCTAGGTGGATCAAGCAAATCACTTTAGATGTTCCCCGATAAGACGTGAGCCCTAGTAACAATGTGTTATGTAAGACGTTTCAAGTTATCAATGGCAAAATATAGATCAACATTAAGGTGGATCAATAATAGATGGATAAACGTTCCAAAGTATGAGATGAGATTAGGCTGTATTCTTAAGATGAACAATAATGATGAAGCATTAAAGGACTTAGATTTATACATATAGGTTATGCAGCGAGAGAGTAACCTAGAGTTGGGTAGCAAACCTCGATAATATTGAAATAAGTGTTATGGTATAGCATGACCTACCTAGATGCATTAATTAACCGAGGCTACAAAACAAGGTATAGCAACAGTCGTAAGTTCAACAAAGTACCGAGCGAAGAACTTCAATACACCTATAGATGCCCAGAGGGGCAACTTGTCATAGTACTGTATGTATTCACAAAGTGAGGCCTAGAGATTGGCTAAAAGCTGGAGGAAAAAGGAGAGAAGACTCGCATAGGTGCACATACAAGGACAGAGTCGTATATGCAACATGATAGAAGGTAGCGACAGCTGCGAGATTGGAAGAATTTTGACTACAGGTCGTGGTGTGAGAAAGAGGCCTAAAGGGGAAATGCCTAGCCCTTGGATTTATTCATAGAACAATTACCTAGATGGAAAAGACAGTATTAAAGTATTCATAAGATCTATGGGTTATGAGACTGATAAGCGCATCAGTCAATATTCGAGAACGAATGTTCTAAAGAGGGGAATGATGTTACACCCCGTATTTTCGTACGTGAGAATACGTCGTAAGCCTATTAATGTAAGCCCAGAAATGAGATCGTCTTTGAAAGTACATAAAGTAAGTTAATAATGTTACCTTGGAGGTTAAAAATATTTAAGATCATGAACTGCAGGTACCAAGAGGGTTGGAAGGCTTACAAGCTAAACAAATTGAAGAAAATAAGTTTCGTCGAAAGTCGACAAGTTAGGAATGATATTATAACATGTACTTTTGGGGTGAGACTAGGGTACTCAAAATGATATGGAGGTTATGTTATGAGTTATTTTAGTCTAATGATAGTCGTGTGTTATGTTTTAAATTCAAGCTTTTTTCATTTGAAGGAGTCTAGTCTGTACGGATGCGCTTACCCCTGACAGTGATGGATATGGATGACGAAGAGTTGTGGAACAAAAGTTGGCAAAGATCATCACAAGTTACATTCATAAATATGCTGAAAAATAGGTCAAATGTAGCTGAGCATTTTTCCCAATGTACTTGGAATTACGGGATGATCTACCTACCAAATTGGATATCTGCGAGTCTAGTTTCCAACGGATTAAACCGTTCATTTATAATACATTGGAGTATAGAGATATTCATGTTTTCGCGAGACTGCGCAGACTGGTGGGCGACAAGTAGGTGCATCACCTACTTGCCAAAAGGAGAGGCCTCAATTAAAAGCTCCTACAGTCGGCCAACAGGGGACTTTTAAGGACTTATTAACTCATTTCTTTCACTCATTTCTAAGACCAACAAAATCAGATTGAACCCCTGCAACTCCTTCCAAAAATCCCACACAAACCCTAGGTAATCTCGGGTGATGCGATGTGATTCTAGTGGCGAAAACCCCGGACAGCTTTCTAGATTCTCTTTCTCCTTCTTGTAGCTGTGTTGGGGGACTGATTTTGGATGAATAAGGACTAGGTTTCGTGGGTTCTACTCATTCCAAGGTAAATATATGCGTCCCCGTCTGTTATCTATGCTTGTATGAGTTGTAACTCGATCGTAAAGACTAGACCTAACGAGTTTCGAAAGAGTGGTATGTTGTTTGTTGTTGCGTCACTGTTGGCTGGTTGTGAACTTATTTTTAAGTTGAATTCATGGCTGGTTTATGGGATAAGAGGCTTAATTATGTACTGTTGGTTGTGTTGCTCAATTCGAAAAGTGTTTTAGTAAATTGAAAAATCAATTTTGCGTTGCTGAACTTCTGGGAATGTTTTGTGGGATGTTTTGTGTTGCTGTTGGGTTGTATCTTTTGATACTATTTTTATGTAGTTTGGGTGGAGAAAGGGTGTGGAGAAACACTGCATAATGGCAGGGTGGTTGGCTGGTCGTTCGTCGTTACATTTTCGGGTTGTTTGACATTATTAGGGTTATCATTTGGTGTATGAACTGATTGGGGTGTGTGGGCTGTTTTGTGGTATTTTGTGATGGATATAAGGTTGGAAAATGATGTATAGATGTTGTTATTATTGTGTTCTTGTTGTTGTTGGTGTTATGTTGAATTGGGAGGAAGCAAAGATTATAGGGGAGATGCTGCCCGTTTTATTGTAGAATAAGCTTGTCGTTCGTTGTGCGATATTTGTACCTTCCATAACTTGATGATAGTATCGTTATCATTGTTAGAGATTAAGGTGCAACAAGACGAGTTTAACGTGGTTATTGGATAGATTGTGATAAGGTATGTTAAAGATAAACCTTTCCTTCAATTTGGCATGATCCCGTAACTACATGTGTTTGATAACGAGACATAAAGAGAAGTTCATATTCCTGAATTTATGTACATTATCCTAGTCTCATAAGTTATGATATTCTCCCCTATCAAGACTATATTCAGTTAAGTATTATCTTCTTCCAGTCAAGGGAACAGAGGGTCTATATATATATATACATACATACAGTATTTTCACCAATATCGAGCTATAATCGGTGGGCAGGCCCCTATTGGGCAACCTCTGATCAGTTGGTAAGTTATATACCGAGCCTACTATGGCCGAGCTCCTATGAGCGAACCCAGAATGACTGAGATACAAAGCCTAGTATGGCTGAGCGCCTATGAGCGAGCCTACTATGGTAGAGCAGTTATATGTACCAAGCCTTATAGGGCCGGACATCTATTTTACTTACTATATTGAGAGAGCTGAGTCAGTATCAACAGGTAAGTATATCTTTAGATCATCTTTGACTCCCAGTTACTTTCAGTTATTATATTATCAGTTCAGTTTCAGCTTTCAGTTATTCTGTTGCCTTACATACTCGGTACATTATTAAGTATTGACGTCTCTTTTGCTGGGGATGTTGCATTTCATGCCTGCAGGTCCTGATAGACAGTTGGATAGACCTTCCCGGTAGACAGAGTCAAACATCAGCTCAGTTGGTAAGCTCCACTTCCTCGGAGTTACCAGGTCTAGACCTTGGAGTCCATTTTATATATATAGGTTTGATGGGTAGGTCGAGGCACTGTCCTGATCATAATACATTTTTGTTATCTCTAGAGGCTTGTACACTAGTCCTGATAGTTTGTATATTAGCATATATTCGTGGCGGCCTCGTCAGCCTGCACAGTTATATATACTTATAAGCTTTTTGGTATGTTTACCCCTCATATGAGAGGGACGATATTTTCATATGATTCAGAATATGGCCTCATCGGCCTAAGTTGAGGGTTACCCCTCCAGAGTGCACAGTTATAGAGCGGTACGCTCGGGCCGAGTATGGCACCGGGTGCCGGTCCGCCTCTTCAGGTTTGGGGCATGACAGACATTTTAATGTCCTACAGTTTATTCCGATCAACCGCAAATAGTGCCCGTATACACGCTCGTCACATCATGCACGCATCACTCAATATATCATATAAATCAACGATCAAGGCTAGCGCCTAAGGGATGTTTCCCCCCACATAAGGTTAGGCAAAAAATTACCTCGAACAAGCTAAATCAGTCCACTACCAAGCCCTTCTCGTGCAAATCCAACCCCGAATGGCTAAAATCTAGCCAAAATAACTTAATATCATAAGCAAAAGCTGTAGGAAGCAATTTTGGATAATAAAGATTCGATCTCTAATGAAAATCAAAATGCCATCTAAAAAAGTCAACCCCAGGCCCGCACCACGGAACCTGACAAAACTTACAAATTCCGAACATCCATTCCGATACGAGTCCACCCATACGAAAATCATCCAATTCTGACGTCAAATCGGCCTTCAAATCATCAATTTATGTTTAAGAAAAAGTTTTTACCAAAATCCTCAATTTCTTCAATTCAAATCACTAATCAAACACTAAAATCGAGGTTGAAATCATGAGATAATAATAAATCCAAGTAAAAAACACTTACCCCAATCCAAATCATCAAAATATCCTCCAAAATTGCCAAAAACCCGAGCTCTTTAACTCAAAGTATGATAAATGAAATAAAATCCTCGACCAAGTTAAATTCTGCCCAGGATTTTCGGTTTTGCGGCCCAACAGTCGCATCTGCGACTCTGCATTTGCAGAAAATACATTGCAAATGCGATCTTCACTTAAGACCAGAAATTCCGCTTTGTAGACCAAAATGCGCACCTAAGCTTCCACTTCTACGGACAATACACCGCACCTACGGTCCATGTTTAATCAGCCCAAATCGGCTTCTGCGGAGACTTTCCACTTCTGCGATTGCGCATCTGTGCTTCTATGTTCGCGCATGTGGACCCAGCTCCTCTAGGCAAACATCATATCTGCAGCCAACGAGCCGCTTCCGCAGCGCCGCACCAGCGGGCCAAACAATGCAGGTGCGAAAGCACCAGAACTGATCAGACTTAGCAATGTAACCAAGTCTCAAAACAATGCGAAACCAATCTGGTACACACCCACTACCCGGGGACCCCGTCCAAGCATACCCTCAAGTCCCAAAATATAACGCGAACCTACTCGAGGCGTCAAATCACACCAAACAACATCAAAATTATGAATCGGAGCTCAATTCAATCCGAATGAACTAATGAACATTTTCAAATTCAAAACTTGCATCAAACAAGCCTAAACAACTCCGAATGGCCTCAAACTTTGCATGCAAGTCCCAAAGGAAACAAAGACCTATGCCAACTCCCGGAATCACTATGCGAGCCCATATCAATATAGTCAACCCTCGGTCAAACCTATCAACCTTACAAACCTTCAACTTTCCAACTTTGCCAATTCAAGCCAAAACAACCTATAGACCTTTAAATTCACAGATGGACATATTCCTAGGTCCAGAAGCATCATACAAAGCTATTGGAGCCATCAAAATACTATTCTGGAGTTGTCTACAAAAAATTCAAACACCGGTCAACTCTTACAACTAAAGCCTTCACCCAAAGGACTAAGTGTCCCAAACCACAACAAAACTCTCCCAAAATCACAGCAATAAATCCTGAAAGTTGCATATCCATAAATACACTATGTAAATCATTTAAAAGGAGAATCGATGCTAAGATACTCAAAACGACCATCGGGTCGTTATAGGGATATCCCGTTGTTTCAGCCTAATATTAGCGTTGCCTATGGTTTCGAGGCTATACACAGTGTATTGTGATGATCATGCACTGTTATCGCACAGTATTGTATGAACAACAGGATGTATACTCATGTGTCGCGGCAGTGAGTGCTTCATGAGAAGGATTATTCAATTCGTGATTGGAAAATTCAGTATTTAAATTCCAGTGTCAGAAAGGTAATTGGGCTATGGGTGTTTAGGCCTTGGCTGATGAAGTAGCGGGATTTGAAGGTGGAATTCTTGTCTATTTTGTGGTGTCGTTGTCCTTGTTTGAACGCGTTAGGGCTCGTCAGTATGGTGGTCTTCATTTGGTTGCTTTTGGGGCACGCTGTTGTGAAATGGTATCAAAGTAGCGATTATCGGAGATGGATCATGATATGGGGCGGCATTATTGGTGGCGGAAGATGGTTTAATCGGAGTGGGAGTGGCGACATATTGTATGAATTCTGTGGTAAGATATCCACATGCCTTGAGAAAGTTTAGCATGATTTGGGTCATGGTGGACAAATGACTAAGTCTGTGTATTTTGTTGGAGTGGTGGCTTCTGTACACAGGAAATTCGAAGGTGACAAAAGAGTTTGCTTGGAATGTAAAGGAATTTAAAGTCTTGATTATCGTCTCGGGGTGTAGTATGACTTCGAGTTTTAAACGCATTGTTAGATCTTCAGTTGATGTTAATAGAAACGAATAGACTCTTACAACTGATGGATGAGCATGGGCTCAGGAAGATTAACTTATTTCATGGTGGTTGTGACCATGGCAATGTTGTTAGAATATGTCGATATAGAATTACACAGGTGGGCTATCTCCTGTGAATAGGTTAGAGGTTGCGTGTTTTCTGATGAAGTTCCTATGAAGAGTTCTACTTTCTATCCAATGGAGGCATTTACTATGATGTGGGCTTGGATCATGTGAAGAAAATGGTACGACTGTCAGGAGGTCAAGTGTATGATTGTGGCTGATGATTCGGGATGTGCTATGATTAGTGCAACAAGAGCTTGTGAGAAATTTGGCAGTGTCAGGTCATGGTAGCTACGAGGGGAAGTTATTGTGGGTCCTTAGATTTTGCGATGTGGCTTAAAGCCAAGTGGGGGAGCCTACCATCAAGGATTGGGTCACGGGACTATGTGTATTCGCAGTTTCTAGTTATCGGTGCGTAGGTGGATTAGTTATGACTATGGGAAGAAAACTTCAGGGGTAATTCGAGAAAGAAAATTTTATGGATGTATGCTACGTTTCACCTTATTGATATGTAAAGGTTGTGGAACGACTCAGATTTTATACTTCTTGTGAATGTGATAAGCAAGGGGAAGGATTCATTTGGTTGCTTCATTGGAGTATTCGTGTGCTAGCGGAGCACTAATTATTTGGTTATGTATTCGAGACCAGGTCAGAGTGAGCGGCTCTCAACAACGGTTCTAGTGGGTTCAAGATTTAAAGTGTGGCGCCTAATGATTTTTGGGTTCGTGGTGCTAAGGATCGAGTATTGCAGCGGATTGTAAGAGGGATTTGGAGTATTTCTATGTTGTCACTAGATCTGCAGTGTAGAGTTAGAGAGATAGAAGAAACAACTTCGGATTCGCAGGAGATCTTTCAGAACGGGTATGGCAGTTGAAAGTATTATTGAGAGCATGAGAGGGTATAAAATGGCTTATGGTTATTATGAGGACGTGATCTAGAGATTTAGGGTCACTCGGGATGAGTGTCGTTTGAGGTCTGTTGGTGTAAGGCCCCGTAAAATTTTACCTAAACCCAAGATCTCGTGGTGCCGAGGTAGATTTATGTGTTAAATATACGGATATTTTGGGTTAAACAGTGCACTGAGGAGTTAAGGGAAATTGTAGGCAGAAAAAGACATTTCTGCGGGCCGCAGAATCACTATGCGGTCCGCAGAATGGCCGAAGAGCGAAGCAGAAACTTGAGCAAAATTGTAGGACCAATTTGCGGTCCATTATGCGGCCGCACAATGATTTCGCGGGCCGCACACCAATCATAGATTCAGCGTGGAAATTTTTCGGAGGGAGGTTCTGCGACGCATTATGCGGCCGCAAAACAGGTTTGCGGACCGCATAATAGCCGCAGAGTGGGGCAGATATGCGGTCGCATATGCAACCGCAGACCTGTGTCGGGGCTCCTATTTTTCTGATTTTTGAATTCGACCCCATTCTAATAAAGCACCCTTGGGGATCATTTTAGAAGGATAAAACATATATTTCTAGAGAGAGGGAGTGGCATAGAGTGGGAAAGGGAGTTCCTAAGCTTTATCCACCAAATCTTACTCAAATCTTAGAAGGTTAGCAAGAAAAACACACTAGGTCTTCTTCCTAGAGGTAAGATTCTACACCCTAGCCCTTAATTTCGAAATTTAACTAAAAATGGGTAATTAGCAAGACAATTCTTGGGTATGGGAGTTGTTTATTTTGCATGCATGTGTTATCAAAGGGCATAGGAAGATTGTGAGCTAAAAAAATGGTAAAGAATGGGTTGTAGGATGATGGAATCCTCCATAAAAGGACCTTGAAACCTTAATGCACACCTAGTGTTTGATAAAATGCTCAAATGAGCTAGAACTATGATCATCTTCCTAATTTTGGTTCAACGTGTTATATTTCTAAAATAGATTGAAGTTTCTAAGAATTCTGGAATATTTTAGAGTTTAAGGAAGCTCAATTGAGGTATGTTGGCTAAACTCCTTTCTTAGAATTGAATCCCACGGCATTCATGTAAGTCATGGTGAAATTGGCTATTCCGAGTAAACTTATGTTGAAAGATATGTGTTCAATGTGCGTTCCAAATGCTTTTATCATGTTATGCTATCATTTGAGAATGTGTTCAAAGTATAGGCTGTGTGTTAAGAATGTTACAACTTCAAGTCAAGTTTGAATGAAGGTTATTATGCCGAATTATGTGAAAAACTCTATATGTCTAAGACTCTTAATTGCTCACATGTGTACTTAAAGTCTTGAATTGAAAAGCCTTGTTTTTGATAATGATGATGATGTTTGAAAGTGAAAACAGTGAGCATGAAATATGAGATACGGCCAAGTGCCAAGAATGATATTATTATTGTAGCCACGAGTGCCAATGAATTGAAAAGATGTGAAAGCAGTATGAAATGAGATGATTGATGGAAAAGGATGATGTCTCGGGTGAGACGGCCTAGCCGATCGGGTCGTGATCGGACGCCATGTCGCACACATGGTGGTGATTGTGCTGGAAATGGTAATTGAAATTGTGATCGTGGTTGATGTCTCAAATGAGACGGCCTAGCCGACCGGGCCATGATCTGTCACGCCCTGAACCTGGGGGGCGAGACCGACACCCGGTGCCTCACCTATCCTTGCTTACCAACTTGTGACTAAGGGACTCTGAACATATAATGTCATACTTTGGCCATGGACCACATTTCAAGACAATTCCGAATGCTGACTAAACATCAATATAAAGTTGGGCCGACAAGGCTGTCATAACTACTACGGCTAGCAAACCAACAAAATATACATAAAAGGCCTACAAGCCCAACTTACTGCACTAACTGACAGGATATGTCTACAAGCCTCTACTGATGGATATACTGTGATCGGATTAGGCCCCTGCCTACTCATAACATATATACATATATACACAAGATGTATATAAAGCTCTAGACCCGGCAACTCCGAAGGGTATGGAGCTTACTGATCAAGCTGAACTCAGGCAACACCTAATGAGGAGGTCTACCCATCTGTCTGTCTGAACCTGCACGCATGAAATGCAGCACCGCCAGAAAAGGGACGTCAGTACAAAATAATGTACCGAGTATGTAAGTCAATATATTGAAAGCTGAAACTGAACTGATAATATAATAACTGAAATTAACTAGGTGTCAAAGATAATCTGAAGATATGCTCACCTGCTGATACTGACTCAACTCTCTCAATATAGTAAGTAAAATAGATGTCCGGGCCGATAAGGCTAGGGATATATATATATATATATATATATGTGTGTATGTATGTATATATAACTGCTATGTCGTAGTAGGCTCGCTCATAGGCGCTCGGCCATACTAGGCTCTGTATCTCGGCCATGCTGGGCTCGCTCATAGGCGCTCGGCCATAATAGGCTCGGTATATAACTTACCATCTGATCAGAGGTTGCCCAATAGGGGCATGCCCATCGATTATAGCTCGATGGTAGTGAAAATACTATAATACTGTATATATAGACTCTCTGCTCTCTTGACTGGAAGAAGACAATACTCAATTGAATATGAAGTCCCGATAAGGGAGAATACTGAAACTTATGAGACTAGGAAAATGTACATAAATTCAGGAATATGAATTTCTCTATATGCCTCGTTATCAAACTCATGTCGTTATGGGATCATGCCAAAATGAAGGAAAGGTTTATCCTTAACATACCTGGAGTAGGGAAAATTCGTATGATATTCTTGAGAAAGATTGCATCGTACTCCCTTAGAATCACAAAATCTCACGTTGCTAAGGTGATAAGAAATCTCGTTGGATTGAGGTTGCTCGCGTTGGAACCCTTGTAGGAATTGGTTGAAGGTATTATGAATTCTTCTTTATATATATTCATAACGTCTGTTTTGTAGTGTTTTGTATCTAACACATTAGAAATGAAGTGTTTTATATTTAACACATCCAAATGAAGTCAAAATGACAATCTTCAATGTCTTTACACGTAGAAACATGTAGTGTTTTTGTATTTAATACATTAGTTTGCCACATAACCCATAATGACTAAGAGTCATATGTTTAGGTAGTGGCTTGCTCACTACTAGAAATACATGGATTTCCCACGGCGAAATCAGTGAAAAACGGTGGGAAAATCGAGTTTTCACACCGCATTCCCACCGAAACGAGTCACCCGGAAAACGCATGGTGGGAAATATCTTCCCAGAGAAGTGGTGGGAAATTTCCCACGGTTTTCCCAGAGAACCTTTACTAGGAAAAATAATGAAATTTCCCACCAACAATCAGTGAGAACTATTATTAGTATTTTTTATTAATTTTAATACATTAGCCAGGGAAGTGATGGAAAAAATGCACGGGGAGCTGGAAATAAAGTATGAACTTTCCCACTGATAACCGTGGGAAACATGCAAGTTCTGAAAAATAAAGTATGAACATTCCCACTGATATCCGTGTGAATATGTTAATTTTAAAAATAAAAGTATGAACTTTCCCACCGATATCAGTGGGATAAATGCAAATTATGAGAAAAAGTATGAACTTTCCCACCGATATCAGTGGGAAATATGCAATTCCTGCAACTAAAGTGACGAACCTTCCCTCGGAATCAGTGGCAATTCCGTGGGAAATCTGGAAATTATTTTTTTTGCATAATGCTGTAAATATACTGCACCACCTGCCAAACAAAAAATACAACCACCAACAACCTAAATACAATTAAACATTCACACACAAAAATCAGCATCTTCCGATCCATTTCGTTAATTAACAACCAACCAAAACTGAAAATACTAGAAACCAATAATGCAACTTAACATTCAAATAAGAAATTCAACATTCAATCTTATTAAATTGATACATAACATCCAACATCATAGTCCTACCCAAAACATATTAATAAAAGAAACTACTCCTTAGTCTTATTAGAGCGTGACAGAGAACGTGGCACAGGAAATTCACCAGATGCTAAGAGGTAGTTTAGCTGGGCCTTGAGGCTTTCAACGTCACCAGTGACACGTGTAAATGCAGTATCCTTTCGCCTCATTTCTTCATCCCTCCGTCTCTCCTCTTCCTCCCTCCGCCTATCTTCTTCCTCCCTTCGCTTTGCCTCCTCCTCCCGCGCAGCCCTTTCCTGTGCATACAACTCAGTGATCTATGCTATTCTTCTATTCAATAGCTCAAACTCATCCTGATTAATTGAGGACCTTGAGGAAGAAGAGCCACCAGATCCAAAAGACCGACGACTAGAACTAAACTCTGATCCAAGGCCGTAAACTCTTCCCTTATGTACGCCACCAGCCGCCTTAATCCACAAGTCCATATAATTCTCCTGGGATGGTTGGATTGGCTTTCCTTGATCATCAGTTGGTTGGCTTTGAATGAACTCCTCCAAGGATTGTTTGAAAGTATTTTGCAAAAAAGTTAAAACTATTATATGAATTAATTTAATTAATGAAAAGTATTAAAAAGTAACTTGAAATCTTACATAGCTTGTCTCGGCCTGTAGCTCGATCCAAGTTGTCTTTGTTCCATCATTAGCTTCTTCATATGTGTATGCTATACCTCATCTTGAGTAGCTGGTCTTTTTAAAGACTTTTCCTGTTAAATAAAACATGAAAAAAGTAAAATTAAAGTACTATGTCCATGAAACTTCAAAAAGATTAGTTAACCGTGTAATTAGTTACAAGAACAACAACAGTAGTTTCATATTTGTGTGGTCAACAATGCATGCAAAATACAACCAGTAGGAAATATTTTTATTTAGAAGATATCAAAAGGAGTTAATCTAAAGATCAGCTAGTAACAATTTTTCTAAACATTAGTAACAAAGATCCAAAGATCAGCTAGTATCAATTTATTCTATATCTCATTTTATGTGAACAATTCTCCAAAATAACTCTAAAGATGCTTAACTCTTAATTAGTTTATTATGGAGGTCAAAGTTAATTCAGATGTTTGACTGTGAGGAAGCTGATTGAGATCCAAATCTAGGCATAAACTAATAACTTTTCAATTCAAAGCTGCTTTGGCAGTAGTTATAAAAGTGACTCAACAATTTTCTAGAAAAGTGAGGAGGGTGCAGTTCTGAGGGAACATTTGGGCCATATAAAACAAACGAAAAAGCAAATAAAAATCTAAAGAAAAAGGAAAAAGAGTTTAAAATAAGTAAAATATCAACAAGCATTTGATCATCAGACATGAAGACAGAAATAGAAGTACCAATCCTTCATTTGGTTTAACACAGGACCCATATTATTAGGCCAGAAACTATTAAGCTCAAAAAATGAATGTGCTCATTACATATATAAAGTGTTTGCTACTTCTCCGTCAGAGTCATATCCCTTACAGCATACATTTTTGCTATAGTGAAAGACAAAGAGAATCTACTTGCAGCAAAGAATAGATATAATATTCACAATAAAGGATTTTTTATCAAGGTAAAAGCAATATAAATTCATGTAGTTGTTCTAGCAATTTAACAACTTAACTTACATTTAACAACTAAAACCAACTTAGAGATTAGCAAATGAAGTTACCTCAAGACTTATAACCTAATTTTGTCTTCTTTCACACTTTTGTATCTTCACTTCCTGGTCACTTAAAAAGGCCAGAAACTTATAAGCATATATTCCATAAAAACCGTTTGGAGAAATGTCTATTAATGCACAAGGATAGAAAAGCAACTTTTCCACGTACAAACTTAATTAAAGCAGCAGAATTCCATTGATGTCATTATCAAAATTTCTTGTTTAGAGTTATATAAGAAAGCTAGCAAACAATTAGTTGATCCAACAAGTGTTTTACTTATTCTTTGAAGAAAAATTATTTGGAACATGCAATGACACTGCTTAGACATTAACCTCCAAAGGAAAGCACAAGTGTGATGTGACCATGATTATTGCAGCTAACATGCCTACTTTATATTCTCCTGTTTTGATGTCAGAAAATTACATATTTTTCTAGTCAATTGATATAACAGGATAAGTTTTATTAGTAAGCAAAGTATGGGCAGCAGAGGGCCATCACCAATGGTTCCTTCAATAATTGTTGGGTTTCTTAGTCTGCTCAATTTTTTGCCAACAATTTCTAGCATAGGTGGAGGTGCTAACATTCTTCTTCTTACATTGTTATTTCCATCTTCTTGACACTTGTCGTATACTTGTTGTCAATATTCAATCTAGAAGAGACAGAGAGCTTGAAAAATTTCCAAACACCAGAGAAAGCCTCCATGGAGAAACCAGTCCAAGAAAGAGGACAGCCACCAAAAAATAATGTATTTGATTACAAAACTTACTGCAAAAATAATTAAATTGGAGGATAGGCTGCTTTGAGCAGTTAGTTCACATTTTCCTTGGAACTTACAAGTACAAGAAATAAATACTACTCCTTAGTATTTGATTACAAAACTTACTGCAGAAATAATTAAATTTCCCTATATACACAAAGGTTTTATTTTGAAAAAGACTTCCTTTTATTCAAAAGTTAAAGTTAAACTTATAAAATGCAGATTAGTAAAAACTTTATAACTATGAGCGTTTCAATCATGCTTAAATAGATAACGTACGAATGATGAGGAAATTGTTACAATAATCCTTTTTAAACCTATCTATTTCAATGTAATATTCTAATTCCAAACATAACAACATCAACATAACCAACCACCAAGAGAAATTCAAGGTAAGTGTTGTCCCAATAATACCCAAATGAAACTTGTACACAATCAACCAACTTATCAACACATGAAAAATGAATGCCAAAAAATTTGTCCATGCTATCACATTATTCTTTAATTGGCTCTTTAAAAGCCTCTTTAGTGGAAATTTAAATGCAAAAAAAAAGTGGAGATTGAATATTTAATGTGAGGCCAAAACTACAACTTCAACAATTGCCCATGAAATTAAATAAAGGCCAAAACAACAACTCCAGATAGCTCAGCTACATCTTCTGGTTGCCTAAGAAATTTCAAGACTGGCGTTGCGAAGAGAAATAAAGGCATCATTATAATACAACATAAGAAGAGTACAAGAACGTTGCAAATAGACTCCTAACATGTAATATTAAGAGCTAAATCAAGAATCTAGGTTCAGAAAATAAGTATGAGAAATGACCAACTTAAACTAGAACCCTAGGTTTTGCAAAATCAGAAAAGGGAGAAATTAAAGAAAGGGGGGAGCGGGAGAGAGAGAGAGAGATAGAGAGGGGGGGGGGAACTTACCGAGTGTGCATGAGCTTAGTAGCTCATCAGCGAAAATGGGAGAATTGTCTTAGTGTGCTGATCGGCGAAGAGATATGAGAGAGAAAGAGAAGAATATTGAAAGTGAAAAAGAGATGAAAAATAAGGGGTATACCTAATGTAATAGAAAAAACTTTCCCACTGATTCACTGGGAAAATTTGTGGGAATTTTCTTCTATAAACTCAATTTTTTTGGTGAAATAATTTTAAGCTCGCGGGTTTTTGCACCAATACAACAGTTCGAAATTTTAAGCTTCCCACTGCATCAGTGAGAATATTAAAATTATTTTTTATTTTAGGTTTCCACCGTTTCAGTGGGTAGATTTCAATAAATTTATTTTTAATGACATTCCCACTGATTCGGTGGGAAACAAATTATGCGCTTTTTTGCGCCAACTAGTTCCCACCTATAGTCCGTGGGAACATTTTTAAGAAAAAGGTAAAAAAAAACCTTTTCATTTCCCACTGAATTTTTTTATATTTCAGTGGGAACTGCCACTGATAATATATCCGTGGGAAATTTTCCTGGGAAATTTGCAGTTTTCTAGTAGTGGCTGCCAAGTGGGGGTGGGGTGGGGGTTTAATCTTTATCCCATAACTCATTAGTTAATTAGATAATATCCCATTACCCAATAATTAACCAATTACGCACATAATTAAGAATTATCTCAAATTACTTAAAATACTACTCACTTTTAACACATTATACGTATCCTACTATCGTGGTCATGGGGTACCTTGTATGGCACTAGTCCATAAATACGGGGTATTATAGCTCGGACCGTATTTTATCCTAAATTTCCAAACTTTGACGAAACTTATTTTCTTCGATTCGCTTACCCTCTCGCCTTCACGAATTTACTTATCACTTGTTTGAAATAGCATAATACTTGTAATCTCAAAATAATTTCCTTCCCGAACTTTTGTCGATTAACTTACGATGAAACTTTAACGTACGAAAATGCGGGATGTAACATCTCCTTTTCGAGCTTTCATTAATTTACTTATGGCGTACTTTCACGTACGAACACATGGAGTGTAACATCGTTCCCCCCTTTGGAACATTCGTCCTCGAATGTTGACTGATGTGCACTTATCATTTTCATAACCTATGTCTTCCGATACTTTAGTACTCTCTTTGACAGCAAGGCAACAGTTCTGTGAATAAATCCAAAGGTCAGGGCATTCCCCCCTTTAAGACTTTTTCTCACACCACGACTTGTAGTCGGAATCCTTCTAATCTCGTAACTGTTGCTACCTTCTATCATGTAGCCTGTACGACTCTAACTTTGTATGTGCGCCTATGCGACACTTCTCTCCTCTTTCCTCCAACTCTTAGCCAATCCCTAGGCCTCACTTTGTGAACATATACAAAATTATGTCAAGTTGTCCCTCTGGGCGTCATTAGCTTTATTACATCTAAGTAGGCCATACTATACCATAACACTTACTTCGATTTATTGTTACTGAGGTCTGTGACTAAAATCCAGGTTACTCTCGTTGCTTATCTTATATGCGTAAAGCTAAGTCTTTTAACGCTTCTTCATTACTGTTCATCTTAAGACTGATGGCCTAATCTCATCTCGTACTTTGTATATTTTATCCATCTATTATCGATTCACCTCAATGTTGATCTACAGTCTTCCATTGATGACATGAAACTTCTTACGTAATACATTTCCACTAGGGCTTATGTAGCATGGAGGAATATTTGAAGTCGATTTTCATGATCCACTTAGGGGGCGATACTGTACTTTAATAATCTTATTTTATAGCATCCCAATGTGATTCACCTTACGTGGGTATTTTAAGTCCGTACAATCCATGAAATCCTCTTCAAATCATTACTCAGTCGAAGGTTCAAACGTTATCCTTTATCTATCACAAATACACCTTTATTCTACAACCAGGCAGCATCCCATCTCTTCTAAATGCTACTAGTCTTAGATTCCTTTGAGTTTATTCAGGCTATACTGAGCTTTTTATAACTTAGAGAAGCCATCAACTATCTTGTTTTCATGGGCTTAATCCCGATGACTCATCCGTTTCCCGTTACCTTCTCACTCACCCTTTCTTGTCCTTACTCTTGTCTTCCTAAAACCTTGTCGCTCTGTCATACTTTAGTTTGCGACCTACATATATCCAGATATACTGCTCGCAACCTCCCTTCAACTTGCTTGCATAATAGGTTTTCTTATGTTATTCTTGAACATCAAGCGAGACATCACATCATCTCTAATTCTTCTTTACTCTCTTGACTAGATCTCTCAGTACCTAGAAACCATAGGCTAGAAGATATGATACTGACGACGATGCTATCATTCCTGGGTACTGAATACTCGCACTTCTAGCCTTTTATCTGGAGTATGGACTATTCACAACCTTCTGCATTTGAGTATCTCGTACGTTGTTTACTTTTGACTTAAACTCTCGCATCATATCTTCTATCTCTTTCATGACCTCCCTTCCACATAGATATAATTCACATCCACAACTTAAAGCTCTTATTATAACACTTGCACCTTTGGTGCATACACAATCCAGTGGGAGCTTCATACTGACGTCTTATAAAGCCGGTACTCTTCTAACTGGCTTTATCGTAGAGCCGTTATAGAATATAGCTGCTGTACTATCTCTCTTGTACCTCTGATTTTAAGAGTGATTCTGTAATGTTCTCCATCATGATGTCTATAACTTTCTAGGTCCAATAATCAGATTCCTGATTTACTTAGTTGATTTTAATTCTTTAGATTCCTCTTCCCTCTGATTAGCCTTTATTTAGGCTTAAGCTATCTTCCAATCTGTGGCTCATGGTATTACTTTAGCGTTTCATGGACGCTAAGGAAGATCCAGGATACAATCTTCTAACAATTCAATCCTTTGTCTATGACCTGAACGCAATTCTTTCTGTTAACCTATATCGGAATCTTCTACGGCTGTATGATTGTCAACATATATGCTGTGTGGATAATACTCCTAACTCTTAAGTGCGTTCATAACGTAACTAACTCTGGATCATTAATCGAATAATTCTTTTTGTTCCATCTCTGGTCTCTTCAAACGTAAGCAATTACTTTTCCTAGTCTTTCTGCCCCCTTTTTGCATGCATACTTAGCTTATCTTAGTGTCCACGCATATTGGAATTCCATACAACTCATATGATCTTGAATATCACTTCTGATTTTACTTCCCGTTCATTAGCCACGGTAGGTGCCATTTCTTATGGAGTGCATATAATGTTGTAGTGAGACTGTTGTCACATGACCATTTCCTCTTTAGGTCATTGTGCTTAGGTTGAAGCCTTCTTCCTTATTTCCTCAACTAGTTTTTCATTGTAGTACTTAGGGAGACCTTCTGTCTCTTGTCTGCAAGCTTATTACATCATATACTCGACGAATTTTTTTTGATGTTCTTTCTCACCTATAATTATCCTTAGTTACTTACCTCCACGCTCATGTGCTCATATAGTTGCTTCTGAACTGATGTTTTGACTGGCTTCCTAGTGAGACTTTCTTTTACTTTCTGTAACATTCATACGGTACCTTTAATTACCCCAACTCTTATCTGAATATTTCTCAAGAATCATGATGTCATATCTGCAAGACTGAATTCCCATGTTGGGGTTCACTATGTTTATCTTTGCACAATCTGTTGATTTGTCTGTATCCTCCTGCCTAGCCATAAATAGGCCCTTCCTGAATCAACTACTAATTACTCGTTGGTCCCATCTCATATCAATATTCCGCAAAAATTTTCTTGGGTTATTTTCGTTCTCTTAACTTACGTCTCGCATTGGCTCCTTATCTATCAATAACATCTCGGGCAGGAACCCATACTTCCTCTCCTTGACGTCGTGTTTACATAATATTCTGGAATCGTAGCACACCTGTAGGATTTGAATAAATGCAATCTCGTACCTTTCTCATTTTTATCGCATTCTTCCTTTACCATTCCATAGTTACTAGAACCGTTTAATTCTGACTTAATGCCACATCACTCTCTATTCCCCCCTTTTGGGGAGTACTAAATTTAGTGCTACGACGATCTTCCTATAGATGTTTTACCTCTTCATCCTTGGTGTCTTTTCACAATATCGATGACCCTTACTCGCCTTGCGGAAATCCTTCTGTACCAAAGATAACGAAATTCCTCATTCACGAGGGTGACACCTACTGTAACTGGCACGGCACATATAGTCCCTTAAGCTTAACTTTGCTCCCATTGTTTGCTTTAGGGAAGCGTCCTCCTGAATGACCTTTAAGGGTTATTCTTCTATTTTCCATTCTATTATTGTCGTAACGCAATCTCTGAAATTCTCATGATAACGATCATTATCAAATTACTTAGTCCCTAATTCATGTTTAGCTTATCTTGTTCACCAGCCCATACTGATTTCTATTACTTTGGGGTCTAACTTTTCCTTCTGGCAGTCGCGTTGGAGTCACGAACTTATTTCTAGAAATGAGGATACAATTTTATGGCCTATACTCTTTTGTTGCCTCCAGGCCTGGCACCTCTCATCTTTTACTTCCCTCGATTATAGGCTATGTAATATTGTCATTTAGTTTTTTTATCCACCGTTGTCATCCATGTATCACATCTTACTCATAATTCTTCATTAACTCTCTTCTTATTTTCCGCTAACATTTATGTCTATCACTTTATTCTGAAAATGCGAACAAGATATTCTTTTGCTCTTAGCTCCCCTTGCTTCATCCATCGGCTATTCGAGTTGCCTAACATTCTCTCTCAACTAAGGACGGGAGCCATACTTATGATAATATTATCCCTTCCAGGCTTCTAGTGCCCATCTTTGTAGTACTCATATCTAGCTGTACTATTTTGGAGTGCACTATCTGGGTGTCTCACAAGGAGATCTATTAGCATATTTGCACTATCCTTCAAAAATATCAACTAACGCAAATAATCCATTCATCATTTTGGGTTACTCTAACCCCAGTCGGATCCTGATATCCCGTCCTTATCTTATACTACTTTGTTAGCCCACATAGGGCATAAATGAGATGGGTGTGGCCAATTGTACATACCTCTGTTATTGTTGAAGGTAACTTAAAATTCTTATATTTTCTACCTGAGCTGCAAATACTGATATTCTTCATGAACTCGGTGTCTCGTGCCCTTCCTCACCTTGCTTCTTTTACTTGTTGAAACTTTTATCTAGCTTCTAAATCTCTTATTCCTTTTTATCGTAAGAGTGAATAGATATTCTTGCCTTAGGGATCCTTATCAAGAAGCTTACACGTCTTAGTATCCACATGTTCTGCCGGAGACCTTAAATTTACTCATCATAAGCATGATGCAAAATCGAGTTCCTCTGACTCAATTCTTCCACAGCCATATTCAATCCCTTACCAACCGTCTTTCTAGATATCGGTATCATTGTATAATGAATATAATAGAATTTAGGAATCTGAATTCTCACAAGTGAGCTCTACCACACGATCTAGAGTAAGAAGAAAGAGTGACAATCCTAAATGCCCTGTAGCCTCCTGCTTATATATGTGGTGCACGACACACCCATAAACAAGACTCTACTAGACACAGCTTGTAGACTCCCTAGGACATAACTGCTCTGATACCACTTTTGTCATGCCCCGAACCTGGGGGGCGATACCAGCACCCGGTGCCTCACCTATCCTTGCGTACAAACTTGTGACTTGGGACAATGAACATATAATGTCATACTTTGGCCATGGGCCACATTGCAAGACAAATGCAAATCCTGACTAAACATCAATATAAAGCTGGGCCAACAAGGCCGTCATAACTACTACGGCTGGCAAACAAACAAAATATACATAAAAGGCCTACAAGCCCAACATACTGCACTAACTGACAGGATATGTCTACAAGCCTCTACTGATGGATATACTCTGATCGGAACAGGGCCCCGACCTACTCATAACATATATACATATATACACAAGATGTATATAAAGCTCTAGACCCGGCAACTTCGAAGGGCATGGAGCTTACCGATCAAGCTGAACTCGAGCAACACCTAATAAGGAGGTCTACCTGTCTGTCTGTCTGAACCTGCACGCATGAAATGCAGCGCCCCAGAAAAGGGACGTCAGTACATAATAATGTACCGAGTATGTAAGGCAATGTACTGAAAGCTGAAACTGAACTGATAATGTAATAACTAAAAGTAACTGGGAGTCAAAGATAATCTGTAGATATGCTCACCTGCTGATACTGACTCAACTCTCTCAATATAGTAAGTAAAATAGATGTCCGACCCTATAAGGCTCGGTATATATATATATATATATATAACTCTTCTGCCGTAGTAGGCTCGCTCATAGGCGCTCGACCATACTAGGCTCTGTATCTCGGCCATGCTGGGCTCGCTCATAGGCGCTCGGACACAGTAGGCTCAATATATGACTTACCATCTGACCAGATGTTGCCCAATAGGGGCCTGCCCATCGATTATAGCTCGATGGTAGTGAAAATACTATAATATTATATATATAGACTCTCTGCTCTCTTGACTGAAAGAAAACAATACTCAATTGAATATGAAGTCCCGATAAGGGAGAATACTGAAACTTAAGAGACTACGAAAATGTACATTAATTCAGGAATATGAATTTCTCTCTATGCCTCGTTATCAAACTCATGTCGTTATGGGATCATGCAAAAATGAAAGAAAGGTATAGCCTTAACATACCTGGAGTAGGAAAAATCCGTATGATATTCTTGAGAAAGATTGTACCGTACTCCCTTAGAATCTCAAAATCTCACGTTGCTAAGGTGTTAGGAAATCTCGTTGGATTGAGGTTGCTAACGTTGGAACCCTTGTAGGAATTGGTTGAAGGTGTTATGAATTCTTCTTTATATATATTCAATACGTCTGTTTTGTATTTAACACATTAGAAGTGAAGTGTTTTCTTTAACATATCCAAATGAAGTCAAAATGCCAATCTTCTATGTCTTTACACGTAGAAACATGTAGTGTTTTGTTTTTAATACATTAGTTTGCCACATAACCAATAATGACTAAGAGTCATATGTTTAGGTAGTGGCTTGCTGCCACGTGGGGTTAGGGTTTAATCTTTATCGCATAACTCATTAGTTAATTAGTAATATCCTGTTACCCAATAATTAACTAATTACTCACATAATTAAGAATTATCTCAAATTATTTAAAATAAAATAATACTGACTTTTAACTCATTTTACGTATCCTACAATCCTGGTCATGGGGTACCTTGTATGGCACTAGTCCATAAATACGGGATATTATAGCTCGGACCGTATTTTATCCTAAATTGCCAAACTTTGACGAAACTTATTTTCTTCGATTCGCTTATCCTCTCACCTTCACAAATTTACTTATCACTTGTTTGAAATAGCATAATACTTGTAATACCAAAATAATTTCCTTCCCGAACTTATGTCGATTAACTTACGAAGAAACTTTAACATACGAAAATGTGGGATGTAACATCTCCTTTCCGAGCTTTCATCAATTTACTTACGGAGTACTTTCATGTACGAACACATGGGGTGTAACATGTCGGACTTCGTGTAAAAGTCAGTGGTATTATGAATGATGGTATATCGATACTAAAGATCTCTCAACCTAAGAATATGGAAATTTACTTGAAAATTTATATGGTTCTTAACTTGATGTTTTGGTATTGTTTGAGGCTTCTATTGATTTTATGTTTGTTCCTCCTTGTATTATTACTCATTCTATTGGGGGTGTTTAGTTATACATACTAGTACTATTTCATATGTACTAACATCCCTTTTACTAGGGTAGCTGCATCTTCAATAGATGCAGGTGGTTCCACAGCAGGAGGCATTGATAAGTGATAGCAGTACACCCTCTTCCTAGCAGACTTGGTGAGCCCCACTTTATTTCGGGGTCATGTATCTTCTGTTCTTTGTGTATGGTGTTTGAGGTATAGCCAGGGGCTTGTTGCCGGCACTATCATAGTACTCCTTTGTATATATTAGAGGCTCCGTAGACATAGTGTGGGTTGTACATCGGTGTTGGGAAAGTCAAACAATTCATGTTATGTTTGAATCACTTGTTCCACTTCAAACCATGAAAATGTGTGTATTTTGAGGTTTTAAAATGAAGTAACTAATGAAAATGAATTGGTGTTGTATACATGATATTTTTATTGTCTAATTACTGAAGTTACGCACTCTCTTTGAATCATGGGTGAGCTGGGTAGAAAGTATCTAATAGGCTTGCTTGACCGGGTTCACTCGATTGAGTGCTGATCGCGCTCCCCGAGTTTGGGGCATGACAAACTTAGTATCAGAGCCTAAGATTTTAAAGTGTCCTAGGTTATCTTGGAGCCGTGTCTGGTAGAGTCCTTCTTATCGGCATGTTGTCGACACATCTATAAGTTGGAGGCTACTTGGACATTTAGGAATAATACCTTCTTTGATATTCTGGATTGTACGATAAAGCGAATTGTGAGACTGTTCCTTCTCGAACTCGTGCATTGATCTAACTTTCAGTACATGGCACCTAGGAAAAAAGCAAGAACTGGCCAAAGAGCCAATGGCGCCCCAGGAGTGGCAGTTGATTCTTTACTTGATGATGCGGGTGAGTACCCGAGGGGCGAAAATATTCCCCAAACTACTACACTGCCTGATCCCACTACATCTGACCAGGCTGCACTAGTTCCTGCACCTACTGAGGGTGCAACGATTCCTCTAACTGATATTTCGGTTCCACCTCCAGCCCAGCTTCCGGTTCCAGTATTTCTGAAGGGGATCTTAGGGGAGCCATACAGATGTTAACACAGATAGTGGCTTCCCAGTCCTAGAGATCAAATGTTGCACCCACTACTTCTAGCCAACAAGGGGATTCTACTGGTTCCAGGGTGAACAGGTTTCTTCAGTTAGGTCCATCAATGTTCGCGGGTGATAATCCCGAGGAGGAACCCCAGGACTTCATTGATGATATGCACAAGACTCTCCGAGTTATGCGCACTACTGAGACAGAGGGAATGGAGTTGGTCGCCTACCGCCTGAAAGGGGAGGCCTATTCTTGGTTTGAGTTGTGGGAGGACTCCCGTGAGGAGGGGAGCCCTCTAGTGAGGTGGAGTGAGTTTGCTGACGCTGTCATGGATCACTTCTTGCCTGCCGAGACAAAGACAGCCCGTGTCACTGAGCTTGAGAACCTAAAGCAAGGTAGCAAGAGTGCGTGGGAGTACCACATGGAGTTCGCGTACCTGTCCAAGTATGCTATTCACATGTTGCCTACTATGGAGGCTAGAGTGCGCCGGTTTGTGCAGGGCCTTAGCCCCTTGGTTATCAATGAGGCTGCTACAACTGCCTTGAATTCTGACATGAACTATGGGTAGATGGTGGCATTTACTCAAGCTACAGAGAACTGTAAGTTGAAGAACAAAATGGAGCGAGAGGGTAGCAGTAAGGACCGGTCCGTGGGCAACCTTGGAGATTCATTTGGTGGTGGTAGGTCAGCATTCAGGAGAGGGTCATCAGGGCCATCCTAGTCTTTTGCTCAGTCTTCAGCTATTGCACCACCATCAGGGTTCAGTCAGCAGCAGTGGAGTCATTTCAGGCCCAGTCAGGGCAACAGGGGACCCCACTAGCAGGGCCGGTCAGGAGGGAGATTCCAGCAGCAGTGGAGGCCCTCATGCCCCAGGTGTGGGAAGATGCACTTGGGATCTGCTACATGGACCTACCCATATGCTACGGGTATGGATTAAGGGGTCATATTTAGAAAGAGTGTCGTTCGTCCCGCAAGTGTGCGGGCAGGGGCCCAGTACAGCCATCCAGTTCTGCAACTGCTACATCCTCAGTACCCCCTCCAACTCGAGGCACTCCAGCACCCGCAGGGCGTGGTGCAGCTAGGGTGGTGTGCAGAGTTCGAGAGGACCCAGTAGTTTCTATGCTATGAGTGGTCGCCAGAGTGCAGAGGCTTCTCCAGACGTTGTCACAGGTATATTGACTGTCCAATCTCATGATGTGTATTCTCTTATTGATCTCGGTTCCACTTTGTCCTATGTCACTCCTTATGTTGCTATGAAATTTGGGATAGAACTAGAACAACTTCATGAGCTGTTCTTTGTATCGGAAGTTTGTATTTTTGAAGGTTTGAAATTTTCTAAGTTTGACTTATAGTGTACTTTGGTGTTATCGAACTACGGATAGTGTTGCGGGACCTTGGATAGGTTCATTTTAGTTATTGGAACTTGTGCATGAAGTTTGGTCGTGATCCGAAATGTCTAAGTGTGGTTCAGACGTGTTCGGCGAAGTTTAAAGGCTTGAAAGTTAAAAGAAGGATTTTGATCGTCGGTTCGTGGTTTTGATGTTATTCATGGCATTTCGAGCCTTTTAAAAAGTTTGGATAAGGTATTAGGACTGATTGGTATGATTGGACAGGGTTCCAGGGTCCTCGGGTTTGATTCGGGGTGGTTTCGGACCAAGTTGGAGTATTTTGCTACTGTTGGTTGCTGGTTCTGTTTTGTTCTTCGCAAACACGTTGGGAGGCTCGCGTTCGCGAAGAAAAATTTGAGATGGAGATCATTTGTTCTTCGCGTTCGCGATTAGTGAGTCGCGTTCGCGAAGGTTTGGGGCAGGGATGCTACGCGTTCCCGATGGCTAGTTCACGTTCACGAAAGAGAAGCTGGGCCTGGAGATACGCGTTCTCCATGGGGCAACTTGGTGAAGCATCGCGTTCACGAGCCTTGTCTCGCATTCACAAAGAAGAATTTTGGAGCAGGAGCTGGGTGTGCTTGGCGGACGCAAGGGACATGTCGCATTTGCGATGAAGGGTCGCCTGGGCAGTGTATAAGTTTGCGAAATCGGGATTTGGCTCATTTCATCTTATTTCTTCTGTTGAAGCCAATTTTGGGCGATTTTGAAGGGGCTTTTTCATCATTCATCACAAGGTAAGTGATTTGTACACATTGTGAGCTAAATATTTGAGTTATATATGAATTTTAATATGAAAATTAGTAGAAATTATGGGATTTTGGAAGAAAACCTAGAAATAATTTTTTTTATTTTGACCACGAAATTGGACATGGAATTAAGAATAAATTATATATTTGAGTTCGTGGTGTTATGAATAGTATTTATCACCGAGAATTTCTGGTATTCGGGTGCGTGGGACCCGGGGGTTGACTTTGTTGACTTTTCGAGCGAAGTTGAGAATTGTTATAAATTATTCAAATACGAGTCTTTGAGTATATTTTTGTTGGTTTGCACGTTGTTTGGCTAGTTTCGGACTGTTTGGCGTCGAGTTGAGGAATTAGAGAGGCGTTGGAGCCGGTTATCAAAATTCGTAGCGAAGTAAATTTTTTGTCTAACCTTGTGAGAAAACATTTACCCCGTAGGTGTTATATATTTTATGTGCTACATGTTATGGGAGATACGCACGTATGAGGTGACGAGTGTTTGTGCGTATGCTAGAGTTCCTGATTATGTCCGGATAAACGTAGACTCACGACATGCTTTAATTGTACTATTAAAGTTATTCTTACCTGTTTAAATGCTTTAATTCACATTATAACCTGAGACTAGACTCGCGTAGAGTAATAAACTTGATATTTTTAGATACTTGAAGAGCTACTTGATTAGGCGTGAAAATTATACTCCCCTTACGGATTTCTCCAGCGTTGTGCGTATTCATCAGAAAGTTTTCTTGAATTTCATAACTCACACGTGTATTTCTAAGTTGGCTCAAGGACCCATTAAAGTTTCATATTCTAATGGGATCGAGCTGAGCGCCTCAGCAGTATTCTTATGGGATCGGGTCGTTTGCCTCGGCAGGATTATTGTCGTATACTCTTATGGGATCGGGCCGTTTGCCTCGGCAAGATTATTGTAATACATATTCTTATGTGATCAGGTCACCTCGACATTTCAGTGAAACACTCTTATGGGATCGGGCCGCTCGCCTCTGCAGAATCGTGCGTAATATTTTATTAGAAGTCAGTGTACCCTGTGAATTTCCTGACTTGAGATATGATCTTTTATCTGGTGTTGACCATTATGCATTACATTTGAGGTAGTATCCGATTATTGAAGACCTCAGGTTTATTCTTTTGTTGAGGATCGTATTATGCACTTATATTTATTTTGTTGTTTTACCTGTCATGCCTCATATCTGTTTGCTTTCATTACACCTTATTTATTGGACCACTAGTAGGTGTCGATGCCGATCCCTCGTCACTACTTCTCTGCAGTTAGGCTAGGTACCTACTGGGTACGCGTTGATTTACGTACTCATGCTATACTTCTGCACCAATTGTACAGGTAACGAGGCAGGTTTATTTGGTGGTCATCTTGGCGCATAAGCGCAACTGCTGAGTGGACTTTATAATAAGCTGCATTTCCATGCTACGATCCGCAATACGAGTCTCCATCATATTTATTTAATTTACCCTGTCTATTTTTATATCTCGGACAGTTATTATAGTAGTATTGTATATTCCAATAGATGCTCATGCACTTGTGATATCGGGCTTTCGGGATTTCCAGTCGATGTTCATAGTTGTATTTAATATTATTGTTATCACTTCACTTTATGATTTATTTATACGCGGAAGTTTGGTAAAGAAAAACACATGTTTCTATGAGTGCTAGGTTTTGTTCTATTTATTTAGTGAACTTTATGATTTTTAAGAATTAAAATGAATAACTAAGTGGAGGTTCACGCGTTGGCTTGCCTAGCACCATCGTTGGGCGCCATCACAACATATTATGTGATTTGGATTGTGACATTCCAACTCCATAAACTTCCTAAAAACACCTTTAATTTTAAGTCAACTAAAATTTTACTTATTAAATTTTTCCTTAATTAAATTAGATAGAAAATCCTAATGTTTAAGACTTTGAAATTAAGTAAAATTTTACCTTATATAAATCTTTTCTTCCTAAACTTTATTCTTTAACGAGATAGAAGTGACAGGATGCTAAAATATTAAAACATGATTGAATTATGAGGGGAGTTTGATTTTAGGAAGATGACGAGATTATTTAATTATGAAAGTTTGCCTTGGCTAGAATTATTGTAAAAGGTATTTTGCATTCTAGTTTTTTTAGGCGTACTATTTCGTTTCCTATATTGTTAGTAATTGATTATATGTTTGCACGGTAAACATGATCATCAAGTAAATACAGCTCAATGAACTCTTATTTAACCAATTTAAATTCAAATAATATATTCGTACATAAAATATGCCAACTTGATATGATTACCATAACAATCTTTTAATATTGTAGAAATGCTCACGAAAGGACGCACAACAATTTCACCTCACGTTCAAAAACATAATTTTAGAGAAAATGAATAGATTATCATAATAAATTTTTTATTGAATTTTTTATATCAAGTATATTCTGAAAAATTGATCCCACAAAACAAAAAATTAGTTCAGTGGTCGGAGGCAAAGCATGACGCCACAATAAGGCATCTGAGATCGGTGAGACAATTTCTTTTCTTTATTAAGCTAGCTAAATTAGATTAACATTTATCATTTTCATGAACTTACACTTTTTTTTTTGATATTTATTTTAATATTCAAATATCTTATTTAAGAATATTTACATAAATTTATAAAGTTGTTGTTGGCCCAAGTAAATGTGAGTTTTGAAGACTGACAAAGGAACTCAGACATGCACCAGGTCCATCCTAGTGAGGCACATATATGGTCAACTCAAGCATGTGAGATGCACGTGAAGGAGATAAACCTAGCTTCCAAAAGTGATATCTCCTGATCATGATCGAAAAGGTTGCATATTGGATAAGGAAAAAGACTCCTTACACAAAGAGAACACTGCTTAAGAGACGGATAGAGTTAGAGGATGAGTTCAACTAGAACTCTTCCACCATGGAAGAGTAGCATCAGAATTCTAGTGAATCTCTAATTACTAACTCCACAAATATCAGTGTTGTTCTCTTTTACAGGTTGCACAAAAACGCAGAAGTTAAACGTGAATTGAGAGCAAAATAGCAAAGCTTTTTGCAAGCAGTTCGTGTGTGATTCAAGTGTGCAAACCTGAAGCTACATGAACCAGATTGAAGAATCAGCTCCATAAAGAGTTTTATGTGTCTTTCTTTATTTCTAGTTCAATTATAGTAGGTGTTTTCATATACCTTTCAGCTTATCTAGAAGCAATTGTATTAGGTACTTAGAGTTTTCAAGTTAGAGTTAACTTGAAGTTGTCGCAACAGTTGAGGCTGTGTGCTACAACGAGATTAGAGTTAATCATAGGTTTACAAAAGAGATTTTGTAAATGCAGTTTTTGGCTCAGTGATTTTAGTGGAGAGTTTAGTAAAATCCTACTGGAAAGTAGGTCGTGGTTTTTTCACCTTTTGAGCCAGGTGTTTTCCACATAAAATCTTTGTGTTCTTTAATTTTTGTACTTATTATTCCGCAACAGTAGTGGTTGGAACACATGTTGGGTTTGTTATTAATAAATAATAATAAAAGAGGTGTGAATGGAAAATGGTGGGAAAAGAAATGGAGGGAAGTGAAATTTTGAATGAGTTCATTTCACTTATGCACTTTGTCCCTCATTGGTAGAAGGAAAGAAAATCTTTGTGTATATAAAGAGAAGCTCATCTTTTAGTTCTTAAAGAGCTAAGAAGAAGGCAAGCCTCGCACCATCGTCGTCGTCGCTCGCTCGGTTCGGCTTCGGCTTCGGATTTGTCAAAGATTGATTGATTAATCTTTTTGGACAAAATTCTTTTCAAATAATTAATTAATTAATTAAATTCCGAAATAACCGGTGACCCGGTCCGGTCCGGCCCGTTTTTCTTTTCCGGATTATTTTAAATCCGTTTTATATTTCCCATAATATTTTGAACACCCATGGCTGTTCTGAAACAGTGTCACACCTGTTCCAACAGCTATGGCTGTTCTGAAAGGTCGCAAACCTCTTCAGAAACAGCACCAAGTTGGCTATAAATATACCTTCAAATCCCAGAATATTTACTTACAAAATTTTCTGAATCTTCTTCTTCTTCTGCACGAAATATTCCAGTGTGTTTTACGACCATCGAGTGGTTCGCCGATCACAAGAGTTTTAGGTACCGATACACTGGTGAGTTAAATCGTTCTATCCTGGGAGGATATATTCCAGAACCTCGGGTACTTGAGGGGAATAATTTCCTTAAGGACACAGTGTGTATTCAGTGGGCTCGATTTGTTCCTACAACATTTTCAGAATTTATTTTGAAGAAGTTTACTGTTTTTCCGAATTTAATTTCCATTAACTTTCTGTTTTTGTTGTCAGAAAGATTATTATTTAGTTTATTTTCATCAATACAGATATATAACAATCTTAAGGAAATTATTTTTATTATATTCTGTATTCTGTCTGAATTTTACTATTCTGATTTTAAGATATAGAAACTTCATCAGGATATTGAAATTCAGAAAACGATTTGAAGAACATAAAAACTTCATCGTTTTTCTGTAAAACAGTATATAAAAACCTTAGTTGTTTTTATTACATACTGTTTATTGATTACAGTATTATTTACTGTTTTGGTTTTGCCATTAATTGATTTCTTCTGTTGTTGACAGTAAGAAATGGCAAATGAAAATGGAAATCCTTCTGCAACTGTTGGTGCAACGACGATAGCCTCGTCAAGCCGCACTGATGTTCCTTCGGCTGAGAAACCGGGGAAATTTCCGGAATCAACTTTAAAGGATGGCAGCAAAGGGTGTTCTTCTGGCTTACCACACTTGGTATGCAGAAATTCACTAGTGAAGAGCCTCCAGTGCCTGCTGCGGACATGCTGGACAATGAAAAGTTCATGGTTGTTGAGGCGTGGAAGCAGGCAGATTTTCTTTGCAAAGGCTATATTTTAAGTGCTTTAGAAGATGACTTGTACAATGTGTACAGTGCAATGAATACTTCGAAAGAATTATGGGACGCACTTGAGAAGAAGTACAAGACAGAAGATGCATGCTTGAAGAAGTTCGTGGTTGCCAAGTTTCTAGACTATAAAATGATAGACAGCAAAACTTTGGGAACCCAAGTTCAGGAGATTCAACTTGTTTTTCACGACCTTATCGCTGAAGGTATGGTCGTAAATGAAGCATTTCAAGTGGCTACTATGATTGAAAAATTGCCTCCTTCGTGGAGAGATTTCAAGAACTATCTTAAGCACAAGCGCAAAGAAATGAAGTTGGAAGATCTTGTGATACGTCTAAAGATCGAGGAAGACAACAAAACAGCGGAGAAAAAGTCTCGTGGAAATTCAACGATCATGGGAGCTAATATCGTTGAAGAGACTGCTCCAAAAAGTAAGAAGAGGAAGAGGTCTTCTGGACAAACTAAGGAGCAGAACAAAAAGAAATTCAAGGGCAGCTGCTACAATTGTGGAAAAGTCGGTCACAAAAGCCCTGATTGTCGTCTCCCGAAAAAGGATAAGAAGAAGGGACAAGCCAACATAGTGGAGAAGAATAATGACATTGATGATCTTTGCGCAATGCTTTCGGAATGCAACTTAGTTGGAAATCCGAAGGAGTGGTGGATTGACTCTGGAGCCACTCGACATGTTTGTGCTGTCAAAGAAGCATTTGCGACTTACTCTACTGCCGGTCCAGAAGAAGAAATTTCCATGGGAAATAATGCAACAGCCAAGATTGAAGGTTATGGGAAGATATTCCTGAAGATGACTTCCGGCAAGGTGTTAACGCTCAACAACGTTCTTCATGTTCCTACTATTAGGAAGAATTTAGTTTCTACTTCTTTACTTGTAAAGAATGGATTCAAATGTGTATTTGTTTCTGATAAAGTTGTTGTAAGCAAGAACGAAATGTATGTTGGAAAAGGCTACCTCACGGAAGGCCTTTTCAAACTCAATGTAATGGTTGTTGACAGTATGAATAAAATTTCAGCTTCTTCTTATTTATTGGAGTCAAATGATTTATGGCATATTCGTTTAGGACATGTCAATTATAAAACCTTGCGGAAATTAATTAATTTAGAAGTATTGCCTAAATTTGAGTGTAATAAATCGAAATGTCAAATATGTGTTGAATCCAAGTTTGTAAAACATCCTTATAAGTCTGTTGAAAGGAATTCAAATTAAGGCTGTTGGTGGGCCGGTCTGGGACCGGGACCGGACCGGGCCCGCGGTCCTAACGGGCTAAACGGTCCCGGCGGGCCGGTCCTGGTGGGCCGGTCCCTTAATGGGTAGGAAGCCCGTGACGGGCCGGTCTTGTATACGAGGCCCACGAGACCGGGACCGCTAAGCCCGGGACCGGCAGGCGGTCCTGGGCCGGTTCAACCGGGCCTAGCGGTCCTAACGGGCTCCAACGGCTAATTTTTAAAAAAAAAACTTTTTTTTAAAA
>NC_031991.1:29864877-29894916 GCF_001879085.1 Nicotiana attenuata
TAAGTCTAGTTTGAAAGGAATTCAAATCCTTTAGACTTAATTCATACTGACATTTGCGATATGAAGTCGACACCATCTCGAGGTGGGAAAAAGTATTTTATTACTTTTATTGACGATTGCACTAGATATTGTTATGTTTATTTGCTTAATAGTAAGGATGAAGCAACTGAAGCATTTAAGCAATACAAGAATGAGGTAGAAAATCAATTGAATAAAAAGATCAAAATGATTAGAAGTGATCGAGGTGGAGAATATGAATCTCCGTTTGCAGAAATATGTTCGGAATATGGAATTATCCATCAAACTACTGCACCTTACACACCTCAATCCAACGGAATTGCGGAAAGGAAAGATCGGACATTAAAAGAAATGATGAATTCTTTATTAATAAGTTCCGGATTACCGCAGAGTTTGTGGGGGGGAAGCTATCCTTACAGCTAAACGAATACTCAACAGAGTACCCCACAGCAAAATGCAATCTATTCCATATGAAAAATGGAAAGGAAGAAAACCCAACTTGAAATATTTCAAAGTGTGGGGGTGTCTAGCAAAGGTACAGGTTCCTTTGCCTAAAAGGGTTAAAATTGGACCAAAAACAGTAGATTGCGTTTTCATTGGATATGTTACAAATAGTAAAGCATGTCAATTTTTGGTTCATAAATCTGATAATCCCGAGATTTATGTTAATACGATAATGGAATCAGATAATGCTGAATTCTTTGAAAGCATCTATCCGTATAAAACTGAAAGCGAGTCGTTAAGTGAAAAAACTAAACGACCTCGGGAAGAACCAAAGGAAAATACTCCAAGTGTAGAAGATCCAAGGCGTAGCAAACATCAAAGAACATTTACGTCCTTTGGACCAGATTTTGTGACATTCTTGCTTGAAAATGAGCCTCAAACTTTTAAAGCAGCTATGTCGTCTTCTGATTCATCATTTTGGAAAGAGGGAGTCAATAGTGAGATTCAATCAATTTTGGATAATCATACATGGGAATTGGTTGATCTTCCTCCAGGAAATAAGTCTTGAGGTTCGAAATGGATCTTTAAATGGAAAATTAAAGTTGATGGCACTATTGACAAATATAAGGCAAGATTTTTTGTCAAAGGTTATAGACAAAAGGAAGGCCTTGATTACTTTGACACTTACTCGCCAGTAACAAGGATAACATCTATTAGGGTTTTAGTGGCACTAGCGGCCGTGTATGGTCTTGAAATCCATCAAATGGATGTTAAAACAGCTTTCCTAAATGGAGAATTGGAGGAAGAAATTTACATGGAACAACTTGAGGGTTTTGTGGTTCCTGGTAAAGAAAAGAAAGTGTGCAAACTTGTTAAGTCGCTTTATGGACTTAAACAAGCACCCAAACAATGGCATGCAAAATTTGACCAAACAATGTTGGCAAATGGATTTAAAATCAACGAGTGTGACAAATGTATTTACATTAAAAATACTCCAGGTCATGAAGTCATTGTTTGTTTATATGTTGATGACATGTTGATAATAAGCAAAAGTATGGCAGATATAAATGCTACAAAGCGCATGTTGGCTAGCAAATTCGACATGAAAGACTTAGGAGTTGCTGATGTGATCCTAGGAATCAGAATTCGCAAGACTCCACAAGGTCTAGCATTATCACAGTCTCACTACATTGAAAAGGTACTTGACAAGTTCAAGTATTTGGATTCCAAAATTGCCAAGACTCCAATTGACGTGAGTTATGCACTTCAAAAGAATGAAGGTGAAAGTGACTCACAACTGGACTATGCAAGAGTATTGGGAAGTTTGATGTATATCATGAATTGTACGCGACCAGATATAGCATGTGCTATTAGCAAACTGAGTCGGTTTACAAGTAATCCCAATCAAATACATTGGATGGCAATGAAACGAGTTTTGGAATATCTGAAACATACCCAAAATTATGCTTTGCATTATAACAAATATCCTTCCGTGATCGAGGGATATAGTGATGCAAATTGGATCACCGGATCATCTGAAGTTAAATCCACGAGTGGATATGTTTTCACAATTGGGGGTGGAGCAGTGTCTTGGAAATTATCCAAACAAACGTGCATCGCCCGTTCTACAATGGAATCTGAATTCATAGCTTTAGATAAGGTCGGTGAGGAAGCTGAATGGCTCCGAAATTTCTTGGAAGATATTCCATTTTGGCCCAAACCTCTGGCACCTATATGTATACATTGTGATAGTCAAGCGGCAATAGGTAGGGCAGGGAGCGTTATGTATAACGGAAAATCTCGTCATATCCGAGGGAGACACAATACCGTTAGACAACTACTCTCTAGTGGTGTTATCACAATTGATTACGTAAAGTCAAGAGATAACGTGTCGGATCCACTTACAAAAGGCCTATCTAGAGAGGCAGTTGAAAGATCATCAAAGGGAATGGGGTTAAAGGCCTAGGACAAGTCATCATGGCGGTAACTCTACTTAGCAGACTGGAGAGCCCAAGAGCTAGGTTCAAAGAGATCAAACAAAGTTATGAATGACGGTTCAACATTGTCAACTAACTCAACCCATTCTCGTGATGAAGACAATGTTCAAAAATGAGGTAAAGCATTAAGGCTTTTTTGATGAGTCAATAAAGCTTAAAGCTTTTTTTAATGATTTGCTAAGTCTGGCAGGATATGACCAGATAGTGTGTCTTTAGGATTACACGTTTAGGAATCACCTATGTGAGTGTGAAGTGTAAGCCGCTTCAAGGAGAATGAAAGTAAAGGCCCATTCTCTAAGCACTCATGAAACCAGGCGGTGTTCATGGCTGAAACGGACACAACCGTGAGAACCATAGATGGTTAAGGATTGATTGTGTGACTTATGTTGTCTAGGTATACAACAAAGCTCGACGGTTCAAAGATATCAAATCTACCGATTGACCGAGTATATCCGATATAAGTTCACTACGGAAAGTTCAAAGGGAAACCTACGTATCCAGATGCAATCAATTCTTGCTTGTAAAACACACACACGTCCGTGCATTCCTTTGAGTTTATAGCCATTCCCCATTCATGTGGGGGATTGTTGGGTTTGTTATTAATAAATAATAACAAAAGAGGTGTGAATGGAAAATGGTGGGAAAAGAAATGGAGGGAACTGAAATTTTGAATGAGTTCATTTCACTTATGCACTTTGTCCCTCATTGGTAGAAGGAAAGAAAATCTTTGTGTATATAAAGAGAAGCTCATCTTTTAGCTCTTAAAGAGCTAAGAAGAAGGCAAGCCTCACGCCGTCGTCGTCATCGCTCGCTCGGCTCGGCTTCGGCTTCGGCTTCGGATTTGGATTTGGATTTGGATTTGGATTTGGATTTGTCAAAGATCGATTGATTGATTAATCTTTTTGGACGAAATTCTTTTCAAATAATTAATTAATTAATTAAATTAATTAAAGAAAATTCAATCTGAAATAACCCATGACCCGCGACCCGGTCCGGCCGGCCCGTTTTTCTTTCCCGAATTATTTTAAATCCGTTTTATATTTCCCGCAACATTTTGAACAGCCATGGCTGTTCTGAAACTGTGTCACACCTGTTCCAACAGCTATGGCTGTTCTGAAAGGTTGCAAACCTCTTCAGAAACAGCACCAAGTTGGCTATAAATATACCTTCAAATCCCAGAATATTTACTTACAAAATTTTCTGAATCTTCTTCTTCTTCTGCACAAAATATTCCAGTAGGTTTTACGACCATCGAGTGATTCGCCGATCACCAGAGTTTTAGGTACCGATACACTGGTGAGTTAAATCGTTCTATCCTGGGAGGATATATTCTAGAACCTCGGGTACTTGTGGGGGAATAATTTCCTTAAGGACACACGTTGTATTCAGTGGGCTCGATTTGTTCCTACAACGTTTTTAGAATTTATTTTGAAGAAGTTTACTATTTTTCCAAATTTAATTTCTATTAACTTTCTATTTTTATTTTCAGAAAGATTATTATTTAATTTATTTTCAGCAATACAGATATATAACAACACATAGAAGAACCAGGTCCTTTTATAATCAAGTTAAGCGAAAAATTGGGTACCACACAAATCACCCCCCCCCCCCCTCTTGTGTGGTATTGAAGTATAAAACATCATTTGGTATCAGAGAAGGTTATCCTTGAAGAGGTTAACACCTTAGGAACAGATCAAGATGAAAGCACCACCTGGAAACTGGAAAGGACAATCCACTGCTAGGCCTCCACTCTTTAACGGCCAGTACTATTCCTGGTGGAAAAAGAGGATGAGAGATCACATCATAGGAGAGGACTATGAACTCTGGGACATTGTTACTGATGGTCCCCTGGCCACTATAAAGAAGAATGCTGAAGGAATGGATGTGCCAAAGACTAGAGTTGACTGCACTGCTGAGGACTTGAAGAAGTGGAAAAAGAATGCTAAGGCCAAGAAATGGCTAGTGTGTGGACTTGGTCCAAACGTGTACAACAGAATTCAAAGATGCACTACTGCTAAGAAAATTTGGGACACTTTACAAGTGGCTTATGAAGGAACACCTCAAGTGAAGAGATCAAGAGGAACACTGTTGTATTCTCAATATGAGAATTTCGCTATGAAGGAAGGAGAAACCATCCAAGAGATGTATACAAGGTTCACAAGACTAACAAATGAACTTAAGTCTCTTGGAAGGATTATTCTTGAAGAAGACAAGGTTGAGAAAATTTTGGCAAGGGTTTTGCCAGTTACTTGGGAAAGCAAAATCACTGCTATTTAGGAATCGAAGAACATTGCCACTCTCAAGTTGGATGAGTTGATTGGAAATCTCACTGCCTATGAACTGAGAAGGCAGACCATGAAGATGGATGCTCCCAAGAAAGAAAGAAGCCTGGCTCTCAGAATCGCTGAAGGTGCAGATCTAGAAGAAGATGAAATGGTTATGATCACGAGGGACTTCAAGAAGTATCTAATGAGAGGAAAGGGTTCTCCAAGAGGTGCAACCTACAACAAACCAAGGGTCCCTGAAAAACAGACCAACGAGGGATGTTACAAATGTGGTAAGACTGACCACATGACCAAAAGCTGTCCTCTATGGGAAATTGAATGGAAGAAGAAAAGTGCTGAACGAAGAAACAGGAAGAAGGAACATGTTCATCCCAAGAAGAACAAAGGATCAACGAAGGCTATGGTTGCTGCCTGGGGAGAAAGCTCAGATGAGGATTCGGAAGATGAAGATGGAGATGAACAAGCACTTATGGCCATTCGAGAATCAGATGATGAACAAGAGGTAAGTGTGATTCATCTCAAAGACAAGATTAAATTTTTGTCTAAAGAAAGGCTATCTGAGTTACTGCTAGATTTCATTGATGAGTCTGAGGTCATAAACAATGAAAAGGAACAACTGTCTAGGGAATGTGTAATCTTGAAAGCTAAGTGCAAGAATCTGGAACTCAGGGCTAGTGAAAGTGATAGTAAAAATACTGAGTTGAAGAACCAGGTTCTTGAACTTGACACCACTGTGTTAGAGCTTAGATCTGAAAATTTAAAACTAAAATTAGGAACAAGTAAAATGAAAGTTGATCACATACACCTCACCTTAGAAGAAAATTTAGGAAAAATGAAGGATGAGTTGTACAAAAAGGATGAGCAGATAAGAGTCCTAAAAGAAGATCTATGGAAGGTTAAGAATGAACTAGACAGAACTTGCAAATGGAATAAGTCCTCTAATACACTATCCTGGCTACAAGAACATCACAGTAGCAATAAGAGAGGACTTGGCTATGCGACCCCTGCACCTAAGTGGGATCCCAAAAGCAAGTACATCACACTTCCTGAGAAAAAAAATTGCACACACTGTGGTAAGACCGGTCACTTTAAAAGTGAATGTAATGCAAAAGAAAAGGCCAGTCAAAAGAACAAAACCTTTGTTCAAGGGAAAAATAGGTTGCCGAGATGGGCTAAAAAGAATTTAATTCACCATTTTTCCTATAGAAAGGGAACAAAACTAGTTTGGGTTCCTAATACTAACCCCTGATTTTCTCTTGCAGGTCAAAGTGAAGGGGAGCAGCCAAATATGGTACATGGATAGTGGCTGCTCAAAGCATATGACTGGAAGCAAGAACCAGTTCCTTTCACTTGAGGACCTCAAAGGAGGTAATGTCTCCTTTGGAAATGGTAAGAAAGGTGAGATCATTGGGGTTGGAAAGGTAGGTAAGATAGACTCACATTCCATTGAGAATGTCAACCTGATAGATGGCTTGAAATATAGCCTGATCAGTGTTTCACAACTGTGTGACAGAGGTAACTTGGTAGCATTCACCTCTACCAAATGTTTTGTGATAAATCTTACCACTGACAAGATTGTTTTGTAGGGAAAAAGAGCGAACAATATATACATTGTAGATCTATCCACTCTTTCAGAAAATGAACTCACTTGCTTAAGTGTGTTGGACAGTGATCCCCTCTTGTGGCACAAAAGACTTGGACATGCAAGTCTAAGTCAACTCAACAAATTAGTCTCCAAGGATCTGGTGATAGGGCTGCCTAACATCAAGTTTAAGGAAGACAAAGTTTGTGAGTCTTGTGCAAGGAGGAAGCAGGTATGATCCTCTTCTAAAAGAAAGAAAGTGGTAAGCACGACCAGGTCGATGGAACTGGTTCATATGGATCTCCGTGGTCCAATGAGAACATTAAGCAGAGGTGGTAAGAAATATGTGATGGTTCTTGTTGATGATTATTCTAGGTTTACTTGGACATTATTTTTAACATCTAAGTATGAAGCATTTGACATGTTTACTACCTTTGTTAGAAAAACTCAGAAGCAACTAGGTAATCAACTTGCATCAATTAGGTCTGATCATGGAACTGAATTTGAAAATGCTAAGTTTGCTGAATTTTGTGATGAGCATGGTATAGATCATAACTTTTCTGCCCCTAGGACTCCTCAACAAAATGGAGTAGTTGAAAGAAAGAATACAACTCTTGAAGATATGGCTAGGACTATGCTTCTTTCTAGTAAACTGCCCCATAGCTTCTGGGCAGAAGCTGTAAACACTGCATGTTACATCATTAATAGGTGCATGACTAGACCTTTTGTAGAGAAGACTCCCTATGAGTTAATTAAAGGGAGAAAACCAAATATATCCCATCTTAGGGCATTTGGATACAAGTGCTTTGTTCACAACAATAGAAAGGACTCCCTAGGTAAGTTTGATCCCATAAGTGATGAGGGAGTATTCTTGGGATATTCTTCACATAGCACAGCTTATAAAGTGTACAACAAAAGAACTATATGTGTGGAAGAAAGTGTACATGTAGTTTTTGATGAAACTAACATTCTTTCTGAGAGACAGGAACATGAAGATGAAGCTATTGGGCTGGTAAAAGAATTAAGTGAAGTCACAGCCCAAGCTGAATCTGCATCAGAAGAAGGAACAGGTGATGGAATAGGTTCTTCCATCCAGGGCAACCTGACAGGGGAACTGAACAAAGAAGAACTGAATCTAATTCCCAAATGGAACCTGTCCATGAGCCTGTTCCCCAGCAACCGAACATGGGAGAAACATCAAACAGAAACCAGTTGGTTGTGAAACCTTACAGGTATCAAAGTTCTCATCCCATTGGGAACATAATTACCGATCCAACCTCTGGAATTAAAACTAGATCTCAATTAAAGAATCGGTGTGCTTTTGATGCTTTCTTATCTCTTATTGAACCTAAAAATTTTGCCGAGGCTTTGCAGGATGCAGACTGGGTAAATGCAATGCAAGATGAACTCAATCAGTTTGAAAGGAGTCAAGTTTGGCATCTGGTTACAAGACCCAAGGACAGATCAGTAATTGGCACTAAATGGGTCTTCAGAAACAAACTTGATGAAGATGGAACTGTTACAAGGAACAAGGCAAGGTTGGTGGTTCAAGAGTATAGTCAAGAGGAGGCATAGACTATGATGAGACCTTTGCTCCAGTTGCAAGATTGTAAGCAATAAGACTCCTCATATCTTTTGCAGCACACATGGAATTTACTCTTCACCAGCTGGATGTGAAGAGTGCTTTCCTAAATGGCTACTTAAAGGAAGAAGTATTTGTCAAACAACCTCCAGGGTTTGAAGCAAGGAGTGTCCAGATCATGTATATAAACTAGACAAGGCACTCTATGGACTCAAGCAGGCCCCTAGAGCATGGTATGAACGACTATCCAAATTCCTGCTTGAACATGGCTACAAGAGAGGTAAGATTGATAGTACTCTATTCTTGAGGGAAAAAGGTAAGGATCTACTAGTGGTACAAATATATGTTGATGACATAATTTTTGGGACAACCACTGAAAAACTTAGTAAGGAATTTGCTAAATTAATGGGGAGTGAATTTGAAATGAGTATGATGGGTGAGCTTAATTTCTTTTTAGGCTTACAGATCAAACAAAACTCAAATGGAACCATGATCCATCAACAAAAATATGCAAAAGAGTTGACTAAGAAGTTTAAAATGGACGAATCAAAGGAAATAGACACTCCTATTGCAACAGCTACTAAATTAGAGATAGATGAACCTGGTTCATCTGTTGATCAGAAGTTGAATAGGGGTATGATTGGTTCACTTTTGTATCTTACTGTTAGCAGACCTGACATTGTCTTCAGTGTAGGGCTTTGTGCTCGATTTCAAGTAAATCCTAAGGAATCCCACTTGACTACTATCAAGGGGATATTGAGATACTTGAAAGGCACCACTGACCTTTGCCTTTGGTATCCAAAGGTAGCAACTTTATTAGTGGGATATGTTGATGCTGACTATGCAGGTTTCCTTGTGGACAGGAAGAGCATCTCAGGTATGGCTCACTTTCTGGTTCATGTCTGGTATCATGGGCCACTAAAAAGCAAAACTTAGTGGCCTTATCTACTGCTGCCTCTTGTTGTGCTCAATTGTTGTGGATCAAATAGTAGTTGATGGATTTTGGTATTAAAGTTGGTTGCATCCCTATTTTTTGTGATAACTTTAGTGCTATTAGTATGACTAAGAACCCAGTTCATCATAAGAGAACTAAGCACATAGATGTTAGACATCATTTCTTAAGGGACAACTATGAGAAAGGATTGATCACAATAGAATTTTGTGCTATATAAACAGAGTAGAGAACACTTTGAAAGGAACATGTTAGAATTAGGGATGATTAAGATCACCTAATGGGACCAACTCAGAATGCACAATGAAAAAATGAAAAAAAATTGGTTAGAAAATCTGAAACTTGTGTAAATATCTAGATTAATTTTTTCTCAGTCTCATACTGTAAATAGTATACTCCTGTGACATGTTTTGATATGACTCACTGATCTCTAACAAAATTTTCTCTATTTTGGTAAATTGAGGCATGATCAAGAGGATTCTTAGTGAAGAACCTGGTTCATCAGTAACCTGGTTCATCTGAATAACGAGGTATGTTTTCTACACTCTGCACAATTAGAAATATTAATATTTAATTCATGAGCAGAATCCTACCTATGTTCAAAATCGTCACAAAACTTATCCCTCTAAAGTTTGAACCAATTTCGTTTCTAATAGAATCCTCACCGCATAAAATGCCTAGAATCTAGGGAAGCCTAACCGTTCCGTCAACCTGAAATTTCAGGTTGATTGAACTTCTAATTGACTACAAAAAGCTGCCGTTAGTCATTAATTAAACCTCTGTATTTAAAAACCCATCATCACAATCACTGCCACTCTCATAATTCTCTAAACCGTCGAATTTCTTCTGCTCTCTATTCTTCTCTCTCCCAAAACCCAAATTCAAAAATCCTCCTTCAGAATTAGCAAGATGTATAACCCTCAAGATAACCCAGGTACTCCTCCATAACCTACCCCCTCTGATTCTTCCACCCCTCCTCAACCCAGCACAACCCCCCAACCTAGGAGAAGACGAGTGAAGATGCTTGCTCGCAAAACTGTGGCTACAGGTGCCCTTTCAAAGAAGTTGAATGCAAAATTAAAGGCTATCCAAGCCCAAGATTCTGAAAACTCAGATGACTCCTTTAAATCTGCGAGTGAAGGGGAAGGAACTAGGCCTTCTGATTCTGAGAAGGTTCAAAATCCCCCTTCTGAGGTACGCTCAGTTCTGGTTGAGAATTTTGATAATAGGTTTGTTCTGGTTGTGTCTGTTATTAATGTGTAAACACCTGAGTCAAGAAGGAGAGGAGGTAAAAATAAAAGTGAAAAAGAAAAGGAGAGTAAGGGTGTGAGTAGTGATGTGAGGGGAAGAGGGAAAGAAGTGGCTGATTCTTCACCCATTTCTGAAATAGGTAGACCAGCTATCTGCGGAGCTGAGGATGAAAATGTGATTGAAAGTAGCAAGAAAACAGGGGGAAGTGGATCAGGGGAGGCTGCTGAAGGGGTGGTTAATCTAAGTTCACATGTAGATGAACCCGGTTCATCTATTGAGGAGACCCTAGCAGACCTTCTGAAGAAACTGGGTGCAAGCTATAATCCAAAGAAAAGGAGAACCCCTACACCAAAAGCCCCAAGAACTGCAAAAACTACCAAGAAAAGAAAAGCTTCTTCTCCAACAACTGCTGAGATTTCTCTACCAAAAGGAAGGGCCACAAGAAGTATGGTGAAGCAGAGTGAGAGTGAGTTACAAAAGGCTACGGCAGAAAACAAGGAGGAGAGGATGGATAAAGGATAAGCTAAGGTTGCAGAGCCTGCTGAGGCTATTGATGTGGACGAGATGGAACAGGTCCATCAGGAAGAAAACACAACTGTGGAGGTTCAGACCCCTAAGCCCAAAAAGACTAAGACTTCTTCCAAGAAGTCTTCATCTGTGTCTAAGACTGCTGAACCTTCATTGGCCAAGAGGACAAGGTCTGTTGTGAAAACCAAGCAAGTTAGAATTACTGAAGATGAAGATTGGAGTGATGAAGAAGAGGGTGAATCTGACCATGAACAAGATAAGCTGGCCAAGTTTGGCAAAAGAAAAATCTTGAAGGGTAGACTTTTGAAGGATTCGGTGGAACCAGGGATGGTTCGATTGGTTGATGCTCTAGCTGTTCAGGGCCGGAAGGACATGGTCCTTCAGTTGGATGGTAGGATAGGAATCATTGAATTCATGGCAAATGCAGAGGTCAAGGATGGCAGAGTGACCAGCCAGGTGAAAGGGGTTCAAGTGACCTTTGATGCAAAGGAGCTGGGTGAGATCCTTGACATTCCTTCTGAAGGGTATGATGAACTCACAAGCAAAGATGGCCATGTCTGGACTCCGTTCCTACTNAGACACTCTGGAGTTAGAACATCTCGTAGTTATTTCATAGCTTGTGATTGAGATTCCGGGTTTTGGGAAATGTAGTTTCAGTTTGAGAGTTGTATTGTATATGCCGAGCGACATCTTAAACGCTTCATTTTGTTATTTTCTGCAGTTTTGGCTAGTTTTATTTTGTTGTTTCTTTTTCGCAATTTGTTAGGCTTACCTAGTCGTAGAGACTAGGTGTCGTCACGATAGTTCACGGAGGGCAAACTGGGGTCGTGACAATCAAGCTACTAGACAGGGTTATCAATGGCTCCAAGGCCCATGCCACCCCTTATGGGTTTATTCTGACTACTGTTCTGGATCGTTGTAAGGTGCCACTGAAGAAGTGGGAGATGGCCACAAGCAATGACCATTTTGGAATCAACACTTTGATTGCTTGTGACTATGAGGTCACTGCCATTCCCAATGAACCTGGTTCATCTAAGAAGACACCTATAAATAGAAAAGTTAGAGCTCTGGTGCAAGAGAGTGGAGCAAAGGATGCTGAGATAGCTAGGCTGAAGGCTCGTTTAGCAGAGGTGGAATTTGAGAGAGATGCTCTCAGAACTGAGCTCACAAAGGAAAAAGAGAAGAATGATGGCATTCTTCAAAAAATACTGCACCTTCTCCAGCTCTTCCAAGCCTTAAGATCTTTAGCCTTCATTTCCTGAACCTTGTCTAGACCTTTCAGTGACCCAGATTAGGGATTTTTCTTGTTTTGCTCATGTTTTGACTATTTTTGTTTCTTTTTGTGGATTGTGGTAGAATCATATCACCTATCAATGAAGTTTATTGTTTTTGCTCTTGTTGACTGTTTATATTTCCTTGATAGTTTGAATATGCTTGGTGATTGCTGATGATTAATCCATGATTGCACTTGCAGTTGCCCCAGTGGCCATGAGTAATTGTTAAAATTCTAGGAATCACACTGTGTTTATGCAACTTTTCGATGATGCCAAAAGGGGGAAGAGATATTGCTTTATATTCTGAATAAGTGATGTTTATAACCTAATGAACCTGGTCCTTGATGATAAGTAAAAAATTTCTAACTTTGCATTGATGAATAAAATGAGTTCTGACATGGCCTAAGTGAGTGGAAAGCATAGAGTTTGTCATCATCAAAACGCTGGGGAAATTTGTTGGCCCAAGTAAAGGTGAAGACTAACAAAGGAACTCAGACATGGACCAGGTCCATCCTAGTGAGGCACAAATATGGTCAACTCAAGCATGTGAGATGCACGTGAAGGAGATAAACCTAACTTCCAGAAGTGATATCTCCTGATCATGATCGAAAAGGTTGCATATTGGATAAGGAGAAAGACTCCTTACACAAAGAGAACACTGTTTAAGAGACGGATAGAGTTAGAGGATGAGTTCAACTAGAACTCTTCCACCGTGGAAGAGTAGCATTAGAATTCTAGTGAATTTCTAATTACTAACTCCAAAAATATCAGTGTTGTTCTCTTTTACAGGTAAAGTACATAAGCAGAAGTAAAACGTAAATTGAGAGAAAAATAGCAAGACAATTTTGCAAGTAATTTGTGTGTGATTCAAGCGTGCAAACCTGAAGCTACTTGAACCAGATAGAAGAACCAGTTCCAAGTGTCTGTCTTATATTCTAGTTCAATTTTAGTAGGTGGTTTTCATATTGTACCTTTCAGCTTATCTAGAAGCAATTGTATTAGGTACTCAGAGTTTTCAAATTAGAGTTAACTTGAAGTTGTCGCAACAGTTGAGGCTATGTGCTACAACGGGATTAGAGTTAATCCTACGTTTACAAAAGAGTTTTTATAAATGCAGTTTTTGGCTCAGTGATTTTAGTGGAGAGTTTGGAAAAATCCTACTGGAAAGTAGGTCGTGGGTTTTTCACCTTTTGAGCCAGGTGTTTTCCACGTAAAATCTTTGTGTTCTTTAATTTCTGTACTTATTATTCCGCAACAGTAGTGGTTGGAACACATAGAAGAATCAGGTCCTTCTATAATCAAGTTAAGCGAAAAATTGGGTACCACACAAATCACCCCTCTTGTGTGGTATTGAAGTATAAAACATCACAAAAGAAGAAATGTAGAGAAAGAGAGAAATTAAAGAGAAGACAAATAAAAAGAACACAGTTTCATTATAATTTTTGATCTTCCACATAATATACAAAAGGTTTTCTTAATATACATATGAACCCCTCCAATAATTTTGCCTCTGAGTACATGTCCCCATCCTTGGCACAGGGATAATGCTAAATCACTACTATTATTTCTTTTTATCTCTTTGGATTTTTCTTCTTCTAACATGATTGGTTTGATTGACTGGTTGGTTGGTAGGTTGGCTAGCTTGTCCGAAACCTCTAAATTAGAAGCAAAGGTTTCACCTTGGACTCTTCGCGAATATTCTACTAAAATTTGTACAAATAGAAAAAACAAAATACAACTCCACCAAATCTAACTTCCTAGTACTATAGACATGATACATTTGTAAACATGCACGTAAAAAACACTAACGTTGTGAAATGCTAGACTTAATTCCTTGGTTATGTCCCTTTAGCCATTCATTACCTTTTTCATTTGGGATTAATCCTGGTAAATGATCACTGCTTGTTTTCCATGTCATCTATGGTGTTAAACACCTCCAATTCAACATCATTAAAGCAATTATCAAAACCAAAGTCATGAATACCAAAATCTTGACAATCCAATAGCCAATTCAAACTGTCGTCCCAGGATGTCATGTTATCGAATTTTTTTTGTTCTTCAGAAGATACTGGAAGTTCCCATAGCGAATCGACAAGAGGAGCATCAACTTCCAGTAGGGAACTTAGCAGTGGATCATTTTCACCGAGTGTGTTGAGAACCAACTTGGATTCATCGGTGATGCTTGAAGAGTTTTCAGACGAAGAAGTAGAAGAAGCAGAGTAAGACGAGTTATCTAACTCTGAGGAGGTGGCTGCTGCAGTGACACTTGTACACTCGGGTACAACTTGTACCTGCTGATGACCATTAATTTTGTTTTGATCAGACTCTTGGATAGGTTGATCAATTAGATTTGCTTCTTTTTTGAGTGGTTCATGTGTAACAGGATCAATCCCCATCTTTAGAAGCTTTTTCTTAATATGAGTGTTCCAATGATTTTTAATCTCATTATCTGTCCTTCCTGGTAATCTAGCAGCAATCTTGGACCACCTGATTAAAACAAATTAAATATTTAGCACCATACAATTATTGTCATAAATAGTTTGAAAAACAGAATGGAGACAAACTAATAAAGCAAGATACGGGAAAAGAACTACTATTTCAAGTCCACTTCAAGAAGAGATGTAATAGATTGATAAGATAAATAGAGCACTTCCTTTTGAAGCCAGAACATTTTAATATTAACTTAGTACATTACTTGACAATGCAGAAAATCATGAACAATAAAGTAAAAGTAGTAATCAAGAAGCTTCATTACACCAGAAATAAATATTCAATCAGAAATCATGGCATATGATGTTAACTTGTTTTTTTTTTTATACACAAAAGCCATGCACTTTAAAGAGCAACAAAAGCTTTCGAAATACTAGCATTATGAGTTCACGGTTAGGATTTTGCCCTGAATTTCTAATTTATTGGGACTCTCTTTCGTGAAAGAAGGAAATTTATTTAATTATTTATGGGAGAATTTATTCTTATTTAATTATTTATGGGAGAATTTATTCTCTAAATTAGTTTTCTTTTTCTTTTAATAGTAGTAGATTTATGTAGATCACGTGACCAAACCATAGTAATATAATATGTTTTTTTAGTATATTTTCTTTCTTTTCTGATTTATCGTCGACCATGCTAGGTTCTGCATGTACCATGTTATTTCGATCTCAACATAATCATAACTCGTGGCAGAGAAACTTTCCTTTATGCCTTTCTTTCTGCGGCATGAAAATGCACATATAGAAAGAAAAAAAACCATGCAACCTAAGAGAAAGGGAAGACAAAAGGATAAAAAGGCCGAAAATAAACTCATCATTAGTAATGCTTCCAAACAATAAATAAACTACTCTAACACAAACATAGCGATTTCAATAGACTTTCTGATAAACAACTCACCACATAATATATGGATATAAGCCGTTTAGCTTAGTTGGTAATTAATAAATTAATTAATTAAACATCATAAATTAATGGTTCTTATCGACAATAAACATGTTTCTTTCTACAACAGTAACGACGCCTCACTCCCAACCAAGTTTCTATCCCTTGTATTAGAAAAGAAAAAGCGATAAGTATATTACCTGTTTCCAAGACGAGCATGGAGATCAATTACCAATTTCTCCTCAGCATCACTAAGAAGTCCTCTTTTCAAGTCGGGTCGAAGGTAATTAGTCCATCGGAGACGACAACTCTTACCGCAGCGCCTAAGACCGGCGAGTTTAGGGACAGCACGCCAACAACATTGACCATTTGTAAGAATAAAATTGATGAGTTTCTTGTCTTCATCAGCTGTCCATGGACCTTTCTTCACTCCAAGTTTGTCACAACAAGGTTGTCTTCCCATTACTACTACTCTCAACTACCACCAAACAAACAAAGTTACAAAAAAATTTACAAAAGTGTTTGATAAATTTGCTCTTCTACCCACCTTTATATATAATCCACCAACTTCAACTTTTCTCGTAAAGTTCTCACCTTTCTCTTTGAAATTTTGTTTAAACATATATATTTTGATTTATGGAAGGGTATGCCTATATAAATATATATATATATATATATATAGTGAGAGAGAATGTAAGATTCCATGGCCCACCTATGGTTTGTGAAAGCAACTCTTGAACTACAATTCCTTTTCTGGTGTTATCAACTCCACCCAAGAGAGAGTGATAGTGAATGATAGCTGACCCTAATACCAAGCTAAAACTCAAGAAATCCCTCTTCTTCTTCCCTTTTTCTTAGCCAGAGCGTTTGGACATAGATTTGATTGAAACTTGAAAAAAGAGTTTTTTAAGTTGTGTTGAAAAATAAGTTTTGAAAGTTAAAGTTGTGTTTGGACATGTATTTTATTTGAAGAAAAGTTGAAGTTTGGTGAGTGGAAGAAAAATTTCACCCAAAAACTGTCGTAAACCAGTTTTTGGAAACTTAAAATTTTTTTTGAAGTTTTTTCTTTCCCCATAACATGATCATATTTCATAAACAAATAGTAGTATTTTAAAAAAAAATTGAAAAAATGAACCCAAAATTCATAACTGAACGGGAGCTTAGTCATTTGATATACAATATTTACTAGCTCGACTAATATCGATACATGTCACGTATGACTTGTTAAACAAAAAACGCTTTCTATCAAACAAAAATTTCATAGGACTCAAACTTAAGACCTTTAATTGAGGATAAAAGGATACAATCCATTCCATTATGCTCTTATAGTGATATTCTTATTACTCTTTAACCTTTGCCCCACACTCCGAAAGATATGGTCTGTTCTTTTTGTTGTTTCTTTTCTTATTTTTTTCTTCCCATTTTCATACACTATGTACTCTCTGTGATTGCACGCTTACTCAACCATTTCGTCATCACCACGTTTACGGGACCTTTCAAACATGGGAAGTAATCTCGTACTATGTTTACCATGATAACATTAATTTTCAGAATAACTATAGTCGAATCGTTTGATCTGTTTACTTCTGATGAGTTTGTCAAATCATGTGAACGTTTATATCTGTTCATCTCATCTAAAAGCTTAAGTTAAATTATTAGATGATAATTACACAATTCAATATAGTATTAAACAATATTTTAAAAGGCATGGGCGTAAGGTGTTTTACATATGCATCAGCGAGGCATAAGCCCCAAGGCGCGGGGCGTAAGCCCCATGGGTATTTAATTTTTAATATTTTATAAAATAATATAATTACAATAAATATTTATAAATAGATAAATTGCATAAGAATTGAAGAACACTATAAATATGTGAAAACTATATACAGATGTGCTAAATCCCCACAAAAACTAATTAAAGCAATCTATTATACGCTACTTACAAGCACAAGTAACTTGAGTCGAAAAGAATAAAGTTTTCTACATGGAGGAACAAAAAGGATGGCTAGCCTGTAATTTGAACTTTGAACGTGCTACTATGAAGGAGAATGGAGTTCTCTTTGTGTTTGTACAAAAAAATTAAATATTCATTGCTTTTGGGAGATATTAGATATTAGTAGACTAGCGGACAAGATAAAGAATTGGTAAAGACCATAAATTAGGGCTTCAATCAATAAAAAAGGTCTCGACTTTTAAATTTAATACACTTCAATTCCTTTTTAAAACTTTTGAGTAACTACAAGCTAACTTTTGAGAATTTTGGTATTACATGAAGGACGTATTCAACAAATTTTATTTTAATTTGAAAAAGTCTTTGGAGCTTACGCTTCACTACAAAAACATGCCTCAAACGCTCGGATGTACGGCCCAAATTGTTGGGCGTACGCCTCTTGAGACTTTCGCCCCACACCATCGTCTCGATGCATTTTTAGTACGCCTTGCCCCGGGGCTCACCCCGAAAATGCTTTTTAAAACACCGGTATTAAAATAGACAAGCGATCTTGAGTTCAAATTACTTTAATTTTACCACCATCTCCAGAAAAAAAAATATATTTTCACATGTTTGAATTATGAAAAAGAATCAGACTCACACACGTTAACACATAAAATAGTTAAGTAATTGAAATATTCTTTCTCTAATTATTTTGAAGTTTTTAGATTAAATGATCACAAGATTTAATGAAATTTTCGTCAATCATGTGGTTATCTTAATTTCATTTATGCTTGAACTTTTCTATAAATTACACAAAAATTGTCGACTGTCGTCAAAATATTGTATCCCACTTTCTTGTCAGTGCTTCTTTTTCAATTTATTTTACTTGTTCAATGTGCAATAATAACATTCTCCTCATTTAATGTTAGCCAAAAGAATTTATGAAAGAACTAGAGGAGGATATGCCGATGATTTTTCAATGTCTTATAATTGTGGAAAAGAATGTTTAAGTATGTAGTAACTTGCAAGAGTGAGTTATTGTATATATTACACATAGTTTACAAATAAATATGAGAACATTCTTCATTCTTTTCATCAAACATTTGTTAAAATCTTTAATTCATTATGAACATACTGAAAGTTTTTAACAAAAAATCTTTAGATTTTTTCCTATTTATTTTTGGATAATCTATGTGGTTTACCCATTAAAAATGACAGTTAACTCCATATACTTTTAAAATATTTATTTTATATTCTATACCTACTTTATAAAACTTTATTTACTTCTTAAATCTTTACTATCATTATATGCCATTAAACATATCCCACCTTTTAAGGGGATTAGATTATCTCTCCCAGATTCTTTTAGAATATCTTCAATCAACACTTAATTGGAATAATATTATTTCTTTCTCAAAATTGTATTACCTTCGTTTCATATTAGATTAGGTACTTTCCTTTTTAGTCTGTTCCAAAACAAATGACACATTTCTAAATTTGGAAATAATTCAACTTTAAACTCTTCATTTTACCCATTTGACCTTAATGAGAAGCTTTTATAGCCACACAAATGTCATGGCCCCACAAACCTTTTACCCTTTAAGCTTTTAAGACCGCAAATTTCAAAAGTCTTCTTCTTTTTTCTTAAACTCCGTGCCGAGTCAAACTACCTCATCTAATATGAAACGGAGGGAGTAGCAAGCATCGTGTGCCTTTCTAATCTTTCTTACTAGTTCGATCATACAATCACTTCTTTCAAGTTTTTCCTCTCAAGCAAATAGCAAGCAAAAAGTTAAGGAAAGGATGAAGAGAAAATTGGCTTTCCATAGCACTGAAAAAGTATTTGGAAAGGGCAATAAGGTTTCTTCTCCCATTGAAATTCAATCGGGAGAAGTGAAATTATGGATGAAACTCCACATGTAATCTATGAATCGGCTTCCAAAAGGGATGATAATGCTAGATTGCGAAATTACGATCTCAATTCGAGCATCCAAAAAGGATGATGGCATAAAAGTTAGTAGAAAAAGATATGGTATGGTAAAAACTAGGGTTCCAGGTCCAAAGACGAAATGTTGGTGACAACAATGGCAGAAAGAAGCTTTCAGTATTGTTAGAAATCAAGAATACCACAATATTTTAAATAGGAGTACAATATTCAAATCAAGCATCCAAGAATATTCTAATAAAGAATACGATATTCGAATCAAGCATACCACAATATTTTAAATTGGTATACAATATTTGTCACGACCCAAACCCCGCACTGGTCGTGATGGCGCCTCTCGTGAAGACGAGGCCAGCCAACTAACCCACTCGGTCTTTTTCAAAAATAGATAAACATAAATAAACATCATACATATGACTTAATAGTATTATTCAGCGGAAAGCCAACCCAACACAGGCCTAACCGGGGCGTCACAAGTCACGAGCATCTATCAGAATGTAAATCCACTACAGGGTCTAAAATGTACAAAACCGAAATAATGAACAAAAGAGAGAGACATGGTGCTGCGAACGCTGACAGTCACCTCCTTAACTCATATAACTCTGCCTCTGATTGGCCCAAAACCCACTACCGGGTGAATAGATACTTGCATCTGCACACAAGGTGCAGGGAGTAAAATGAGTACTCCAACTCAGTGAGTAATAAAGATAAATAACAACTGAGCAGTAAGAAATCACGTAAAGCAACCAACATGTTGTATAGAAGCAGGGTACAATCCTTTGAGAAAAATAGTGAAGCTGTGAAATCTTTGGAAATCTCTTGGCTCAGTTTTAATTCTCTTTTTAAAATGATCTTTCCAACAGTTACGAAATAATTTCAAAACAGTTAGTGCCGATAAGCACAGAAAAACCGCCCCTCGGGCACAAATATCGCAGTATAACAGGTAAAAAGGCAAGTAAATATGCAAGATGAGCACATAAAAGTTTACCCCTCTGGCAATATCTCAAAACAATACCAGCCCCTCGGGCTCCCTCTCAGAAACACTCACAGCCCCTCGGGCTCTCTCTCTTAGATCACTCTCAGAACAGTATCATATAGTAACCGCTGCGGCGTGCAGCCCGATCTACAACTCGCTGCGGCGTGCAGCCCGATCCATATATCGTCGACGGCGCTCACTGGGAGTGTGCAGACTTCGGGAGGGGCCCCTTACGGCCCAAGCGCAATATCAAGCCACCTCGTGGCATATAAAATAAGGCCTGAAAGCCTCCTCACATCACACACGAGGCCTGAAAGCCTCCTCACATCAGTCATAAGGCCTGAAAGCCTCCTCACATCACTCACAGGGCCTGAAAGCCTTCTCACATCACTCATAAGGCCTGAAAGCCTCCTCACATCACTCACAAGGCCTGAAAGCCTCCTCACATCGCTCACAAGGCCTGAAAGCCTCCTCGCATCACTCATAAGGCCTGAAAGCCTCCTCACATCACTCATAAGGCCTGAAAGCCTCCTCACGTCACTCAAGCCACCTCGTGACATATAAAGTATCTCAGGCCCTCGGCCTCATATCACTCAGCATATCCTCACATTTGGCCCTCGGCCTCACTCAGTCCGAAAATCATCACAAGCCCCTCGGGCATTTGTAAAACAGTAGTTCTCAGCCCAAAATATCATTTAGAAATATCATTTAAGTTTCAAATCTGAGTAAAAATTGGCTGAGTTTGTAATACAGGAGATATCAACAGGACTAAGTTCAAATAACACGTCAAAACAGTGAGGAAACAGTGATAAAATCCCCGAAGGGTTCAAATAATTGGCACAAAGTACAAATATGGCAATCAGCCCAAATCATGTTAATAACAAATAAGTTTCAGTCAAATACGCGGTAAAATCATCAATCGGGACGGACCAAGTCACAATCCCCAACGGTGCTCTACCCCACGCTCGCTATCCGGCGTGCAAGTCACCTCAATATAGCACTACGGTGTGCAAATCCGGGGTTTCAAACCCTCAGGATATCATTTACAATCATTACTCACCTCGAACCGGCGAAATCTCTAGCTCGCAACGCCTTTGCCCCTCAAATCTTCCTCCACGCGCGTCGGATCTATCAAATACCAGAACGAATACGTCACAATATGCCAATGGGACAGTACCCAATCGAAAACAAATCGAAAATTATCAAAAATCTCGAAATTAGCAAAACCCGAGCCCCGGGCCCACTTCTCGAAACTCAGAAATTTTCACATCAACGGGTTCCTTATCTCCTCACGAGTTTATACATACCAAGAACTCTCAAATCCGAGCTCAAATGACCCATCAAATCCCAATTTGACATATCAAAAACTCAAGCCCTAGTTCTTCAATTTTTGGCTTAATTTCCATAAATTTCAAGGTTAATCTCACATAATAATCGTGTTTTAAGATCATAGAACTCACCTCCAATCAATCCCAGTCGAAATCCCCTTCAATTCCCGTCCAAAAGCTCTCAAGGATGTTCAAAAATGGAGGAAAAATGGCTTAGCTCGCGGAACAAAATGAACTTTTAAAACCCTTCTGCCCAGACATTTTTTCGCATCTGCGGTCCACTTTTCGCTTCTGCGGAGCTTCACTAATTGCCCAGGACCGCTTCTGCGGTCTAAATCCGCTTCCGCGGGCCTCTATCCGCTCCTGCGGAAACCAGCCTCCCTAGCACCTCTCGCACCCGCGACCCCATTTTCGCATCTGCAGAACCGCATCTGCGGCCCCTTTTCCGCAGATGCGGAAATACCAGAACCAACAAATCTCTGAAACAACACAAGTCCAAAATTCATCCCGATAGCCATCCGAAATCACCCCGAGGCCCCCGGGACCTCAACCAAAAGTGCCAACCCATCCTAAAACATCATTCAAACTTGCTCCAATCACCAAAACACCTCCACCAACACCAAAATCATCAATTTACATCGGATTCAAGCCTAAGTTCTTTTAAAACTCCCGAAACTCGCATTCGATCAAAAACCCAACCAAACGACATCCGAATGACTTGAAACTTTACACACACCCAAATCACTTAACGAAGCTACAACAACTCTCGGAATTCCATTCCGACCCTCGGGTCAAAATCTCACCTATCAACCGGAATTCGCCAAAATACTAACTTCGCCAATTCAAGCCTAATTCTACACCGGACCTCCAAAATCACTTCCGATCACACTCCTAAGTCACAAATCATCTAACGAAGCTAACCAAATCATAAAAACTCTGATCCGAGCTCATATACAGATAAGTCAACTCTCGGTCAAACCTTTCAAATTCAAAGCTTTCAACTGAAACTGTTCTTTCAAATTCATCCCAAATTTTCCTGAAAACCAAAACCAACGATCTACATTCGTCATAATACATAACACGGGGCAAGTCATGCCTGAGAACTGGCGATCAAAGTGCAAAAGCTCAAAACGACCGGTCGAGTCGTTACATCCTCCCCCACTGAAACACACGTTCGTCCTTGAACGTACCCGGAGCTGTTCTAAAAGCCAATCAATAGCTGAATAACCTTACCAAGCGTAAACCCCGGGGTGATCCCACGTCACTCGAAACGTGGGATACCACATAACTCAAACACTCGAAACGATAACTTCTATTCGCAGCAGCTGCACACAACACCCGAATACCGGTAGAAAACCTCTTATCAACTAAGGTTTCATTCCAACACTTTTACATATGCTGCAACTGATAACTAAAACACGTAGTAAGCCATCACCATTTCTCAGGTCAACCATTCATGAAGCCACTTCCCTTTTTTGGCTAATACCACAGCAGATTTCCGAGCCGAACCTCGATATTATCCTTCCAACAAGCTGAAATCGAATCCGTTCGTATTCATTAATTACCCCACGATCACCTCGAATCCATCACACCTCTCTGGTGACATGACACATCAAGACAGGCCTAAGCCACAACTTTCATAATACGCGCACCAACAAGAAACGGTCTGAATATACTCAAATCATGAAAATGACCCCAAACGAAAGAGCTGTACCTCAAGCTCATCAGTACCATCACAACACAAAGCTGAGACCCCGTCTCACATCGTAGATATAGAACACATGAATCTACCCCGAAAGGTCATATCTCCACGTAGCATCGCTACAATGCGCGATCCTATCCAAACATTGCTACACATGGAACACCTCAAGTCACTATGCTCAAAACCGACAGCCACGCACAATTTGATGTCTGGACCCAAAGCAAATCATGACACCCACGGTGCAACAAATAACATATGCCACGCAACCCGATAGGACACAACCGATACGCCGTTCACCAAGCATCGCTCAATTACTCTTCCCGCTCGAATTCCACTAAGAGACCCCAATTGAACCGCACCATATGTGCCTATAACCAACAAATCCTAGCATCTCGCAACACAGAAAGGTAACTCATAGATCTCCCCAGATCACTGATAAGCTCAACAACGGTCGAATCAATACTCCCTCAACAATGCCATGCGGAGCCAATCAAGCCGACTCAAGATAGAACACTCACTCACAAGACCCCAAATAAGATAGGAAATCCTTCCCAGCCGTCCGCTAGGTCTTCGAAATATAAAAATCCCCAATAGGACATAATCCAGCGAACATCGCCACTCAATCCGTGGCATTTCCCGACATAGCCATCCTCGCCATCTTATCGCAATAGTCCAGAATAACACAACACGGAACAACCAGTCCACACCCCAATATCATATCCAAAACCTAACATACCAAGCAAAGAAAGATCCACTCGGGCCTCCAAATCTCGGTAGTCACTAAACAGTGCTGATACACATGATCTACTATCACAACACAGCCTGAATATGAGAACTTCCGTCTCCACATCCATACGGCACATGAATCACCATATCCTATCCCAATTTCGCCGTCCGAATATATGCCACACCTCTAATACCCAATCATTCCACGTTAGATACTCTCAAATTTCCCTGAATATCACCAATCGATCTAAAAGAAGGTGCCGCAATACTACCGAAGTGCTATCAACTTAATCACGTTACCCCTTTTTTGAAACCTATACTCTCGTCAAGTCACTCCCAAATAACAATACCATTTCCTTAATCATCTGAGGCTACCCGCTGCCTAAGAGTGTTATGAACTTCCTTTCAGAACTGAACCGAAACCTCATACACGCAAATCTCGATCCTCCACAACATACCGCATATACCACACATCCAAGGATAACAGGAAAACTTTTATCTCCCTTCCAAGCCACAGACATCTACGCACTCAATTAGCCAGAACTTCTATTTATCCCATCTAGAAGAAAAATCATTACACATCCCATACCTCTCATATTCGTAGAAAAAGCACCGCTCCAGCCATGGTAGAAATCAACAAGAACTCTCCCAATTCCGTTTGCACAAATTAAACTGCCAGGACTGAATCCTTCTAACTAGACCAAGCTAAGCAAGCCATCAAAGCCCATGAGCATTGTTGCAAAATACCTGTAAGAACCCATTACCTTGAACACATACAAAGAATTGATCATATCCTTACCATATTGATTCGGTCTACTATCAAACCATTCCATCTATCTGAATTTCCCTTCCGATTCATTTTCAACATGATGCTCCCTCTTGCTGTAGTACCACAATCTCTTAATCCCAGGCTCACTACACGAGACCCAAGCACAAGACCACACTGTCTAGGACCCATAAGCCACTGAATTACTCTCTCAAATATTCCCAGAAACACCATATTCTAGAATACTTTACTCTGAAGAACTTCCCGCGAACCTAAATCCGTTACCTTTACCTCCCTGATACAGATACATAGAATCCCATAATTAACATAGAAATACTACAATTCTGAACCTCTTCCAATGAAAACACAGTTTCTAACCATACATGCAACTTTAAAATACCTGATTGTTCCCTGTAGAATCTTGAACACATTAGAACCATTCTCGAAAGTCATTCACTCTTTATTCAAACTGCAACTTACCTGACCTAACGAACAGAACCACCCATGCCTCATTGGCACTCCGATACCGCAAAATGAAATCCTCATCCCAGTACAACCAAGCAACTTCCTGCTCTATGCGCCGAGCATTCTTTACCAACAACACTCTAGACATTCTATGATTCTCATACCTTATGAAGCATAATATAACCTTTGTCAAAATTTTCCTTTACTCTAGCCATAGCTAATTCACTCGCATGCCCCAAACTGGAACCAACATAGCACCTAACCGTGCAATCAACTGCTCACAACAGACTCCCCCACTTGGCTCGAAGCCATAGATCAAGATACGCTACATAACTCATAACTCTTCTGCTCTATTGATGCGACAATACCATAGTGAGATTAAACTCAAATCATTTGTAAGCTTGTGCAATCTCAGATCATCTAGTACTGCAAATCTTCTGAAATTCTCGCATTCACCCCCGCAACAGCTAAGCCCACTCCTTTAGGCGACCCGAAATTTAAAATTTCAACACGAGCTTTTCAATTACACATGCGATCTTCTAATATACACATAAGGATTACACCACTTCAGAACAGTCCGCAGGAGATAACCCGCCTGCTTCACCTCAATATGATATTTTCGCATACCTTCCACCGTCATACGCATTACACAGTTACTTAGTCTTTCTGAGTCTGAATTCATACTGCAACATAAAATTTACTTCACTCTCAACTGGAAAACATGAAAAGATCTTTCACACGCCCATAACTCGGGGCTATACCTCGAATCACGATGGAATTCAAACACCTAATAGCTCTTCTATCATCCAGGAGGCCTTCCTTGTCACTTCCAAGTCACATAGATACATCTCACAGTACTAACATACTCATCACATAGCTATCCAGCCGTCACTTCCACTAATAGTGACAATACCGAACATATAAGTTCAAAACACTTGCTCACACAATCAGCACCTCGGTGCTCAAGCCATAGGTAAAGATCTGGCCTCAAGTCCTCCAGACTGGCCCAACATATACTCACGGAGATTACATCTCGCCCCTCGATCGGGGGAATCACAAGCCATCAAGTCACTTCTGATACTGAGCGCTCATGCGCGCATACAAACGCGTGGAAGGAATTTCAAAAGTTTCTCTTCAAGCTGAATCAAGGACGCAATATAAGAATTCAAGAATGTGAAGTTTTCCTAAAGGTTTTGCAGCCTCTCGAGGATAAATACAAACGTCTCCGTACCGATCCGCGAGACTCTACTAAACCTGCTCATGAGTCGTGAGACCTAGTAACCTAGGCTCTAATACCAACTTGTCACGACCTAAACACCGCACTGGTCGTGATGGCGCCTCTCGTGAGGACGAGGCCAGCCAACTAACCCAACTCGTCTTTTCAAAAATAGTTAAACATAAATAAACAGCTTAAATATGACTTAATAATATTAATTAGCGGAAATACAACCCAACACAGCCCTAATCGGGGTGTCACAAGTCACGAGCATCTACTATCAGAATGTAAATCCACTACAAGGCCTAAAATATACAAAACCGGAATAATGAACAAAAGAGAGAAACATGATGCTGCGAACGCTGGCAGTCACCTCCTTAACTCATGTAACTCTGCCTCTGATCGGCCAAAACCCGTTACCGGGTGAATAGATACCTGCATCTGCACACGAGGTGCAGGGAGTAAAGTGAGTACTCCAACTTACTGAGTAATAAAGGTAAATAACAACTGAGCAGTAAGATATCACGTAAAGCAAACCATCATACTGTGTAGAAGCAGGGTACAACCCTTTAAGAAAACAGTGAAGCTGTGAAATCTTTGGAAATATCTTGGCTCAGTTTAAATCTCTTTTGAAAATGATCTTTTCAACAGTTACGAAATGAATTCAAAACAGTTAGTGCCGATAAGCACAGAAAATCCTCCCCTCGGGCACAAATACCACAGTATAACAGGTAAAAAGGCAAGTAAATATGCAAGATGAGCACATAAAAGTTCGCCCCTCGGGCAATATCTCAAAACAATACCAGCTCCTCGGGCTCAATATCAACCGCTCAGCACAGTATCAGCCCCTCGGGCTCAGTATCAGTCACTCAGCATAACATCAACCCCTCGGGCTCACTCTCAGATCATATGGGTACCCGCGCTCACTGTGGGTGTGCAGACTCCGGAGGGGCCCCTTACGGCCCAAGCGCTATATCAACATAAGGCCTGAAAGCCTTCTCACATCACACATAAGGCCTGAAAGCCTCCTCACATATGGCCCTCGGCCTCACTCAGTCCAGAAAACATCATAAGCCCCTCAGGCATCAATAAAATAGTAGTGCTCAGCCCAAACAACAGTGGAAATATCATTTAAGTCTCAAAGTTCAATTAAAGCAGCTGAGTTTGTAAAATAGTATAATCAACAAGACTGAGTTCAAGTAGTATATCAAAATAGTGAGGAAACAGTGATAAAAATCCACGAAGGATTCAAGTAATCGGCATGAAGCCCAAAATATGGCAATAGGCCCAAATCATGTTGATAACAAATGCATTTCAGTCAAATACGCGGTAAAAATATTAATCGGGACGGACCAAGTCACAATCCCCAGTAGTAAACAACCCCGCGCTCGCCATTGAGCGCGTGTTTCAGCTCAATACAGCACTACGTTGTGCAAATCCAGGGTTTCAAACCCTCAGGATATCATTTACAATCATTACTCACCTCGAACCGGTGAAATCCCTAGCTCGCCACGCCCTTGCCCCGCAAATCGTCCTCCACGCCCGTCGAATATATCCAAAACCAGAACGAATACGTCACAATATGCCAATGGAACAATACCCAATCGAAAACAATCGAAAAATATCAAAAATCTTGAAATTAGCAAAACCCGAGCCCCAGGCCCACTTCTCAAATCTCAGAAAATTTAACATCATCGGATTCCTTACCTCGCCACGAGTTAATACATACCAAGAACTCTCAAATCCGAGCTCAAATGACCCATCAAACCCCAATTTGACATATCAAAAACTCAAGCCCTAGTTCTTCAATTTTTGTCTTAATTTCCATAAATTTCAAGGTTAATCTCACATAATAATCGTGTTTTAGGATCATAGAACTCACCTCCAATCAATCCTAGTCGAAATCCCCTTCAATTCCCGTCCAAAAGCTCTCAAGGATGTTCAAAAATGGAGGAAAAATAGCTTAGCTCGCGGAACAAAATGAACTTTTAAAACCCTTCTGCCCAGACATTTTTTCGCATCTGCAGTCCACTTTTCGCTTCTGCGGAGCTTCACTAATTGCCCAGGACCGCTTCTGCGGTCTAAATCCGCTTCTGCGGGCCTCTATCCGCTCCTGTAGAAACTAGCCTCCCTAGCACCTCTCGCACCTGCGACCCCATTTTCGCATCTGCGGAAACGCATCTGCGGCCCCTTTTCCGCAGATGCGGAAATACCAAAACCAGCAAATCTCTGAAACAATACAAGTCAAAAATTCATCCCGATAGCCATCCGAAATCACCCCGAGGCCCCCAGGACCTCAACCAAAAGTGCCAACCCATCCTAAAACATCATTCAAACTTGCTCCAATCACCAAAACACCTCCACCAACACCAAAATCATCAATTTACATCGGATTCAAGCCTAAGTTCTTTTAAAACTCCCGAAACTCGCATTCGATCAAAAACCCAACCAAACGACGTCCGAATGACCTAAAACTTTACACACACATCCCAAATCACTTAACGAAGCTACAGCAACTCTCGGAATTCCATTCCGACCCTCGGGTCAAAATCTCACCTATCAACCGGAATTCGCCAAAATACTAACTTCGCCAATTCAAGCCTAATTCTACACCGGACCTCCAAAATCACTTCCGATCACACTCCTAAGTCACAAATCATCTAACGAAGCTAACCAAATCATAAAAACTCTGATTCGAGCTCATATACAGATAAGTCAACTCTCGGTCAAACCTTTCAAATTCAAAGCTTTCAACTGAAACTGTTCTTTCAAATTCATCCCAAATTTTCCTGAAAACCAAAACCAACGATCTACATTCGTCATAATACATAACACGGGGCAAGTCATGGCTGAGAACTGGCGATCAAAGTGCAAAAGCTCAAAACGACCGGTCGAGTCGTTACACAAACAGAAAAAAAAAAAGAAACAAACAAAATTAATCAACAAAACAGAATCAAGTTATATTGTAACAATCAGTATGAACAAGGAGAAGGAAAAATCAAAAACTTAAACAAAAATACCTAAGAAAACTGGGCAAACAAAAATCAAGGCACAACATAAAAGAACATGCATGAATGAACGGATTAAAACTAAAAGGAAACAGAAAAACTGGGTTTAAACTAGTTTCAATAGAAGAAAATTCAAATATCAAGTGAAACAAACAAAAACAAACTAGAAAAACTCACCAATTTGAACTTGAACACGACTGACTTCCGATTTTGAGTCTCGAAATGATGTTAGTCGTTTGTTCTTGAAGAACAAATGAACAACATTATTTCGTGGCTAAATCGAGCTTCAATCTTGTGAACACTGGAGAAGGAACCTCACAGATTCAAAATCTAGGGTTCTAGTTTTTTTTATGATCCAAAATTAAGGAGATGGGGGGAAGATTCAGGGGAAAATGGTTGTGTTTTAGTGTTAAGAGGGGTATAAGGATTATCTGGTGAGGTTTTAGGGCTGAGCAGAGGCGGCGCCGCCACCGGAGAACTGTGGCGGCGCTATAGTTCATATGTTCCAAGCAATATTCGAAGAGTTCTGGTAGGTTTTGAGGGAAAACGATGGTGGATTTAAGATGAGAAGGCCAAGACGAGGCTCTGGTGTGAATTTAAGGGTGTTTGGACGATGGCCGCCGGCGGAGGCGATTTTCGGCCGGCGGCAGACGGCGGCTCAGGGCGGAATTAGGGTTTGGCTTTGGGGG
>NC_031991.1:29894967-29933863 GCF_001879085.1 Nicotiana attenuata
TAGATGTGGGCTTCTCGTCCGTTGGATTAAACAACCTAGACGGCTAGGATTGGTTTAGACCAAACGACGTCGTTTTGGGGGTAAGGGGAGCTGGACCGGACCAAGGAAGGTTTTGGGCTGGGTAGAGTTTAAATGGATTTGAGGGGTTTGGGCTTGGCTTTTTTAGAGATTGGACAAAGTCCAAAAATCTGAAACAAAAGACCCTCCTTAATTTCCTCTTCTTTTCAATTTTCCAATTTCTTTTAATTCCTTTTCTTTTATTTATTTTTTCAAGTATTAGAACTAAAATTAAACCTAAAATATTAAGCTAATCTACCTAATTATATTAAGCTAGAATTAATAATCAAAACTATTAGTAAAATACCAATTTAAAGAAAACTAATAAAATTCAAAACTAAAATTTAAAACCAAGCAACATATCGATTTTTGATTTTTGTATTTTTATAAAACCCTAATTACTATTTAATCTAAAAATATAAAATTAAGTCCTAAATGCCAATGCAATGCATATTTTTGTATTTTTTAGATGAATTATGCTAAATTAAAAATGCACATAGAAAAATACAAATAAACACGAACATTATGCAATTAATTCCTAAAAATCGAATAATAAAAGGAAAATCCTAATTTTAAGAATTCTGTAGGAGCAATTCAAGCGAGGCAAAAATCACGTGCTCACACTTATTACACGCAAATTCACTTGCATTTTTCCTTTTAATTTGCTTTAATCTTTTACCCAACGTGAGGGGCAAATTGAAAATGCATACTATANAATAGTATACAATATACTATAATAGTATACTTATTACCCGTAAATTCACTTGCCTTTTCCCTTTTAATTTGCTTTAAGCTTTTACCCATTGTGAAGGGCAAATTGAAATGCAAATATATATATATATATATATATATATATATATATATATATATAGTATGCTATATAATGTAACGGTATACTCTTACAATTAGATCCTTTTAGAATTTTTTGAATTTTTTTTTTGAAAACTAATATTATTTCAGTTTAGTAATTGAATTAAATTTCTTTTACCTCTTTGCGTACAATTATATACACTGTTGGTATAGCTATATACTATACTGGTATCATATATTATTTTTTTTGATTATATTAGCTACATTTAATTGGTACACAATTTGATTTTTCTTTAGTAATAGTATAAAAAAAAGAATAATAAAAAAATAGTGAAGACAGTAAATGAAATTAGATTATGAAGAGAAAAAGAATATAAAAAAAAGTTAAATGAAATTAGAAAAGGAAAAAAGAAAAAAATAAGAAGAAAACGAGAAAAGAAAAGAAAAAGAAAAAAAGAAAGAAAAGAAGCATAGAAATAAAAAAGAATTGGAGAATAAAGAAAAAATTCCCCACAAAAACTACTATGGGTAGGAAATATAATTAGTTTATGGGTAGAAAAACAAATGGGTAGACAAGGGTAAATAGTTTTGTTTCTGTGGGTAACTTTGTCAATCACACTTAGCGATCTTCAAATTAGGGGATGTCGGTGGAAATCTCAATTATGTGCGCTTATGTTCTGAAATTTTAAGCAGCTTTTGGGTTTTTATAGGTAGGGCATTAAGCGTGGGGCAGTTATTCTGATATACCCGTTTGTTTATTAAATGGGTAGGAGATTGTAATTATTTAATGGGTAGAATTTTTTTATGGGTAGAGCAGGGTAAATAGTTTCACTTTTATAGGTACTCCTGTCTTTTAATGAAAAAATTACACTGTGTAATCACTCTTAAATATACCGTTCGTACTATCAGACTAGGTTTAAATATACCGTTCGTTGTACTTTGAGTCTAATATACTCCGTCGTAATATTGTTGGTTCAAATATATTCCTCTTTCGTTAAGTTTGTTCAATGTGTTCATCCAATCTTATGTGGCGCTGGCATTTGATGAGTTGGATGCCACATGGCTTGCCACCTCAGCGCTCCTAACCCTTTTTACCCTTCCCTTCTATTTTTTTCTACCACTAAAATTTTCTTCCCTTCCACCACTATTGCCACCATTACCGTTACGATGAAAATATTGTATTTTAAATTTTAGTCTTGTTAGTAAACTGTATTTGTAAAATAATTCTGAAAAATATAAATAACATAAACAGAAATGTAAACGAAATAACAAAAAACCAATTCGAGCCCACTAAATACACAGTGTTTCCTTTAGGAATTTAATCCCCTCCTAGTACCCAAGGTTATGGATTATTTCCTCCCAGGATAGAACAAATTACACACTGGTATAGTGGTACTTCAAACCCCAGTGTTTCAGCGAACACAAAGTTCGGTAGCAAATCACACTTACCGTTGCTTTCTTTGAAGTTAAAATATGCAGAAGAAAGGAGAAGAACTCAGAAAATTCGTATGGAAAATCTGAGAGAATGGACTTGTATTTATAGCCAAAGTTGGGCTGAAATCTGAAGAGGTGCAACTCTTCAGAATGGCTGTTTCTGCAAAACGGCCAAAGAATAAATGCCATAACATAAATGGCTATTTACTCAACAATAAAGAGGAAAAATTGAACGGTAGTTAATTTTCTGTTACAAAAACAGAAAACTGAAAATTGGATAACTGAATTAGATTTAATATTAATATTTATTTTAATATTAATATTTTATTATTAAACCAATTATTTAATAACATTTCTGTTAATATTAAGTCGAAGACGAGCCGAGCAAGCGATAACGACGACGGCGCGAGGCTTGCCTTCTTCTCAACTCTTTATGAGCTAGAAGAAGAGCAATTGCTTATATACCCATCAAAAACCTTTCCCTCTTCCAATATGAGACAATGTTCCTTCATCAAGGGGGGAAACTTAAAATTCCACATAAAATTTCATTTCCCTCCATTTTCCATTCACCCTCCTTTAAGCCATATTAAATGCTTAAAACCCAACAAGTCTTTTATATATAGCGCTGAGGTGGTATGCCATGTGTCATCCACTTCATCAAATGTCAGTGCCACGTTGGATTGGTTGTCCACCTTGGATAAACTTAATAGAAGAGGGATATATTTGAACCAATAATATTACGACAGGGATATATTTGGACCCAAAATATAACGAAGGATATTTTTCATAATACGGGGGTATATTTGCCCCTTTATCGTACAAAAATTATATAAATTTTATACACTTTTTTTATAGAGAATATATTTCGTTTCTGACATGAACTAATAATACCCCGATAATAATTGGTTATAGAAGCGGATCCCTAAAAGTAAAAGAGACTAATGTAAAGGTCAAAGAGAACTACATAAAATAAATTAAAAACAAACACTACTCGTTAAGTCATGCTATCAGAAAACAGTCAAAAAAAAAGGGGGGAGGGGGGAGGGGGGAGGGGGGTTATTCCCTCTATTTCCATTTATGTGACATATTTTTTTTATTACACCTTTTAAAAAGAATGATATTTTTTTATATTTAAAAATAATTTAATTTTAAATCTTTTATTTTATCCATTTTACTTTTAATGAGAAATTTTTATAGCCGTATAAATATTATCGACCCATTACCCTTTTATTCGTTAAGCTTTTAGGAGCATAAAGTTTACTTTTTTCTAGTTCGCATACCAAGTCAAACTACCTTATAAATTGAAACGAAGAGAACACTAGTGATATACAATATTCAAAACCCTAGGCAAAAGAATAATTTTTTCGGTGGGCATGGTTGAATTCGTTGAAAACACCTAGAATGAGGCAATATGTAAAATTTGAGAAAAGATTGAAAGTCATTTCTCTTGATTTGGAGTTAAAATTCTTACTGAAATCGAGTTAAAAGTTACTCCCTCTGTTCCAGTTTATGTGAACCTATTTCCTTTTGGGTCCGTTCCAAAAAGAATGAACCCTTTCTAAATTTGGTAACAATTTAGCTTAAACTTACAAATTTACCCTTAATGAGAAGCTTTTATAACCATACAAATACTCTGGGCCCCATTTGGACTTGTTTAAGACCACAAATTCCAAAAGTCTTTATTTTTTTCTTAAACTCCGTGCCCAGTCAAACAGGTTCACATAAATTGGAACGGAGGGAGTATTATATGGCACATGTATCTCACACATAAGTATGCACGGATATACAGGGGATGCACAGGATACACATTTGATACATATGAGATATATAAATAATACGCGTGAAATACAGAGAGATACACATCTCATCTCCTACTTCAAATTTGGCTCAAATTTCAATCAAAATTACCTCAAATATCCATCAAATCATCCCAAAAAATTAAGATTCAAACTCACATTGTTATCCATCATCGTCCTATTTTGAGAAAGTAAGCACATTGGTCATTGGTTGACGACGTGAAGAGAAAGCACACAGAACAGGTTAGTATCCCGCTTCTCAAGCATACAATAATTGTGCTAAGATTTGTAGCATTTTTATAAGTATTTTATTAATTGATTAATATTAGTTGCATTTTTTCTCAGAAAAGCCAACTGGATAGTTTTCTCAAATAATAATGACACGGACACAACTGGACCACAAGTTTAATCAGTACAAGAAGAGTATATCGAAGCGATATTAGATGGTATTAGGGTGCCTAAATAAAAGCTTATTGTTCTAGGAGAATGAAATGATAGATGAGCGGACCCAATATAATAGTGCCAGGTTTAATTGAATTCATGATTTTTGACGCAGAACATGAATTTATATATAAAAATCAACTAAAATTACAATAAATAATGGAGTAGTAGATCTAAAATCATAACTTTAAAAGTTCAATGGGTTCAATAAGAACGTTTAAGGTTGAATCCATAGAGTTTAAATTCAGAATCCGCCTCCGATTCTATCAATATATTATGTGATAGAAGAATACCTATCAAATAAAATTATGTGCCAAAAGTATCTGAAGTTTGCTTAATAGTTGCTTTCAAATTGACCGAAGTTAAGCTTTGGCAAGCCAAACTTCAGACACAGAGTTTCAAACTTCAAAAATTGATTTGAAGTGGCAAAACTTATAAAAACTTAAAAATTTCGATTATGTTTTAAATGAGAGCCTCCGGGTGAGATTTTCCAAATGAAAAGTATAAAGAGAAACAATTTAGATGAAATCTTCAAAATGAACAGATACAAATCTACGATTTATTTTCCTTTTCTAAGGCCCTTCACTAAAACAATAAGAAAAAGTTGTCTAAAAGGATAATTATTTTCCTTGATGTTAGAGGCAACATTAACACAATACCATATCTGGTATCCCCACAAGGCCACAATTAGTTGTATTACAAAGGTTGCGAAATGCAAACGAGATACAAATCAACAACCTTTAAAAAAAAATATTTAAAAAAAATAAAAAATCCATATGACTACAGAATGCTACATCCCATACCAACACAACAATTAAAAGGGAAAAAAAGAGAGGAGGTCCCTTACAATTAATCACTATTCTCATTACATCATCAATAAGCTAGGAGTGGATTGCTTCACATAACAAAATAAAACAAGAAAGGGCACCCAAAATCCAGAGCTAATTAATGTCATTATACGATTCCTGTGTGGCTGCAACCTTCACTTTCCTCTTGCCATAAACTCACCAACCACTTTGGGCTTGAAATAGAAATTTTACTGGATACATAAAAACCATATACGAGCTAGTCAATTGAGAGATATATACATCAGAAATGAGTATGAAAATAGCGATTATATAGGCGACTTGCAGTTTCATTAGTCTAAGACTGGATAGAGACTCTGAAATCACAATTTTGATAAGTATCAACTTGTGTTTCTTCCATATCCCTGGCTGAGTCTTTAACGTCGGTATTGCATGACTTTACCTCAATGTATTTTAAATGTACCATTTCACCAAAATAAGAAGGGATTGCTTGATCAAGAAACAAGGAATGCAAAACCAATTGCTGAAGGCAGGGTAAAGCTTTCTTCAGATACTCCCCATGTTTTGAGTTCGATATATTCAAGTTTCAAGAACTTGAGCCGAGGGAACTCATTATCTCTCACTTCCCATTCAGCATTTTTAAATTCAACTCCATGCAGTTTGAGTACTTCAAGCTCGGGAAGGTTGGCAATGGTTGAAATTTCAGCAAGTGGCTGAGGAAAATTGCATAATGTCAATTTCTTGAGACAAGATGGGAAGTTGAACGTTGAAGCTCCTACTTGTGGAGTGTGGGAAAAGAGCAGCTTTAGTGATTCAAGTCGAGATAAGGAGTGCAATACAGGAAACCGATTTTTGTTCTTTCCAGGACCCCATGATTTGGCAAATACACATCTTAACTTTCGAAGATTTGGTGTTTTTTTCACTGTTTTTTCCATATTTTCCGCATTAGAAAAACATGGTGTTGAAAGCACAGCCAAATTCTCCAATTTTGAGTGGCTACCATAAAGGATTTCTTTTGCACCTTGAAGTTTGAACACTGCTTTATCACAAATGAATACATGTCTCAACCTAGCCAGCTTCCAAAAAGTATCTGGCAGTAATACTGTTCCTCCGATTCGTCTGACTATAAATGTTTCGATATTCCAAAGATTCTCTATAGATGATGGGACAGAACTCTTAGTAGTTCGAAGAGTAAGGTGTTGGGCACATGCCCATGTTGTCCAGCCAAAGGCCCAATGGCCTAATCCTATTCTCTTTTGGTTTCCAATCCTATTTGGAATTGGATTCGGTTTATTCCTATTTTGAGTGGGTTTTGGCTTTAAGAGAAAGCACCACTCATGATCTATAAATAAAGAAGATAAAGAACACCAAATTTTAACGTGGAAAACCCTTCAAATCGAAGGTAAAAACCACGGGATCACAAAGATCCAAAAAACTCCACTATAACAATAAGAGGGTTACAAAAGTTCTCCAAATTGGCTACACAACAAGGGCCAAACACGGAGCAACAATAGCAACAAGAGCAACAACTAATCAATTGAAGAAAGAGCATAATCCACAAGAACGAAGCTGCTGTTCGAGGCTCAAAATCAGATGCCACGAGCCTCCAAATCCGATCTCCATCGTTCAAATCCAAGACCAAGATGTTACGAACACTCAGCCAAAATTTCAGCCCGATCCAACGGTTAACGAATCGAAAAACGTGATTTGAAGTTGGCTGGTCGAAATAAAAATCTGCAGCAAAACAAATACTTTTCTTCTCTCTTCTCTCTTGATGAAAGCTCTCTCTAAACCACTCTTATGTGCTTAAGTCTTTCAAGACTTGTATCAATGAGCATAGAATAATTTTTCAAGGTTGTCCTATTTATAGATCATGAGTGGGTTTTGGCTTTAAGAGAAAAGGGTTTACTTTCATAGTCATCCTCCCTCAAGAAAGCCCGATTTATTGGAGCTAGTACACTCTGATTTGTGTGGTCCTTTTAAAGTAAAGTCAAAAGGTGGTGCACTTTACTTTGCGACCTTCATTGATGATCATTCTCGTAAGCTCTGGGAGTATCCTTTGAAATCTAAAGATCAAGCACTTGGCGTGTTTAAGGAATTTCAGGCCTTAGCTGAGAGACAGACGGGGAAAAAATTAAAATGTATTCGCACTGACAATGGTGGTGAATATTGTGGTCCCTTTGATAACTATTGCAAGGAACAAGGAATTCGTCATCAGAAAACTCCGCCCAAGACGCCTCAATTTAACGGTTTGGCAGAGAGGATGAATAGAACTCTAGTTGAGAGAGTTAGATGCTTACTTTCAGAGGCTAAACTTCCAAATACATTTTGGGCGGAAGCACTTAAAACTGTTGCCTATGTTATCAATTTGTCTCCTGCTGTTGCTTTGGATGGTGATGTCCCAGACAGAGTTTGGTTTGACAAAGATGTTTCTTATGATCACCTGAGAGTTTTTGGGTGTAAAGCTTGTGCGCATATTCCTAAAGATGAGAGATTGAAACTGGATGTCAAAACTAAGCAGTGCATCTTTATCGGTTATGGTCAAGATGAGTTTGGGTATCGTTTTTATGATCCAGTTGACAATAAACTTATTAGAAGTCGTGATGCAATATTCTTTGAAGACCAAACTATTGAAGATATTGACAAAGCTGAGAAGATAGATTCTGAGAGTAATGAGAGCTTAGTTGATATTGATCCAGTTTCAATTGCTAAGGCACCTATTGCACATGAACGAAACCAAGACAATGATGGAGATAGTGATCAAGATCAAAATGATCATCATGGTATAGATGTTATGGATGCTATAGTTGATGAAGTTGTGGTTGATCAGCAACCAATTCCTGCACAGGTAACTACTTCGAATGCTCCTGAAACCTCTCTTAGAAGATCTACAAGGGAGAAGCAAAAATCCATGCGCTTTCCTCCTGATGAGTCTGTACTTTTGACTGACATGGGAGAACCTGAGAATTATGATGAAGCCATGCAAGATAATCACAAAGATCATTGGATCGAAGCGATGGAAGATGAGATGAAGTCACTCCATGAGAATGGCACATATGAGTTAGTGAAATTGCCGAAAGGTAAGAGAGCTTTATCTAACAAATGGATATTCAGAATAAAGCAAGATAACCATACCTCTGCGCCTAGATACAAGGCGAGGTTAGTTGTTAAAGGTTTTGGCCAGAAGAAGGGAGTTGACTTTGATGAAATTTTCTCCCCTGTTGTGAAGATGTCTTCTATTCGTGTGGTTCTAGGCTTAGCCGCAAGTCTAGATTTAGAGGTTGAACAGATGGATGTCAAGACTGCTTTTCTTCATGGTGATTTAAATGGATCAACCTGAGGGTTTTGTAACTAAGGGAAAAGAAAATTATGTCTGCAAATTGAAAAAGAGCCTGTATGTATTGAAACAAGCTCCAAGGCAATGGTATTTGAAGTTTGAATCTGTCATAGAAGAAAGGGTACAAGAAAACTTCTTCAGACCACTGTGTATTCTTCCAGAAGTTCTCTGATAATGATTTTATTATTTTATTGCTTTATGTGGATGACATGCTTATTGTTGGCAAGAATAAATCCAGAATCGCAGTCCTTAAGAAGCAATTGAGCAAATCGTTTGCGATGAAGGACTTGGGGCCAGCAAAGAAAATCTTGGGCATTCAAATCCACAGACATAGAGACAGAAATGAGTTATTTCTGTCCCTAAAGCAATACATTGAGAAGGTACTCAAGAGGTTCAATATGACAGATGCAAAAGTGGTTAGTAGACCTCTTGCTAAACACTTCAAATTGAGTATTAGTCAGAGTCCATCTACTGATGAAGAGAAAAAGAAGATGTTTCGTATTCCTTACTCTTCTGCCTTTGGTAGCTTGATATATGCTATGGTTTGCACTAGACCAGATATTGCACATGCCGTTAGTACTGTTAGTAGATTCCTTTCCAATCGCGGAAAAGAACATTGGGATGCAGTAAAATGGATATTAAGGTATTTGAAAGGTACTGCAGATTTGTAGCTGTGCTTTGGCAATGGCAAGCCTGAACTTGTTTGTTACACAGACTCTGATTTAGGAGGCAATCTTGATAATTCAAGATCGAAGATCGACTTCCGGTTATTTGATCACTTTTGTAGGGGGAGCTGTTTCTTGGCAATCTAGACTACAGAAGTGCATAACTCTATCCACCACAGAAGCCGAATATATTGCTGTCACAGAAGGTGCCAAAGAACTATTATGGATGAAGGAGTTTATTAGTGATCTTGGCTTTGAGCAGCCAAGGTACAACTTATTTTGTGATAATCAAAGTGCTATCTGTCTCACCAAGCATTCACTTTTCATTCTAAGACCAAACATATAAATAGAAAGTATCATTGGATAAGAATGGCCGTGGAAGAGAAATTATTTGAGGTTGAGAAGATACACACTGATGAAAATCTTTCGGATATGCTGACAAAGGCGGTGGCTGCAGATAAACATGAATTTTGCAGAAAATTGGCAGGCATGAAGCCTGTTAATAGTTCCTCTACTTGAAGACACATTTGGCCCCTTGGCTGGAGGAGGAGTTTGTTGGGCTCATGCCCATGTTGTCCAGCCAAAGGCCCAATGGCCTAATCCTATTCTCTTTTGGTTTCCATTCCTATTTGGAATTGGATTCGGTGTTTATTCCTATTTTGAGTGGGTTTTGGCTTTAAGAGAAAGCACCACTCATGATCTATAAATAGGACAACCTTGGAGAATTATTCTATGCTCATTGATACAAGTCTTTGAAAGACTTAAGCACATAAGAGTGGTTTAGAGAGAGCTTTCATCAAGAGAGAAGAGAGAAGAAAAGTATTTGTTTTGCTACAGATTTTTATTCCGATTAGCCAACTTCAAATCACGTTTTTCGATTCGTTAACCGTTGGATCGGGCTGAAATTTTGGCTGAGTGTTCGTAACATCTAGATCTTGGATTTGAACAGTGGAGATCGGATTTAGAGGCTCGTAGCATCTGATTTCGAGCCTCGAACAACAGCTTCGTTCTTATGGATTATACTCTTTCTTCAATTGATTAGTTGTTGCTCTTGTTGCTATTGTTGCTCCGTGTTTGGCCCTTGTTGTGTAGCCAATTTGGAGAACTTTTGTAACCCTCTAATTGTTATAGTAGAGTTTTTTGGATCTTTGTGATCCCGTGGTTTTTACCTTCGATTTGAAGGGTTTTCCACGTTAAAATTTTGTGTTCTTTATCTTCTTTATTTTCGGGTTTGCCTCTTCCTCAACATAACAATATCTTCCCTTTCTGAATAAAGTTTTTTTTAGTCTAGCAGCTAATTCACTATCGTCTCTTCACTACGATAAGTACGCTCATCATTAGGATCATTCAAGATGGAAAGTAGCAAGTATCTGCGTGTGTATACCCGAGAAACACGACACTCTCCGCGAAAACTGAAATGGGAGACAATTGCTTTATCATCTTTAAAACTTTGGGCCAAGGTCGTCTTACCAATTCCAGGCATACCAATAATCGGGATAACATCTAGATTTCGTGATTTTCTAAGTAGTTTACCTTTTATGGTTTCCCTCATCTCCTCAAAACCCACCAATTGATCTTTGCCGGCGGCAGGGGAAGCAGTTTTCTCCTCCTTCTTTTCCTCAAGTTCTGTCAGCTCTGTCTTAATTAGATTAATCTCCTTAATGATGTCTGAGAGCCATATTTTTAGATACGTACGAGGAATCTCTGTCATTACAAAAGAACCAATTATGTACTCAACCTCATATGCCTTATTAATGAGTCTTGCAATAAAACCTTGAAGTTCCTCTCGCTTATCAATTCCTCGTACTGCTATGCCCTTGAGGGAAGTTTTGATAGATTCAAGATCCTCATACACCACTTCAAGCTAGTACTTCAAAGAAGCAAGTGAATCGTAGTGGCTGTAAAGAAGCTCCTTCAAGCTGTCAATGAGGAAATCGAAAAAGCCCAATGTATCATTCTTAGGCAAAAGGGATTGTACGTCCTCTCGGATGTCACGGTAAATTTCTGTCCTGACGCGCTGAATCTTTTCAGCCAAAAGAAGCAAGTCTCTTTTCCTTTCACCGTTGTTCCTTCCGATATTACACAATGAGTAAACAACGAGTCCAACATGAATGACTAAAGTCTCAACTCGTTTGAAGAAACGGACCCTCATACTATCCTAAATGTTGTTAATCAATAGCAACTCGTTGACAATAACGGTCAATGTGTTAAGCTGCTGCTCAGGAAAGATTTCTGTTGTATCTATATTCAAGGGGAAAACCTCTCTTAAATTGGTGGATGATCACGACCAACTACGCCTTATAAAAGACAAAGCGGTCGTTGCAAATATAATCCGGTTTTTAAGTCCGGAGTCGAATCCTCAGGGAACTAACCTATCTATTACAACTCTCAATGATATTATTATCAGCTCAAACAATTTCCAGATGCAAGATTTTTATCAATAAATATTGGGTTTTTGTTTAACTAATTCAAGATGATATTAAAACTAACAATATGCTAAGTCAAAAATAATTCAATGGTAAAAAGGTCTAGGGTATTGATTTCCCCAATTGCTAGTTTAGGTCTTAACTCTTTTGCTATAATCTCACTGTATTACTCTATGAGTATATTAGCTATGGGCTATTGCAATAATCTCTCGATCAACTTCAATAATTTACTAGAGCATTCTCTCGAACTACTCTAGCTGATAATTTATGCAGCTCTGAATTATCCCACCAAAGTTTCGTTATCTCTAAACCCACTTTTAAGTTCAAGTAATGAATCTCTTAAATTATCCAAAAGTGGTGTTGTTCAACAGCAGTCTAACCTAGTATTCTTTCTCAAGCAACACAAGGCAATTAGACACGATTAATCAAGGGCCCATTCAATTAATCACCATACAAAACATAGTTGAACAAACATATAATAAACCCGGCTCGATTATAACAAAATTGAGTCAAAACTTCATCCAACAATTGGTTCCATCAACCCTAGATCAGATGTTTAGCTACTCATAGCAAAGCAAGATAAAACTACAAAAGTATTCATAATATGCAATTAAAATAATAAAGAGAAGATAGAAAAACTCTAATGATTGGTTGCTCTTCTCCCACTTGTTCTAGCCTCCAAATCAATCTAAAAACAAGCTTAAACCTTGCTTGGACGAGTTTGTTGAGTTTATAAAGGGTTGTGATAAGTTTTCCCCGATTTACACTTTAGTCCCAAAATTTTGGGCAGTTACACAATCCACCGCGGCCGCGGTGAAATAGAAACATTCTGCCTCGCTTCCTTAGCCCACCGCGGTCCAGCCGCGGTCGACCGCGGTCGCGGTGGCTTCAAGCCCAGTCCTCTTTGCCTCTTTCTTGCTTATTTTCGCTCGGGGTCTTCTTTATTGGCTTTTTATCCACCTTTTTGACTCCAAAACACTCTATAGGCTCGTCCTAGCTTGGATTAGTCCCTGCGAAGCAAAAGAACACCAATTATAGTATTTTGTTATCATTTAGCTTTTAAAACAACAATAAAGCATGGCACAATTGGAGTGTAAATAACATCTATATAGCCTATTATCAGTGGAAATATGCAAAAGAGTCTCAATGAACCCAGTTGCCGGTTCAACTGAAGACATGGGAGGAGTGCTTGATGACAACACATTTTTCAAGATGCTCGTGTAGATTTTGCGGACCCCTGGCTCAATAGGCTTGATCCTTTTCTCAAGCAAATCAGAAACCAAATTAGTAAATTTTGGAGCAACTGATTTGCTGTCTTGAGGTTCTGGCAAATTCAGGAAGCAAATACATGCTGTGTGGATAGCCAAGACTTCAACATGACACAAAAATTTCTGCCAGCGGCTTTTGAGTTCTGAACTGAATTTTTCCAGAAAGCAGACAAAGTTCTTGAGCGCTCTCAACTCCTCTTTGACAAACTCAATTAGAGCCTTGACCTCATTTATTCATCAATGTTGACTATAGCAAGGCCGGACCGAGGGTGAACAATTTTACCAAGGCTAAAATTGTCTTATTCGCATGGTTTGAATTCATTTTATCTTTACTTGTTCAATCTAATCTAATTTATATCTTTGTGTCAAATTAATCCGCGTATCCTTAAAACCACTTATAAATTCAATTGTTATCCGATTTTGAGGGTAAACAGTTTGGCGCCCATTGTGGGGGTGAGGATAATAGTGGTTATTTGATACAAACATCTATAACACACCTTATTTTACACTTGTTCTTTGAAATGTCTCTGATTTCAGGCAGAAAACCAAAATGTTGAACTCCCAGTCATCCCCTCTCAATGTAGACGCCGAGTCCGGTCACCATGGTAAAAACAACAACGTGGCTCCCGGAAACAAGGTGCCCCCAGCCGATCTCGGCATAGTTCCGGTCGAGACCCGATCGACGCTAGCTCGCATGTGGCCATAAATGCAAATTTGTCCACTGATCCTGAGAACAACATCCGCAGAGATGTCCAATTGATTGCATGAAATACGTACATCGGTGAAGATGATGGGATCAATTTGTGGGTGATCTTCGAGATATTACAGGCCCAACATGCAACAATAACCCAGCTCTAGAACCAAAGCCACGCCTCGAGCAGAATCGATCCCGAACCATCCTGAGAAGTCATCCGCAGAATTGAGCTGATCACGGAGAGGCCGAATGAAATTAATACATGAACCAACCTCGAGATCATAAAGATGCTCGAGGAACAGACGAAATGAATAGAATCGGGAGAGAAGAAGATCGAAGCCAATGACAAAAAGGTGGAAATCTACAACTCCAAGGTCGACCAGATCCTGGGAGCACCACCAATCAAAGGGTCTGGATTCCAAGAATTTTGTTCAAATACCTTTTCCTCCAAGCGCAGCTCCGAAGCCGATCCCCAAGAAGTTCCGCATGCCCGAGATTCCTAAGTACAACAAGATGACCGACCCAAATGAGCTTGTGACCTCCTACACGTGCGCTATCAAAGGGAACGACTTGGAGGATCATGAGGTCGAGTTTGTCCTGCTGAAGAAGTTCGGAGAAACTCTGTCGAAGGGAGCTATGATATGGTATCACAACCTGTCTCCTAATTCTATTGACTCGTTTGGTATGCTTGTAGATTTCTTTGTAAAAACACAGGCTGGGGTTATCAAGGTTGAGACTGTTAGATCATATTTTAATGATGCAATTAATATGCATGTGCAGGAGTTCAAAGAAGTAAAAAGGAACTATTGGAACGACTATGTCGAACAAGGAAGGAAATTATTCAGAAGGCAAGCTGCCTGAAATACTTACGATGTACAAGGAAAGAAACAATACTACATCAGCAAATCAGGATTAGCTCCATGATTCTGGGAAATCAAATCTGCCATAATGGAATAAAGATTCAACGCAATCTGTGATTGATGAGTCAGATAAAATCACTGAAGAACAATTAAAGCTAGAAGATCCGGACAGCGGTCAAGATTGGAAGGTCCAACAATCAAGGAAGAATCCTGTCAAACCCGTTATCTGCCGAAGGAAAAGATCTGAAGAGAAGCAACAGATAGTTCTTTATTCTTGGAAAGAATCAACTCTTTCCAAGGATCAAAACCCTTGGGTTGACAAGCCTTCACCATTTATCCTTGTATAAATTCGCAGTGTAACTCCATCCTTAGTATACTTTGATCAAACCAAAATAACTCTCTTCATTCTACTGCAAACAAGCATAGTAGCCTATATAGATCTGCTGTGTAACAAGTCAGGGATAGAAAGAGGGCATACAACTGGTGAGGCATTGTATCAAACGAGTGCTAGAGAAACTGAGCGACATACATCAAATCTGTACTCAAAAGAAAACTTATTCACTTGAAGAGAAATCCCTTGCAACCCAAGGGGACTGGATTAGGATTCACATTAAATCCGAACCAGTATAAAAATTCCTGGTGTCTTTAATTTTTGCACTTACTTTCTGCTTATTAACTCGAATTACTATATCTGCAAGATTGCCATATTTAGTCGACTACTTAAGTTTTAAGTCAACTTATTAACGATTAACTTTAATTATCTACAATTCACCCCCCTCTTGTACTTTCAATTGGTATCAGAGCAAGGCTCACACTTTTGTTTTCTGCTTAACAGCTTGTGAGAAAAAGATCATGGCAAATCAGGTTATCATAGGAGCTCTCTTTTAGGAAGGAACTTCACTAGTAAGGCCACCTTAATTCAATGGACAACATTTCTCCCACTGGAAAATTCGAATGAAAATCTTCACCAAGCATACGACGTCAAGGTGTGGAGAGTTATCAAGAAGGGAAATTACCCACTGCCTGCCAGCACTCTACCACTTGGTGACCCTGATGACATAGACTCATACACAAAAGAACAACTGGAAGCTATCCAAATAAATCACAAGGCAAGAAATCTGCTTCACAATGCGATAAGTGGTGAAGAATATGAGAAAATATCTAGCTGTGATACAGCCAAAGAGATGTGGGACAAACTTGAGGTTACCTATGAAGGTACCAGCAAAGTAAAGGAAACTCACATCAATAGTTCACGACTATGAACTGTTCTTAATGAAGGAAGGAGAATCCATCGAAGAAATGTTTGCCGGTTCAGTAAGATAATCAACGACTTGAAAGCTTTTGGCAAACCTTACACCAGTGGCGATCAGGTTAGGAAAATTCTCAGAAGTCTACCAACCACTTGGCAGACCGAAGTGGTCACCCTGGAATCTCAAGATCTTAACAAGTTATAATATGATGAACTTCGAGGAGAGCTCATTGCTTTTGAAAGAACACACCTGAAAAAGACAAATCAAGAGGATTGAAAGAGAAAAGGGCCATCTGATCTCAAAAATCCAAAGCGATCATGGAGGCGAGTTTGAAAGTAAAGCATTTGAAGATTTCTGTAACGATCAAGGTTACACTCACAATTTCTCCGCACCCCGTTCACCACAGCAAAATGGAGTTGTGGAAAGAAAGAACAGAACACTTCAAGACATGGCAAGAACCATGTTATTAGAACATTCACTCCCAAATCATTTTTGGGCTGAAGGTGTGAGTACTGCGTGTCACATTCTCAGCCGTTGTCTCATAAGGCCTATTCTGAAAAAGACTCCTAATGAACTCTGGAAAGGTAAACGTCCAAATATCAGTTATTTTCATCCATTTGGAAGCAAGTGCTTCATTCATAACAATGGTAAGGATAATCTTGGAAAATTTGATCCAAGAAGTGATGAAGGTATTTTTCTTGGTTAGTCATTAAATAGCAGATCAATCAGAGTCTTTAATAAACGTACTTTATGCGTAGAAGAATCTGTTCATGTTATATTTGATGAAAATAATCCCTTGGTCGAGAAAGGCATTAATGCAGGTGACGAAGATCAAACTCAAGAAGTTCAGGACAAAGGAAAATCACAGGAGTCAACTAACCCTGCAGATGTGGTTGAGTCGACTAAACAAGTTAGCAATAACACTCCAGAACAACGTACGGAGTCGACTACAAGCACTGTTCGACTAAATGAATGGAGAAATGAAACTGAATATCCACAGAAATATATCATAGGAGATCCAAACGAAGGAATGAAAACCAGGGCTGCCCTTAAAAAGAAAGCAAATATTGCTTTGATCTCTCAAATAGAGCCAAAAAAGGTAGAGGAAGCTTTGAAGGATTCAAGCTGGGTGAAAGCCATGCAAGAAGAACTAGATCAATTCAGCAAGAATCAAGTATGGAAGCTGATACCCCGACCTGAAAATGTATCCGTCATTGGAACAAAATGGGTGTTCAGGAACAAACTGAACGAAGAAGGACAAGTCATAAGGAACAAAGCCAGATTAGTTGCTCAAGGCTATTCACAACAAGAAGGAGTCGACTACGATGAAACCTTTGCCCCACTAGCTCGATTAGAGTCTATACGAATCCTGTTAGCTTATGCATCATTTAAGGGATTCAGATTGTTTCAAATGGATGTCAAAAGCGCTTTTCTGAATGGATTCATCGAAGAGGAAGTTTTTGTGAAACAACCTCCAGGCTTTGAAGACTAAAAATTCCCTTATCATGTGTAAAAGCTTACTAAGGCCCTATACAGACTGAAACAGGTTTCACGTGCTTGGTATGACAGGTTAAGTACCTTCCTTGTTGATCATGGGTTCACCAGAGGTAAAATTGATACTACTCTATTAATTAAACGATCAACAGAAAGTAATCTTATCATTCAAATTTATGTTGATGACATTATCTTTGGTAGTGCTAACTCTCTTATGTGCAAGGAATTTGCAAACCTCATGCAAAGCGAATTCGAAATGAGCATGATGGGTGAACTCACATTTTCCTTGGGCTTCAAATTCATCAATCTGAAGAAGGAACCTTCATCTGTCAAACTAAATATACAAAGGAGCTGATCCAAAAATTTGGCATGAGCAATGCAAAATCAATTGGCACTCCTATGAGTCCGGCTACAAATTTGGATAAGGACGAACAGGGTACTCCAGTTGATGAAACAAAATACAGAGGAATTATTGGATCACTACTGTATCTAACCGCAAGTCGACCAGATATTATGTTCAGCTTTTGTAAATGTGCCAGGTTTCAGTCGGATCCCAAGGAGTCACATCTAACTGCTGTAAAAAGAATTATTCGATATCTTATTGGCACAGTATCTTATGGATTATGGTATCCTCGCTCTAACTCGTTTAAATTAGAAGGTTTCTCAGATGCAGATTTAGCAGGTGATAAAGAAGACAGGAAAAGCACGAGTGGCACTTGTCAATTACTAGGAAAGGCTTTAATATCCTGGAACAGTAAAAAGCAAGCATCAGTCACCTTGTCCACTACTGAAGCTGAGTACATTGCCATTGGTCAATGCTGTGCACAACTCTTGTGGATGTCACATAATTGGGTGACTATGAACTTTCCTTCAAACCTATACAAATCTTTTGTGATAATTCTAGTGCAATTTGTCTCTCTAAAAATCCTGTGCATCATTCTAGAGCAAAGCATATAGACATTAAACATCATTTTATTAGAGATCATGTTCTTAAAGGTGACATAGAATTAGCTTTTGTTGGCACTTCTGCCCAATTAGCTGATATTTTTACTAATCCATTGTTGGAGGAAAGATTTTGTTCTTTGAGAAAATTACTTGGCATCATTTATTTTTCAAAAAACTCTTAGGACCAAAGTGTTATTTTTCAAAAACTTGTCATAATTACTCCTTTTCAGTGCATTAATTACGCAGTCGGTTTTTCTCTCTCTTTGTATTCTATTTCCCATCAGTCTGCAGTCGAAGTTGGAAAGCCAATCATCACGTCGCTTCGACTGACACTCTTTCCTTTTCTGTACTCAACCGTCAAATCTCTTCTCTTTAAGTTAAGCCTTTTTCGGTCCCTTTCATCTCCACCTTCTTTCTTCAATCTGTTCCAACCCTCTCCTCTTCCATGGCAAAATCTTCCAAAAACCCCTCTGCTTCCACCAGAAAAAGTACCCGCTCAAAGGCAAAACCCACTTCCGCGCCTCCTGAGCAAGTAGATTTAGGGTCTGATCGTTATGAGGGCTGTGCCTCTTCTCAAGGAGCGTACTCTGAACACTCTCAACTGTTAGGAGAAAAAGCCTCTGGTAAGCGTCCCATGGAGGATCCTCCTGCCTCTTCCACTTCAAAGAAATCGAAGTTCGATTTCTCTGCCTCATTCGATTCCGACCTAAATTTCTGGGACACCCCAAATAGGGATTTTTTTATCTCTCTCAAGGACAAGCCCATCGCCCATGGAAGAGTTGTGGATTTTGATTATATGGAGTCCCTCAACTGCAAGGTAAAGGATCTTTTCGTGTATCAAGGGTGGGAAAAATTTCTCTCTATTTCTCCGCCTGAAGTGTATGAACCCCTTGTCTGTATGTTTTATGCTAATCTTCGTTCTAGTAAACCTGATAGGCTTGAAACTCTTGTTCTTGGTAAACCCATTGTTCTTGATTGTGGTCTGTTCGATTCTCTTTTCTTCTGTCGTTGCTCTGGTTTCCCTACCCTCTTTAAGAATGTCTGGCCTGAGAATTTTGAAATCACCTTTGACCAGGCTAAACAGTGTATTGCTGAAAATCCCTCTGAAACTCTTCCCAATCAATTAGGGCCTAGTGATGTGAGCTTTGAAACTAGGGTTCTTGCCCACATTGTTGCAACCACTCTTCTCCCCAGAACTGGTTTCTTCTCAACCCTCTCTCAAAGGCACACCTTCTTTGTCTACTGTCTCATCTCCAAACTCAAAATCAAGCTGTCCTCCTGGGTCATAAATTTTTTGATTGAGAGTGCTGAAGATCCAACCAGTCTTCCTTTCGGTATGGCCATCACCCATATTCTGGAAGCTCATCAAATTCGGCTTTCAGACTACCCTTTTGTTCCTGTCTTCAAGTGCTACAACTCTAGAGCCTTCTCGAGTATGGGGTATGTGAATGTCAAGGGTACCTGGGTTAAGAAGGGTGAAAGTGATGCAAATCAAACTCCTGTGGAAACCAAGCCTTCGTCTGCTGTTCTGCCCTCTCCCATTCCTGCCAACCTAAGTGAAAAGCTCAGCTCCATTGACTCCCAACTCTTAGACATCAAGTCTCTTCTGTCCTCCACTCAGTCGACTGTGGATGCTATTCATGCTATTTCAAAGGAAACAGGGTCAGATGTGTCTAAAATCAGGGTAGTTGTGCAAAGGGTAAGGGAGAATGCGGTTAAAGCCTTCAAGGAGGTGCACGACAGGCTGGATGGAATGAGTATTGCTGCCAACACCAGCTTTGAACAGTTGAAGGAGGCAATTTGGAACACTCTTACTTACTTTCTGCGTCGCTGAGATGGATGTGTTTTTCAGACAATATTTTTTGCTTAAACCTTGTTTTGGCTGTGGTTGGGCTGTGCCCGTGGATGTTTTTTTCTTCTTTTGCTTATGTGGATAATATTTTTGCAAAAACTTGTTGATCCCTCTTTGCTGATGTCAAAAAGGGGGAGAATATATATATTCTGGATTGTTAACGGTTTATGTGCAGGTTCACGTCGACTATGCATACATAGGGTCCACATATGTATTCTTTATTTGTTATACAGGTTAAGTCGACTATGCTACATGCATAGACAGTACTTCTTATTCTTTGAACAGGTTAAGTCAACTATGCTGCCCATGCATAGACAAGACTATATAGGTACAAGTCGACTGCACACATTGAGGGGGAGATCAAGTTCAGTTGACTACACACATTGAGGGGGAGCCAAGTCGGCTAGTACTAAACAGGGAAGTCAACTGTTGTTTACATCCTTACATTTATGTATATTATTTTGCCATCATCAAAAAGGGGGAGATTGTTAGATCATATTTTAATGATGCAATTAATATGCATGTGCAGGAGTTCAAAGAAGTAAAAAGGAACTATTGGAACGACTATGTCGAACAAGGAAGGAAATTATTCAGAAGGGAAGCTGCCTGAAATACTTACGATGTACAAGGAAAGAAACAGTACTACATCAGCAAATCAGGATTAGCTCCATGATTCTGGGAAATCAAATCTGCCATAATGGAATAAAGATTCAACGCAATCTGTGATTGACGAGTCAGATCAAATCACTGAAGAACAATTAAAGCTAGAAGATCCGGACAGCGGTCAAGATTGGAAGGTCCAACAATCAAGGAAGAATCCTGTCAAACCCGTTATCTGCCGAAGGAAAAGATCTGAAGAGAAGCAACAGATAGTTCTTTATTCTTGGAAAGAATCAACTCTTTCCAAGGATCAAAACCCTTGGGTTGACAAGCCTTCACCATTTATCCTTGTATAAATTCGCAGTGTAACTCCATCCTTAGTATACTTTGATCAAACCAAAATAACTCTCTTCATTCTACTGCAAACAAGCATAGTAGCCTATATAGATCTGCTGTATAACAAGTCATGGATAGAAAGAGGGCATACAACTGGTGAGGCATTGTATCAAACGAGTGCTAGAGAAACTGAGCGACATACATCAAATCTGTACTCGAAAGAAAACTTATTCACTTGAAGAGAAATCCCTTGCAACCCAAGGGGACTGGATTAGGACTCACATTGAATCCGAACCAGTATAAAAATTCCCGGTGTCTTTAATTTTTGCACTTACTTTCTGCTTATTACCTCGAATTACTATATCTGCAAGATTGCCATATTTAGTCGACTACTTAAGTTTTAAGTCAACTTATTAACGATTAACTTTAATTATCTACAATTCACCCCCCCTCTTGTACTTTCAGAGACTAGGAAGTCAGACCTTTTCAAGGTGAGATAGAAGGATAATGAGATGCTCAGAGAATTCATATCCTGGTTTCAAATGGAACAGATGATCTTCCTCTGGTCGCGGACGATTGGGCCGTTCAGGCCTTCACCTAGGGACTCAATGTTCGAAGCTCGGTGGCTTCATAACAGTTGAAACAAAATCTGATTGAATATCCGACTGTTACTTGGGCCGACGTGCATAACCGGTACCAATCTAAAATCAGGGTTGAAGATGATAAACTTGGGGCCTCTTCCAGGTCCGTTTATCAGTCAGAGCTATCGACAGAGTCAAGAGAGACATTGATCGTGAACCAAGATCGGACAGGTATCGATATCGACCATACGGTGGATACCGAAGAGGTAGTGGTCTGAGGGAAACCCTATGAGAAGTGAAAGAGAGTGATCGAAGTCAAAACAACCGGGGACTCATGAGCAAAAACGGTTTCAACAAGCCTATCGGGCCCAAGGAAGCGCCGAGATTATCGGAATACAACTTCAACGTCGACGCTGCCGCCATCGTATCTTCCATCGGACGCATCAAAGACACCAAATGGCCTCAACCTCTACAGTCCGATCCGGCCCAAAGGGATCCTAATCTAATGTGCAAATATCATGGCACTCACGGACACAGAACTGAAGATTTTCGACAATTAAGAGAGGAAGTAGCCTGTCTATTCAATAACAGACATCAGAGTTCTTAAGCGATCGAGCCAAGGATCATTTAAGGAACAGAGACGCTAATAAACAGGTCGAACAGGAAGAACCTTAGCACGTCATTAACATGATCATCGGTGGGGTCGACATTCCCTAGGGGCCGATATTAAAGCGCACCGAAGTATCCATCACAAGAGAGAAACAAACTTGGGATTATGTGCCCGAAGGATTTTTATCGTTCAACGACGAAGACGTAGAAGGGATCGTGCAACCCCACAAAGATGCATAATATATGTACCCATAAATAAATCTCGAGTTAGGCGTGTGTCAATTGATCCAAGTAGCTCAGCCAACATCATACGATCGAGAGTCGTGGAACAACTCGGTCTACAATATCAAATCGTGCATGCAGTTTGAGTTTTAAACAGGTTCAACATGGCATGTGAAACCACCAAAGGGGAGATAACATTACCAGTGAACGTCGCCGGGACCATCCAGGAAGCCAAGTTCTATGTAATCGAAGGAGATATGAGATACAATGCCCTATTCGGGAGGCCATGGATCAACAACATAAAAGCAGTACCCTCGACCCTGCACCAAGTGTTAAAATTCCCAACGCTAGGAGGGATTAAAACAATCTACGGAGAGCAACCAGCCGCAAAGGAAATGTTTATGGTCGAAGAGGTGATCCCGGTATCCGCACTTACAACAAAAGGTCCGGGTTCGATCACCGAGGCCGAAGCCAAATAGCAATTACCAATACCAGCTCCGACCCAACCGGAGAAACCGGGGGCCGATGAAGACGACGACTGCGGGGTCCCCAGGTCCTTCGTAATCCCTGATGATTCCGACGCCACCAAGTCAACGATCGAGGAGCTGGAACAAGTCGTGCTAATCGAGGACCTGCATGATCATAAGGTATACCTAGGCACGGGGTTAATTCCCGAGCTCAAGAAAAAACTCATTCAATTTCTTATAGCTAAGTGGATTGTTTCACTTGGTCCCACCTTGATATGACAGGGATCCCTCCGGAATTAACCACTCACAAGTTGAGCCTGGACCCGAAGTTTCATCCAGTCAAATAGAAAAGGAAACATTAGTCTGAAGTCAAACATGCATTCATCAAAGACGAGGTATCTAAACTCCTTAAAATAGGGTCGATTTGGGAGGTTAAATACCCGGATTGGCTAGCAAACGTAGTAGTAGTCCCCAAAAAAGGGAACAAATTAAGGATATGTGTAGACTATAAAGATTTGAATAAGGCATGCCCCAAGGACTCTTTCTTTTTGCCCAACATCAATCGCATGATCGATGCGATGGCCAACCATAAGATCCTCAGTTTTCTCGACGTCTATTCCGGTACAACTAATTTCGGATGGACCCAGGTGACCAGGAAAAGCCGTCCTTCATCACTAAGTACGGTACCTACTGCTATAACATAATGCCATTCAGACTAAAAAAGCCGGCGCCATTTACCAACGCCTAGTAAATTGGATGTTTGAATAACAAATAGGGAAATCAATGGAAGTTTACATTGACGACATGTTAGTTAAGTCCCTGCGAGCGGTGGACCATTTAAAACATTTGCAAGAAACCTTTGACATATTGAAAAAGTACAACATGAAGCTGAACTTGGAGAAATGCGCGTTCGGAGTCGGGTCCGGGAAATTTCTAGGTTTTATGGTATCCAATCGAGGGATCGAGATTAACCTCGATAAGATCAAGGCCATTGAAGACATCACCATTGTGGACAAAGTCAAAGTCATTCAAAGGTTAACCGGTCGCATAGCCGCCTTAGGCCGATTCATCTCGAGGTCATCCGACAAGAGCCATCGGTTTTTCTCATTATTAACAAAGAAGAATAACTTCTCATGGACTTCGGAGTGTCAAAAAGCCCTAGAGGAACTCAAACAATACCTCTCGAGCCCGCCTTTTCTTCACACTCCGAAGGTAGACGAACAACTATACCTATACTTGGCAGTATCCGAAGTAACGGTAAGCGGAGTCCTGGTCCAGGAAGAAGAAGGTACGCAATTTCCTATCCATCAGCCTTGGTTACTTCCGACACAGACCTCGCTATTTCGAGCTCTTTTCCAAGGGAATCCTGTTCAGCAATGGTCGAGCCTAGTTGACAATGGAGGTATTCGATTTGTCGAGCCCATGCTTCATCTTTCTCTTTTTCCACTCGGAGTTGGACCTCTGTCGACGTCAGCTTCTCCCGGGCGGTCTCCTTATTTGAAGCCAATCGGTCCATTTTTTCTTTCCAACCTTCGGCCATGGCCTTGACCTCGTTCATCTCGGCTCAGAGTTGGTCGATCCTGTCAACCTTCTGCTGGAACTGCGAGGTTTGGTCGTTAGTCGCCATGTCTAAATCGTCAACGCTAACTTCAAAAATCATTACCTATTCCACCAGGTCGGCATGCTCCTTCTGAGCCGCATCCAACTTGGCCAGGAGACTCTTGATAGTTTCTTCGTATTGCTCACTGAGAAGTTTATTCGTGTCCCTCTTCTCGGCGATCTCCCTGACCTCAGCCTTGAGATGGTTAGCCTCAGACCGGTACCGAAGAAAACTTTCATGATGAAGTACCGAGGCCTGCAAAAAGATAAAAGAGAGAAGACATGAGGGACATTAAAAACTAAGTCAGAATATGAAAGAGCGTAATGGCACATTACCCAGTTCAACGCCTACTGCGCTTCGTTGAACAAACACGGCGCATCCACCTCATTCATTTTCTCCTAGTCTTCTTCGGTTACCAAGAAGCAGAAATAGCTCGCTACTCCAACGGGGGCAGAAAGAACCCGCGCATCCTCCGAGACAGTGATGATTATTGCTTACGGTCGAGATCCATGCTCGGGGCGGGGATCTGATTGATTAATCTTGGGCTCAAGTTCAGCCCGCCGATCTCTGAAGATAGGTCCCTCCTCGGCACCTCCAAATCATCCAACCCGGAGAAGTCTTCCAGAGCGGTCGAATCCACACCTTCAAAAAAGAACAAAGGGAATCGTCCGCTCTGTGGGCCCCTTTGTTGGATCGCTCCTTCACCACTCTGGCTTCATAAAAAATGTACTTGGTGAACGAAGGAGACCCCAGAATATCTATGACACTAGGCGGACCGGAGCCGGCATCTCAAGAGGTCTTAGCCCTCATCTCTACATTGGCTTCCCGAACCTGAGGGAGATCAGCCTCCGTTGCTTCACCCTTGGTTGCCGCCCGCTCTTTAGGGGAGGTCGATTTATGGGCCACAAGAGTATCATCCATCTCAGGCTCATCCCTAAGCTGGAAAAGCAAGTCCGACTCGGGCTCTCGAGAGCTAGAACTATCATTTAGCTTACGGGCCAAACTTCTCCTTGGCTTCTTCTTCTCTGAGCTCGGGGAACTCGGAGCCCTCCTTTTCTTCTTCTCTCCTATTGCAACCCCGAGCTGTCCCGAAGTGGAGGGATCGACGAACAGGTCCCCGCCCCCTACTAAAGCCCTAAGCTCAATAGTCTTAGGCAAGCTTGCGAAACGAAAACAGAGGAAATGAGGATATGGTGCTAAAAAATGAGCCTAGTGTTACTTATTCGGGTAAGAGATCTTACCGTGGGAACGGGGCTTCCAGTGGACCTTCAAGAATTCACGCCACGTGCGCTCAGAACAAGGCATCTGTAAACAAATGCCCTCGATCCACTCCTTGGGCCAAGGAATGGCGTTTGGAACTAGAGCAAGAGCTGCACCACCGCAAATACTGATGAGGAAAAAGGAGATGAACATAAAATCAACATTTAAAGGAAAATTATGCTTACGTGATACATTCCACTTCTCGAGGAATGGCCTAAACTCGGCAGGGATCAAGTTTGAGGTCCTCACCCGGACAAAGTGTCCCAGCCATCCTCGATCTCAGTCCTCATCGATGCTTGATAATAGAGCTTTGCTGTACTGACGTACGAGCTTTATCAGCCCCCCCTCCCCCCGGAGATTCGGGGACTATACAGGCGGAGTAGATGAACGATAGTGAACCGACAGGTGTCGATTTTGTTCACAAAGGATTGAAAGAGGATTACGATCCTCCACAGCGATAGATGGATCTGACCGAGGCATACATCATACCTCCTATAGAAGTCTAGGATAACCGGTTCTACCCGGTCCAATGTGAAGAGATAAGTGTAAATACTCAAATACCCCTCCACATGGGTAGTAATGTCATCATCGGGCCCGGGGATTACTATGTCCTTATCCACCCAGCCGCAGTCCTTCCGAATCGCAGGTTGGACGTCTTCGATGATGGAGCAAATATTATACCTAGATAGCGCCTCATACCGGCCTTGCACCGACGAGGGCTTTTCGACCTTAAAGTCATCTGCGACCGTACACCCTCCGGGGATAAACATTTTTAAGGGAGGATCAGTAGCCGCACCCGAAGCGGATATCTCGAGGACAACTACATCGGGAGTGGTCTCCTCGACTTCAGTGGTCGACTACAAAGAAGAAGAAGCAACTTTTTGGGGAACAGTTTTGGAAGTTTTCGCCATTGTTATCTTGAAAAAGTTTGAAAAATATGAATAAAGGTTGGGAGATGAAAGGTAAAAGATCTGTTGAGAAAATCAAGTGTGTGGTTTGGGTAGAAAATAAGTAAAAGCTTGCAATTTATTGACAAATCTTGAAGAACGGAGATAAAAATACTGGAAGGCAGTGATATCCTGAAGATTCGAAGGTAGCATCTTGGTCAAAAGGTAAAAAATGAACGAAAGAGGGGGGAATTTTAGAGACTTCGCGTTGTTTCGCGTCCAGGGATGGCCTGCCGATGGCTGACACGCATATGATATCATTATAACGTGATTGACGGGACATTTTAGTTTTTTTGTCGTTTCTATCACGGTGTATTGAAGAAGGAATCGAAGTGCACATGTCGTTTCTCGTCATTTCCGTAAACTTACTCTCTGAGAAACGAGGGGACTATTTGTATACGGGTGAAACCGAGCCCACTGGATGCCACGATGTCCGATGAAGTAAACGAAGCAAGAGATGTGACGGTAAGGAACCGGAGTCGAGACAAGGAGCCCCTCGAGCCGGGGTCCGGGCAAAACGCCTGCCCTCGGGAATATCAAGATCATGACCCCCGGTTCGGCTCGAATTCCAAAGGCCTCAGAGAGAACTACCAGATAATCATGCACGACTAACAAAAGGCCATGATATCTGTGACCAGCCGGATGTCATGGCGTGAATCTCGGCACGTATCGGAGAAAATCGGTAACTAGTTAAACATAAATTTTTTACCTTTTATGGAATTGTACTTGTGGTAGAACTCCCATACTATATAAAGGGGAGCTTGATTATTCATTAGACACATTATAACATGCATATCAAGGCAATATACTCTTATTTTTTCTGTTATTCAAAGTTCTTACTTTTATTCGTCAATTCATCAGTAATATGAGCCCGAGATCGAGGGCATGCATTCCATTAAGCTGTTGTTAAGTCCGAGATCACTCCTCTTGATTGGTTTGACAATTTATCAGGTCCTTTATCTATTTAATCTAACGAAATTTATTGTTTGTATTAAATCAACCCACATATCCTTAAAACTACCTATAAATTTAATTGTTATCCGTTTTTTAGGGTAAACAATTTAATTCAAAAAATAGCGCGTCATTAAAATAATCCACCTAGCAGTCGTACGTGTGTCCCACCACTGTTAGGTATATTAGATAGGGGATCGCAACTATCAAAATGCCAAGTCTGAGGGGGTGGTAATTTGGACTATACAAAGTATGAGTGTGTACTGAATAAAATATGTCAAGTTTAAGAGATTCCCGAAGTTTTTTGCATTTAATAAAAGATGATTACATATCATAAAGGGAATATTAGTTTGGTCAATTGCATTAATGTTAAATGGATGATTAAAACTATTATAAGTAAATCAAAATAAGAGAGATGAGTATAATATTGTAAATCACATTAGGTGAGATTTGTTGGGGGTCATGGCTATCGAAATGCCATGTTTACGGGGTAACTAGAAAGTTTGAGTAACCGATAAATTAATCTGGTACGATTTTATGAAATAATCGAGTGAATATTAATCTGGTACAATTTTACGAAATAATCGAGTGAATCGAACCATTGACACGCCTTTTTGTGAGGACACTGGAGATTTAAAGGGAATTGTAGTTGGAGATATAATGTACTTGTTTAAACTTAAAAATGGATAACGATTGAATTTATATGTGGCTTTAGAGATATGTGGACTAATTCAATACAAATGATCAATGACGTTAGATAAGAAAATTGAAGATAGAATAAACAGTCAAACCAATAGCAATGTTGGATCTTTGACCGGCTATCAGCTTAACAAGTAACATGCCTTCGTTTCGGAGCTAAACACTTATGAAGAGCTATGAGTAAAATCAAGAACTTTGAATAACCTTTTAGAAACAGAGAAAACAAATGTATATTGCCTTGATATGCATGTTACAATGAGCCTAATGAATAATCAACCTCCCTTTATATAGTAGGGGAGTTTTACCCTAAGTACAATTCTAATAAAGGTAAAGATCTTCCTTTTCGCTAATTGTTGATCCACCGCTGACACGGGCCGAGATTCACGCCGTGATATCCGGTTGGACAAGGATATCACGGCCCTTCATTAATCGTGCACGCAATTTAGTAATGCTCTCCGAGGTTGTGGGACTTGAACTGGACCCGGGGGCATAGTTTCGATGGTTCCGAGGGCAGATGTTTTGCTCGGGCCTTGACGTGAGAGGCTCCTGTCCTCGATTACGACTCTTTGCAATCATGTCCTTGCATCATTTGCTTCACCGGGAAATCGGGGTACTCATTGGCCTCGGTTTTACCCGTACACAGATAGTCCCCTCATTTCTCAAAGAGTAGGTTTGCCAAAACCATAGATGCTCTCCGGTTCCTTCCTTCGTACGTTACGACAAAGGAGCCGAAACGTCCCACCAGTCGCGTCATTCTGATTTTGGACACGTGTCAATCATCGGCTGGTTGCCTTCGAATGCGAAGCATCGCCTACTCCTCTATAAAAGCTTCCATCCTTTGTTCTTTTTCTACTTTTCAGCCAAGCTTTTACCTTCGAACTTCCCAACTATCATCAACTTCTTTCATATCTTCATACCTTCATCTTTTGATCTTCAAATCTTCATAATTGCTCTTGGATTCTTGCCCAGATCTTCTTCCTAAATTCTTCATATTCCGTTGTTCAACTCTCAAATTTGTTCTTCCAAACCTCCATACTTCATTTTCATATCTTCAAATTTTACCAGCCAATAAAAGCCAAAACTTCCAAATCAGTTCCCCAAAAGGTTGCCTCTTCATCTTCCCAATCGGCCGCTGGTACTGAGGCGATCGATCCCAAAATAGTTATCCTCGAGGCGGATGCTCCCGATGTGGCTGCACCAAGTCGATAGCCTCCGAACCGTCTCCCAATCCCCCTTTGAAATGCTTGTTCTCGGGGGTTTCCTCTTTTGCGAATGACTTCAAGGTCGAAAAACCCTCGTCCAAGCTAGACCGGGGTGAGGGAGCCTCAAGGTATATATGCTCCATGATCGAAGACGTCCTTCCCGTGGTCCGAGAGGACTGTAATTGGGAAGGTAAGGACCTGGTAGTCCCCGAGCCTGAGGATGCCATTACTACCCCACGTAGATGGATATTTAAGTGTTTACACTTATCCCTTCACACCGGGCCCGGTGGACCCAATTATTCTGGACTTTCACAAAAGGTTCAAGGTGTGCCTCGGGAAAATCCACCCGTCCCTATGGAGGATCATGATCGTCCTTCGGTACTTCTTGAACAAGATCGATTCTCGTCAGTTCACCATCGACCATCAACTCCGTTTATACAGTCCCCGAATTTCCCGGGAGGGACTAATCGAGCTTACCTGTCGGGTCAGCAAGGCCCCATTTCGAGCATTGACGAAGACCGAGATCGGGGCTGGCAGGGATGCTTCGTTCGGGTGAAGACCGAAGATTTGATTGCTCCCGAGTTCATGCCATTCCCTGAGAAGTGGAATGCATCTCGTAAGTACAGCTTCTCCTTAAGCGTCGAATTTCCTTCATTTTTCTCCCTTTCATTCACTCTTGTGATTGTGCAGCTGTTGCCTGGGTTCCAAATGTGGCCCCCCTGGTTAAGGAGTAGATCGAAGGCATCTACAAATAGATGTCGTACGTTGAGCGCTCATGGCGCAAGTTGTCGAGGGGCAGATGGGATGCCTATTTTAATGGTAAGGTTCCCCCCCAATCGATTGTTATCATGTATTTAGCCCACATCATACTGACTTCTCCTCTTTTCTTTTATAGGTTTGACTAAGACACCGAGCTTAGGTCTATGGGAGGCCCACCGATCCCTCTATTGTGGGACAGCCGGGGCTACCACAGGGGAAAAGAAGAAAGGAAGAGAAAACCTTCAGGCTCCCCGGGCCTTGAGGCGAAACCAAAGAAGAGGGCCTGGGTGCCAGACTCCGATTCTCTTCTCCGGTTCAGGGATGAGCTGGAAGAAGACCTCATTTGCGTTGCCCACGGAACGACCCTTCCTGGGGAGCAGGAGGCATCTGAGGGGGAGACTCGTGAGGTCGACTTCCCTCGGACTCAAGAGGTCGATATGGAGACCCAGGGTGGGACTCCCTAGGACGTCGGCTCTGCTCCGAAGGAAGCGCCCGGTATAATTGAAATTATAGGGATGCCCTCCTACACCGAGTCCATGCTCAAAGAGGCCCAAGCAGGAAAGGGGAAGTCCAATGAAGGGATCCATGGCGCAGACGATCCCCTTCATTCCTTTTTGATGGTGTGGACTCGTCCACTTTAGAAGATTTTTCGGGGCGAGGTGACCCGGGAGCCCAAAGAAGGATACATCCTTGGAAGCTGGTGGGCCGAGTTCAAGCCCAAAACTGATTAATCAGTTCCCTGCTCTGAGTGTGGACCCAGTCCCAAGAGATTGGTTATCTTCACTATTTCGGAGGATGCCCGAGTTTTGTCTACTCCCGTGGGAGTAGCCAGTTACCTCCGATGCCTGGTGACCGAGGAAGACCAGGAAAAAATTAAACGAGGTGGATGTGCCGTGCCTTTTCAATGAGGCGCAACATGCACTGAACCGGGTAAGGCATCAATACATCTTTTTGGATTTTACTTTAGGTTTGGGTATTTCTCATGAATTTCTTTGTTTTGTAGGACTCGGTACTTCAGCATGAAAGCTTCCTTCGATACCGTTTCGAGGTCAACCAGCTCGATCTTGAGCTTAAGGAGCAGGCTCACAAAATCGATGCGTACAAGCTTCTCAGCGAGCAACAATATAGGGTCATTAAGGACCTTCATGCCGAGCTGGATAGGGCTCAGAAAGAAGCATCAGTCCTGAGGTGGGAGCATGCCGACTTGGTTGAAAAGGTAAAGGTCATTGAAGTTAGAAATGAGGAACTGGTCGTAGTGGCTAACGACAATACCTCGTAGGTCCAACAAGGCCGATAGGTGGAAGAGCAAGATGGATCTGCTGGTCCCGGAGAAGGAAACCGCCTAGGCGAAGCTATCTTCGATAGAGGTTCAACTTCGGGTGGCGAAGAAGAAAGCTGATAAACAGGCTCAACTAAATGAGGATCTCCAAGCACAGCTGGGCTCGGCCATCGCAGAACGGGACACCCTTGGTAAAGAGCTCGAAGCAACAAAGTCCAAGTTGGAGACAACCTCTACCGATGCTGAAGAGATGGTGGCCCAATACAAGGCCGATGTCGAAGCAGCCGAGGCCCGCTTGAAGACCAATGCCGAATATGTGAGGCGGTTGTCTCGAAGGGAGAACCTCGAAGAGATCCATGCCCGAGGCTTCAACCTATCTGCCGAGATCGAGGAGGCAAAAAGACTTGACGTTGAGGCGAAGAAACTAGCTGAACCCGAAGGTGAAGAGGGCTCCGAGGATTTCGAAGGATCCGAAGGCTCCTGCGGCTCTAGTGACAAATCGGGCTCCATTGAAGATCAAGCGTGAATGCCTTAGAATTTTTTTCCTCCGTTCTTGTGTTGTGTAGATATTTTTTGTTTATTTCGAGGCCATTTTTGTTGGGCTTATGTAAAGATATTTTGGAATATTTAAAATTCTCTCTTTCGGCATTTCAAGTCTCTACGTTTTTAGCATATTTTCATAGTTTCTATTCTTGCAAATATTTCTAATGCCTTAGCATATATCAAACGTAGTAATAATTCATTTGTTCTTTGGAGGTTCGAGCAGAACCTGACCTCGATGCAGTTTTTATTTGCTTGAAGATTTGAAAACTTGGAACAACCAGGAGTTTTCCCAAGATGCTTAAGTGTTCTTAGACGATGCTCTTGTCGAGGGTAACCTTTTGGCAGGTTTTGAACTTTGTTGAAGGCCTTACATTTTGTTTATGGGATTCGGATGTCTCCGAGCCATTTTTTAGGGAGCCGTAGCCTTTTAGGTTTAGGCATTACCTAATAGGTTTTGTGCCTCCGGGATGCCCGAGTTGCCCGAACTTATCTCGGTTGTCAGTCCCCGAGTGTGGTTAGCCCTTGGGCTTGGATAGGGGTAGCCCTTGGGCTTGATAGCCCCGGTAGGGATATCCCTTAGGCTCGATGCTTTAGGAGGTAAAAATACGTAATAGCAAGGTGGAAACTTACTTTCATTTCTATGTGTAAAATACATGGTCAAAGCTTGTCTTATGGCTAAGGTGGCCTACGCGGGCACGGTTCACTTGACCGTTTGGCCCTTGCAATAAATCCTAACCACTGGGCCTAGGCTGTTCAAGTACAAAGTTTCCTTCTTTCCTTGCTAAGAAGCTTATTTCCTTGCTAAGAAGCTTAACCCGAGGGGGATGACCCCCAGTATTCGAGGTCGATCTTGAGAGGGCTTAGATACCATTGATGAGACCATTGATTCCGATTTAAAACTAGTCTTCGATTCTAAGTTAGCACAATATACTATTGCCTAATTGAATACCTTATTGGAAAATCCATTTGAGACAAAACCGATTCAAGGGAAAAACAGTGCAACGCGTGTTTTCAGACCTAATAATCACATTCTCCCTTGGCTTTTACCTGCAAGTGTTAGTCTGATTCACAATATCATAAAAAGGTAAATGAGATCGTACCTTAGCAGTAGTACCGCTTTAAGTGTGTCATGTTCCAGTTGTTCGGTAGCGGTGCATCGTTTCCTGCTTCGAGTTTGTACGAGCCTTTACTGGTAATACCGATGACTCGATATGTTCCTTCCAAATTTGGCCCCAGCTTCCCCTCGTTCGGGTTCCGGGTGTGAAATGTTACTTTTCTTAACACCAAGTCTCCGATATTGAAGTGTCGGAGGTTGGATCTTTGATTGTAGTAACTTTCTATCCGCTGTTTCTGGCGGCCAACTGGATTAGGGTGGCCTCGCGCCTTTCATCCAATAGTTCCAGGCTCATTCTCATGGACTCACAATTTGATTCTTTGGTCGCTTATCGGAACCTAATGCTCGGTTCTCCCCCTTCAACCGGTATTAGTGCTTCGACACCGTAGACCAATTATAATAGAGTGGCCTCGGTACTTGATTTCGAGGTTGTACGGTATTCCCACAAGACTTCAGGCAGAATTTTATTCCTTTTCCCTTTGGCATCGGTCAATCTCTTCTTCATGTTTTGAAGTATGGTCTTGTTTATTGATTTCGCCTATCTGTTCCCACCAGGGTGATAGGGTGTTGCAAGATCTTTTTGATCTGGTGATCTTGAAAAAATTTGTTTACCTTGCTGCCGATGAATTGCTTCCCATTATCACACACGATCTCGACAGGTATCCCGAACCGGCATATTATGTGGTCCAAAATGAAGTCAATGACTTCTTTTTCTCGGACTTTCTCGAACGCTTGAGATTCGACCAATTTAGAGAAATAATCGGCCATAAACAGTATGAATTGAGCCTTACCAGGTGCCCATGGTAGGGGACCGACGATATCCATTTCCTATTTCATGAATGGCCATGGGGACAAGACCGAATGAAGTAGCTCTTCGGGTTGATGGATCATGGGTGCGTGTCTTTGGCAGCCGTTGCATCTTCGTACAAAGACCTTTGCATATTTCTCCATTTCAATTTAGTAATAGCGACCCTGATTATCTTACGAACCAAAAATAATGCCCCCGAATGGTTTTCGTAGGTTCCTGCGTGGACTTCTGTCAAAACATATTCGATATCTCCCAAATCCCAAGCATATGGCGAGTGGGTCGTCGAATGTTCTTCTGAACAGAGTCCCTACGGATAGGCTGAACCTGGCCGCCTTCGTGCGTAGAGATCTTGATTATTTAGGATCTGGGGGTAACTTTCCGATCTTCAAATAGTCTATGTATTTGTTTCTCCAATCCCAAGTTAAACTTGTTGAGTTTATTTCGGCATGGCATTCCTCCATCACCGATTTCATGAGATGTACGACCGTTTTTAAGCCAAATTCGTCGTCCCTAACCGATGAGACTATGATAGCCAGAGCATCGACCTCGCTATTTTGATCTCGGGGTACGTGTTGTAGGGTCAACTCCTTGAATTGATGCAGCGTTACCTGCAATTTGTCTAAGTACTTTCGCATTCGTTCCTCCTTTACTTCGAACGTCCCATTGACTTGATTTACCACAAAGAGGGAGTCGCACTTGGCTTCGACCACCTCGGCCCCAAGGCTTTTAGCCATTTCGAGACCTGCAATCATGGCCTCATACTCGGCCTCATTGCTAGTCAATTTCAAACTTCTAATAGACTACCCAACTAAGTTACCCGTAGGCAGCTTCAACACGATGACGAGTGATGATATGCTATAATTAAGTATTTTAGTCTCTTATTACACTCTAATTTACTACACTTTAATTGAGTTTGCGCTTTAATCGCTAGTGTTTTGCACTAATTGTGTATTTTATTCCTTGTAGGAGTGATTCCGAGCTATGTAGATGTTATGGAATGAATTCAAGTTATTTGGAGCTTTGAAGTCTGAGTAAAAGCCCAAGGAATTAAGTCGGGATCGTGTTCGGGGATCAACGATGATAGTTAAGAACGAAAGAAGAATCGATTAGGTATATTGTGCACTGTCTAGTAAACTGCACATAATTTTTTGCTCAGAATTCTATTTGAGCTCCAAAATATATGGTTGGAAATCTGATTCAAAGGGCTACAACTTTCGTGTTTTACGTTTTTCCAAATTCCAAACAGAACAGGGTGAACAATGCGCGACAAGTGCGCGGCCCCGCACTGGCCGCGGATGTGAGGCAGAAACTGGGTAAAATCCGCGGCCAAATCCGCGGGTGCCGACGTTCTGTCCGGGAAAACTGTCCTTTTTCACGTAGGAGAAGGTATAATTATTTGTACCCGACCCTACTTGGTATATATACGTAGAAAAATATTAATTTTGGGACTTTTGATATAATTTAGACCTAAGGAGGCTAAGGAGAACGGTAAGGAGGCAAGAACACACTAGGAGTAACGCGGAGAATTCCTCCACGAGTTTTTCCTTCCTTCTTCCTATTTTCATTATTGGTTTTGACTTCTAGTATTGTAATTATGCATACTATTATGAATAGCTAATTTGTTATCTAGAGTTTTGATAGAACCTTTTGTAGGATGAATTCTTGTTATGTTTTAATATAACTAGTATTTGGACACGTGCGTTGCACGTGTATCCTATATCAATCAGTACAAAAAATATATATTATATAATATTAAAAATATTCGTAATGAGTAATACCAGTATTGAAGGGAAAAAACACAAGTTCAAATTGATTAAGGGTGATCCTATTCAACTTATATTATGAACGCAACAAGATTATCCTCTAAACTTGGAACATTAAACAAATAAATTTACAGCTTTTCCTGTCACCAATTTAAGAGAAGAAGACGACAACGTACGTATGAAACTAAGAAGATTAGGCAACTATTTATGTATGGGATCGACTTTTACTTTTTAGTTAACCTAAAATATAGTCCAGATTTAAAAATCGATACATTAAAATATTATGAAGCCGATAATTAATTAAGTTTTTCTTATGCTAATTCGGTCCCAAAAATTTAGTCCGTCTTCAAGTTTTTTGGTTTTCAAAATCATTGTCCAGATATGACAGCCACTACATTAAAAATTTAAATCTTATGTAACCGCCCTGTATATTTAAATGGATGAAAGAAAAAGTCATAAAATTATCAAGCGATAGTAAAAAGTAACTGAAAAAGAAATAAAAATACCTAATTTAACATTTGAGGGTGAATTTTGTGTGTTGGAGATGATGATCAGACATGCAAAATTAAAAACAGTGTTCTTCGTGGAGAGAGATTTTTTGTTTTCAATTGACAATGATCTTGGTAGAAAAAATATTTAGATAATTGAGTTCATGCCTCTCATGATTTAACAGATAAATAGAGGAGAAAAGGTTGCATAAATGTATAATTACTGCTTTGAAGGTGAAAAGATCAAATATTAAATGAACATTTAATGGCATAGATAAAATATACTCCCTCCGGTTCACAATAAGTGTCCAATTTACTTTTTCATTTTGGTTCAAAATAAGTGTCCAGTTATGTAATCAAGAAAGAATTCAATTTGTTTTTACAAAATAACCCCTATGTACATATCCTTAAAAAGTTTTCTTACTCCTCACATTAAATATTTAATTAGAGGTAGTTTAGTCATACTAGGTATTTTTGTATAGAATTTAATATTTTTTTAATGAGCGTGCTAAAAGTAAATTGGACACATGTGAACCGGAGGGAGTAAAGAGTAAGTAGTGAAAGATGCAACAATTTTAAGGAATTGAATAGGCAACACGAATTGAAGATATGTGAGGCCTTAACGGAAAAACCTTTAGAAACATGAAACCCACATATATAATCCAAACGTCACAATTATAAAGAAATGAATTGGCTGCATGAATTGAAATCAGCTTTACTTTTGTATCTGTACTCTTTATTTTACTAATTATTGGAAAATAAATTTTTATTTTTTATACCAAATATTACTGCATGAGTAATATTCAAGTGAAGGGTAAAATAGTCACTTAGTTTTTGATGGACATTTTAGTAATTTAATTTTGACTTAAAGGCTTCACACTTATATTATAGTATGATTTAACATTTGGATTTATCTACTTGTTCAACTACGTACTTATTTCAGTTGATTGAATGGCTATCGATTGACTGTGCATATTTATTATGTGTTGCTTGAGAAAGGATACATATTAAGGTGGTTGTTAAACAACGTCACCCCTAACGTAGGTGAGAAATCAATACAGTGGGTTTAAAGGTAGGTTTAGAAATAACAAAGCCTTAACGTGGTCATAGTGAGCAGTTAGATGAAGCCAACTAGCGTAGCTCGAGAGAATATGTCTAGTAAATTATTGCAGTTGCTCGAGAGAGAATTACGGCAGCTAAAGTGATCACGATCAGTAGAGAATACATAGGCAAAATTATAGTGAACATAGCGGGAAGGATTTCGACAATTGGGAAAATCATAACTCTAGACCTCCTTAATTTAGTCTCCAACCCTTTGTCTCATTGGTTGATAATTTTACCGCTTTCTAGTATTTTCTAGTTAATTAGTTAGAAATATAAATCTCAATCTTTATAATTTAGAAAATTGTTCAAACTTGTCTTCTTAGTGATATTAAACAGATAAAGCCAAGCCTTAGTTCTCTGTCCGATTCGACTCTGGACTTTTAGACCGGATTATATTTGCAGCGACCGCTTATCCTTTTTAGGACTAGAGTTGGGCGTGATCACTGAGTCTGGACCCTTTTGCATTTGTGGCACCGTCCTTAAAGAGGGTCTAGACCCCGAGGAAGTCCACGAGGTTAACAACAATTTCTTTTCGACTTAGGGTATTAAGGCCGGTGTAAAGTCGACCACGAAGTCTGCCAAAATTTGAGATATGATGGCAGTCCGGAGTCGATATTCGATATCGTACCCGCTAATTTCTACAGCCCATTTGGCCAACCAGCCCGAGAACTCGGGTTTGTCCATTATGTTCCTTAGTGGTAAGAAGTTACGACACATATGTGTGGCATTAAAAATACGAATTTAACTTTCTAGAGGCGCTTCGCAAAGCGAGCGCCAATTTTTTTAGGTGAGGATATCTTGTTTCGGCCTCACCTAGAGTTCTACTAACATAATAGATAGGAAATTGTGCACCTTCCTCTTCCCAGACTAAGACTCCACTTATCGCTACCTCGGATACCGCTAAGTACAGGTACAACTTCTCATCCGCCTTTGGAGTATGGAGCAAGGGTGGACTCGAAAGGTACCGTTTGAGTTCTTCCAAAGCTTGTTGGCATTTCGGGGTCCAAGAAAAATTATTCTTCTTTTTTAATAATGAGAAGAACAAGCGACTCTTATCAGAAGACCTTGATATGAACCGGCCCAGGGCAGCTACTGATAACTAGGGAATATGATGCATTTTACACTCCTTCATGCTCAAGTTTTGATTAGAAATGTATACAAAATAGTCCCAAAAGGCTCACAAGTTGTGCTTGATTGCATGTTTGATCAACAAGGTGATAAGGTGTCAAAGATCAGCTCAAAAAGGAGTGAAACTTGCACAAGTACGAAGACAAAGACAAAGCTCAGGCAAAACAGGGCCAGTGCGGCCGCACACCATTCTGTGCGGTCCGCACAAGTGAGGTTCAGAGAGGCTGACATTCAGGCTAAAAGGCAATGCGGCCGCACGAGGTTTTGTGCGGTCCGCACTAGGGTCAATGCGGCCGCACTC
>NC_031991.1:29934152-30007861 GCF_001879085.1 Nicotiana attenuata
TTACTTGTTAATTGCACCAAATTCACAAAAACTGTCTGGCCGGGAACCACACTAGTGGATCCTGACGGGGTGCCTAACACCTTCCCCTTGGGATAATTTCAAGCCTTTACCCTATCTGGGTTATCAAAAAATGTAGGAGTAGCTAGACCCATCATCTAGGGTTGTGGCTCAACCCTAGTGTGGGTAATTAATGGGTCTTGTATTTTAGGGCTTGATTGACTATGGGTGTTTGATATTTGGGCTAATTTCATATTTTATTGCTAAATTAGTGGTTGCAAACACTAGTTTGTGTTTAGTTGACTTTTGCTCTTCTTGAGAAAGAGAGCCTAAGTCTCTAAAACTAGTCCAACAAGGAATTGGGGCGTACTCAAGAGAATTGATAGCCCCAATCAAAGGGTTAAACCGAGAGATCGTAATACCCGACTTGAACCTTAATTGCTTGTGCAAATTTGCATACCCAATTGGTCTTGAGAAAGCCAATTCGGGCAAAATCACTCGAACTACCGAGAGGTATAGAGTGAGTAGAATCGAGCAATGGTTATATCATACTCCCCAAATGTGTCAATCTAGCTTTAGACTCAAGAATCCGTCAATTGACCGCCTAGGCGAAAGTCACTACCCTAGTGCCTTTTAATCATTTGAATAACTCGCAATAGTTTAATCCTAGCTTATAGTAGTTTAATTGAGCATTGTAGTTTATAAAATTAGAATTATAATTAAAACCAAAAATGTGTAGAAGTGCAATTTGGAGCAAATACACAACTCCACTTTAGATAGACACCCAACTTCAATATCTAGCTCCCTGTGGAAATCGATCCCGACCCTAAATCGGGTAAAAGCTGCTTCGACCTCTCTCGCTACTTAATAGTAGTGCAGGGTTGGCTGCGATCACTAAGCTAACGGTTTTGTCTATCTATCTAAATAGTTTTGTGTTTTGTTCTTCTTTCCTTCTTTGTTACTAATTTGTGTGTGTCACAACTTCAGGTACGAAATGGCATTAAATGCTAATGACCCTTTTGGAAACGTGATCACGGGGAGGAGGTAGATGATAGTGGAGAGGATGAGGTGCCTCTTGTACCTCAAGGACAACGTAGAGGCCGCCAGGACAATGCAAATGAGAACGTCCCAGACCCTCCTCCGCCACCTCCAAGAGTGGCTCCTACAGTTCTTCCCAACCAAGGCTATGCAAGTACAATTGTTCCGCCCCGGATCCGGGTGGGCAATTTTCAAAGAACCAACGTGATGCTGACATTGTTGGAGCAGCGTGGGTACTTCACGGGCGCTGCCACTCAAAATGCTTACAAACATCTTAAGGGGTTCGTGGATACCTGTTGGGGGAGCAAGCAGACTAATGTGTCGGAGGATGCACTCCGGTTGAGACTCTTCCCATTTTCACTTAGAGGGAAGGCGTTAGATTGGCTTGAGCGACTTCCCAACCATTCCATCACTACTTGGGATGAGTTGGCCGACAAGTTCATTGCAAAGTTTTTCTCACCGGGGCACATGGCAGCACTACGGGATGAGATCTTAGCCTTCAAGCAGGAGCCCACCGAACCATTGCACGAGATTTGGGAGAGATATAGAACTATGGTGAAGGAGTGCCCCAACAAGGATATGACCGAGGCTATGATACAACAGACCTTCTATCGGGGCATCAATACAACGAATCAGTGCATAGTGAATCAATTGGCTGGGGGTAATTTCATGAAGCTGCCTTATGATGAAGCTTGTGCTATTCTTGACGAGATGGCTGACACATCCTCCGCTTGGCAAAGTAGAGCCAATGTGCCACAGGGTGACCCCACGGTCATTCATTTACATAAAGAACTACATGACCATGGACAGGCCATAGCAGAACTTACAACAACAATGAACCAATTAGCAAAGGCACAATTGCAACAAGTTCAGAATCCTCTCCAAGTAAATGCCATGGAGGGTGTCAACATGCTTGTAAACAATAGAAGACAAAGAGGTCAACAGAACCAAGGGAATTCGGATCAATTTGATAATGGCTGTGGTGGATTCCAAGATGATTATTATGATGGGCAGAACGAAGAGGTGCAATATGTGAATAATTACCAAGGCCAAAGAGGCAATTCTTTGAACCAACAACAACAATGGAGATCCCACGACAATTGGGGTAACCAACAACAAGGCAACAATAATTGGAACAATCAACAACAAGGGAACAACAATTGGGGAAATCAAAATAACAGTCGGAACAATCAGGGAAGCTGGGGCAACAACAACAATTGGGGTGGAAACAACAACAACCAGGGTGGATGGAACAATAACCAAGGAAATCAGGGGCAAGGCTTTCAAAGGCCCCCAATGTACCAACAACCGAGCAACCCACCGCCTTTTCCATCCCAGGGTCCTAGTTCTTCCAACAATGAAATGGGTAGAATTGAAATTATATTTGAACAGATGATGAAAAATAATGCTGACTCCGATGCGCAATTGGCTTCTCACAATACTTCAATCAGGAATTTGGAGGTCCAGCTAGGCCAAATCTCACAGTCCTTAAATACTCGCCCTAAGGGGGCTTTACCGAGTGATACGGTAGTTAACCCAAAGGGTGGTAACAATCATGTTATGGCGGTAACTACAAGGAGTGGACGAGGCGGTGATGTGAATGCCTCCAAACAAAAGCAAGTTTTGGGTGATGAAGTTGAGTTGCAAGAAGATGAAGTTCCTTTGGTGGTTGAGAATGTGGTTGATGAAAATGTGAACGAAGAAGTGAGGATTGATATTCAAGATGCCGAGGTGGAAACGCAAAATGACGTGAACCCGTCTAGGGAACACGTAATAGACATGCCGGAGCCGGTTGTGCCAAAAGCCAAGGCACCTGACTAGGCCACCTCCACCTATCCTCAGAGGCTAGCCAAGCAGAAAAATGAGAATCAATTCAAAAAGTTCATTGACATGATGAAAAGCTTATCCATTAATGTGCCTTTGGTGGAGGCTTTAGAGCAAATGCCTGGCTATGCTAAATTCATGAAAGATTTGGTGACAAAGAAAAGATCCATGGACTGTGAAACTATCAAGATGACCCACCAAGTTAGTGCTATAGTACATTCAATGGCTCCGAAGTTAGAGGACCCTGGTGCTTTCACTATCCCTTGCACTATTGGGAGTGCAGACTTTGCTAAAGCTTTGTGTGATCTAGGGGCTAGTATCAACTTGATGCCCTACTCAGGTTTTAAGACTTTGGGTATTGGGCCACCGAGGCCAACTTCCATAAGATTGCAAATGGCAGACAGATCAATGAAGCGACCATTCGGTGTTGTTGATGTGCTTGTCCGGGTGGACAAATTTATCTTGCCAGCTGATTTTATGATCTTGGATTGTGAGGTAGACTATGAAGTCCCGATCATATTGGGGAGACCTTTCCTTGCTACATGGAAGGCTCTAGTTGATGTTGAAGCAGGGGAATTCACTTTCAGGGTGGGTGATGAAAAGGTCGTTTTTCATATGTGCAAGTCAATGAAGCAGCCCAATTGTACAGAAGTGTGCTCATTTGTGGATCTTGTCACGACTGTGATAATTGATGATACGAGTGCAATGATCAATGTGGAGGACCCTTTGGAGGCCGTATTGTTGAATCATGATGTCAATGATGACGAGGGCCGAGTGGAGTGCCTGAATACTTTACATGGAATGGGATCTTATTCTTATGAGCCTAGGAAACTCTCTTTGGATCTTGAAAATAGAAAGACCCCTCCAACAAAGCCTTCAATTGAGGAACCTCCAGTGTTGGAGTTGAAGCCACTGCCTCCACACCTCAGGTATGAATTCTTAGGCCCTAATTCAACTTTACTAGTTATTCTTTTCTCTTGTCTTACTAACATGCAGGTAGATGCCACATTGGCGGTGCTCAAAAAGCGAAAAAAGGCAATTGGATGGACTTTAGCTGACATTCAGGGAATAAGCCCCGCATTCTATATGCACAAGATTATTCTGGAAGATGATGCAAAACCCTCCTTGGAACATCAAAGGAGGCTGAACGAGGCAATGCAAGAAGTTGTGAAAAAGGAGGTGATCAAGTGGTTTGATGCCGGAGTGGTGTACCCTATCTCTGACAGTTCGTGGACTTCACCGATGCAGTGTGTGCCAAAAAAGGGTGGTATGACCGTGGTGATCAATGCTAATAATGAACTTATTCCAACCCGAACAGTGACTGGATGGAGGGTGTGCATGGACTACCGCAAGCTGAACAAGGTGACCCGCAAGGATCACTTCCCATTGCCTTTCCTTGACCAGATGCTTGACGTCTTGCTGGGCGTTCCTTCTATTGTTTCTTGGACGGTTATTCAGGGTACAATCAAATTTTGATAGCTCCAGAAGATTAGGAGAAGACAACCTTTACTTGTCCATATGGCACCTTTGCCTTTTCTCGGATGCCCTTTGGGTTCTGCAATGCACCGGCAACATTCCAACGGTGTATGATGGCCATTTTCACCAATATGGTGGAAGATAATTTGGAGGTGTTCATGGACGATTTCAGTGTTGTGGGTGATTCATTTGATGAGTGTCTGAAAAATCTGGATAGAGTGTTGGCCCGGTGTGAAGACACCAATCTTGTGCTAAATTGGGAAAAATGCCACTTCATGGTTGAGGAGGGCATAGTGTTGGGTCATAAAATTTCAAAGAACGGTATTGAGGTTGACAAAGCCAAAATTGAGGTGATTTCAAGACTTCTTCTCCCCCACTTCTGTCAAGGGGGTTAGAAGTTTTCTTGGGCATGCGGGGTTCTACCGGCGATTTATGAAGGACTTTTCGAAGGTAGTGAATCCTTTGTGCAAGCTGCTAGAAAAGGATGCCAAGTTCGTGTTTGATGAGGGATGTATGCAGGCCTTTGAACTTCTCAAGCATAAGTTGACCACCACCCCGATCATTACTGCACCCAATTGGAGCTTGCCTTTCGAGCTCATGTGCGACGCGAGTGATGTTGCGGTTGGGGTAGTTTTGGGTCAAAGAGTGAACAAAATATTTCATCCAGTGTACTATGCGAGCAAGATAATGAATGAGGCTTAAAGGAACTACACGGTAACTGAGAAAGAGCTGTTGGCTATTGTGTTCGTAATGGAAAATTTCGGCCATATCTTATGGGAGCCAAGGTCATAGTGCACACCGATCATGCAGCTCTTAGATACTTGATGACAAAGAAAGACTCCAAAGCTAGACTGATGCGATGGGTCTTATTACTTCAAGAGTTTTTGGAAATTATGGACCGGAAAGGTAGTGAAAACCAAGTGGCGGATCATTTGTCCCGCTTGGAGGAGGAAGGAAGGCCGTGTGATGGCCTAGAGATCAATGATGCATTTCCCGATGAACATCTACTTTCTGTGTCGATGAGTGATATGCCATGGTTTGCGGATGTTTCTAATTTCCTTGTGACTGACATCATCCCGTGTGAGCTCTCTTCTAACCAAAGGAAGAAGCTCAAATGGGATAGTCTGGACTTTTATTGGGATGAGCCATACCTGTTCAAGATTTGCACTGACGGAGTCATTCGGAGGTGTGTCTCTGAGGAGGAGCAATCGAGTATCTTAGAGGCTTGTCATTCCTCTCCCTATGGTGGCCATCATGGCAGGGTGAGGACAGCTTTGAAAGTTCTAAGTTGTGGGTTTTATTGACCAACTTTGTACAAAGATGCAAGTGATCTCGTGAAAAGGTGTGACCAATGTCAAAGAGCGGGCGGTATTTCGAAAAAAGATGAGATGCCTCATCTTTGATGTTTGGGGTATTGATTTCATGGGCCCATTTGTAAGCTCGTGCAGAAATACCTAAATTCTTGTAGCGGTTGACTATGTCTCAAAATGGGTCGAGGACAATGCCAACTTTCATTTGAGGGGGTAGGCCCTACTTTGATTTGGTATGGATGACTGTATATATTTAACAGATCTTATGCTTTCTTTATTTTTCATCTTTGGTATGTATATAATTTTGGTACTTCATTACATTTTTTGTACTTTTCACTTTGGGTCTGTATATAAAAGTTATGTTACATTGTATATATTCATCCCCGTATTGTATATTCGATTAAAAACCCCCTCTTGTACATGTTCATTCTACTTTCCGATTCTTTCTCTTCCGTAGCTTCTTAGTTATGTTCATTGCTTCTTGTTTTGAACGTTTGCAATAAGCCTTTGGTTTTCTTAATGCCACGGTTCTTTCCAAAGGTGGAATTTGTGTGAACCGGATGGCTCTTCCCAATGTTAGATGGCATGACAACCTTCTTAAGGGTTTGAGTCCGTTTTTCTTTTTGTTTTTAGTATTTAGTGGTTAAGGGTGCCTCAAGTAAAGCTTCACTTGGGCCTAGCACAGTTGCCTTTGATCTCATGGTCAAAAACAAATTGTTGTGTTTAGGATGGTGAAAGTCGTGACTTTGAGACTCTTGTGTTGACCGATAATCATCAAGTGGTTTTTCGGGACCATTGTATGCTCAAATCTTATCTAAGGTTGTTGTGGGCCCCCGACTCCGTATTTTAAGCAATCCCATAGCTTGTGTGGTGAGAAATTGCATTGCAAGTCCAAGTCCTGAGCCATTGGTCTAGAACTTGCCCTGAATGTGTGTTGAGGCAAAATCCTAAGTGAATTTTGACTTGAGATATGATTATAGGCTCTCCTTGATCCAAATGATAGATTGAACACTTCCATAGCCTACCAAAGATAAAATCCCTAGTCAACCCTTTTGAGCCTTAAAACTTTTTCCTTCAAGAACCATGATACAAGCCTTTACCCGTTCTAAAAGATACCTTCTCTTGGCACCCGATCTTTCCTTAGCACATGGAAAAAGTATATGTTTGGGGGGAGAGACGAGGATTGCAACAAAGTGGTAAAAAGGTGCAAAATGAAGAAAAGAAAAGGCAATGAAAAAGAAAGAAAAGCAAAAACACAAAAAGAATACTCAATGTGGAAATGAATAAAAGGGATTCAAGAAAAGCAAAGAATGAAAGGTGTGAAAAATTGAAAAAGGAAAAAAAAAATTTGAAATGTATAAGAAAGAGTGACAGTGTGTTTCTCTAACCCCTTGAAAGAAGTGAAAAGACTCAAAAAGTCAAGTGATTTTGTGCCAAAATGAAACAAAAGAAGTGCTTAAGGGAAGATGGAACCTACTTAGACCAAACATTGCCTACCCAGAACCAAAAGCCTTCACCATGACTCCACAAACGCCCTATATGATCTCTAGTTGAATGAAGCTTATATTAGTGGAGACTCACATAAGGGGCAAGCATATGGTACTTAGAGCCGGACTTGTTACTTTTCTTTTCGAGAGATGAGTGAATTGCCATTAACCTCGTTCTGAGTGCCACTATTCTAAAAGTGAGGTTTGCTTAGGGAGAGCTGAGGATGTGTGAGTTTGGGTTCCACAATGACCAAAGTAATAGAAAGAGTTCTTTGATGTGTCGAGTCAACTCTTGATGCTCTTGTGTCGGACTTGATCCATGGTGTTTGAAAGAGTAAATGTTGTTAATGATTCGTTTGTATTGAGGGAAATTGTTAGTCCCAATTGATGCTAGATGAGGTCACTTTAGGATAGCTGAATTTTCTTGGATTTTCTCTTAAGGGGTGGGTCTTATTTTGTTTGCTGGAGGACAAACAAAAGCTTAAGTTTGGGGGAGTTGATAACTAGGGAATATGATGCATTTTACACTTCTTCATGCTCAAGTTTTGATTAGAAATGTATACAAAATAGTCCCAAAAAGCTCACAAGTTGTGCTTGATTGCAGGTTTGATCAACAAGGTGACAAGGTGTCAAAGATCAGCTCAAAAAGGAGTGAAACTTGCACAAGTACGAAGACAAAGACAAAGCTCAGGCAAAACAGGGCCAGTGCGGCCACACACTATTCTGTGCGGTCCGCACAAGTGAGGTTCAGAGAGGCTGACATTCAGGCTAAAAAGCAATGCGGCCGCACGAGGTTTTGTGCGGTCTGCACTAGGGTCAATGCGGCCGCACTCGAATTAGTGCTGTCCGCAGAGAGAAGATTCAGAGAGTTGCCAAATCCAGGGTTGAAGACCAATGCGGTCCGCACTCCATTTCATGCGGACCGCACTAGAAGCCACCGCGGCCGCACTCGATTCCGTGCGGTCTGCATTGCCCAAGTTCAGAGAGCAGTTTTGTCAAGTCAGAGCCTTAATGCGGCCGTACGTGATTTTGTGCGGTCTGCACTAACCCCCCAGGGGTATTTTTGTCCAGATTTGTCAGCTTAGTATAAATAGCTTCTTTTCTATTTTTAGGTTAAGCAGTTAGTTAGCACGGACGGCTGGGCTCGTGGGTTCGAATATTTTAGCTGTTTTGAGTAATTTTTGCTGTGTTTCAACATTGAATCTTCATGTTTAATTTAGCAATTAATTAATATGAGTTTTTCTTCGTCTATTTCTTTGTTTTTGTCTCTAATTATGAGTAGCTAAACCCATCAGCTAGGGTTGTGGCTCAAACCTAGTGTGGGTAATTAATGGGTCTTGTATTTTAGGGCTTGATTGACTATGGGTGTTTGATATTTGGGCGACTTTCATGTTTTATTGCTAAATTAGTGGTTGCAAACACTAGTTTGTGTTTAGTTGACTTTTGCTCTTCTTTAGAAAGAGAGCCTAAGTCTCTAAAATTAGTCCAACAAGGAATTGGGGCGTACTCAAGAGAATTGATAGCCCTAATTAAAGGGTTAAACCGAGAGATCGTAATACCCGACTTGAACCTTAATTGCTTGTGCAAATTTGCATACCCAATTGGTCTTGAGAAAGCCAATTCGGGCAAAATCACTCGAACTACCGAGAGGTATAGAGTGAGTAGAATCGAGCAATGGTTATATCATACTCCCCAAATGTGTCAATCTAGCTTTAGACTCAAGAATCCGTCAATTGACCACCTAGGCGAAAGTCACTACCCTAGTGCCTTTTAATCATTTGAACAACTCGCAATAGTTTAATCCTAGCTTATAGTAGTTTAATTGAGCATTGTAGTTTATAAAATTAGAATCATAATTAAAACCAAAAATGTGTAGAAGTGCAATTGGGAGAAAATACACAACTCCACTTTAGATAGACACCCAACTCCAATATCTTGCTCCCTGTGGAAATCGATCCCGATCCTAAGTCGGGTAAAAGCTGCTTCGACCTCTCTCGCTACTTAATAGTAGTGCAGGGTTGGGTGCGATCATCTATGCGCCCGGTTAGCCTCTGAACGGCCTTAACACTGTCCACCACGGTGATGTCTTCTATAGCTTTGACTTTACCGGGATTGATCTCATTCCCTCAGTTGGACACCATGAATCCAAGGAATTTCCCGAATCCAACCCCGAATGCACATTTCTCCGGGTTCAGCTTCATGTTGTATCTCTTTAGTATGTTAAAGGTTTCCTGCAAATGTTTCAAATGGTCCTCTACTCGCAGGGACTTAACTAACATGTCGTTAATATAAACTTCCATTGATTTTCCTATTTGTTTCCGGTTTACTATGCGTTGATAGGTGGCACCGACGTTCTTTACTCCGAATGACATTACGATATAACAATAGGTGCCGAATTTAGCGATAAAGGAAGTTTTTTCTTGATCGCCCGGTCCATCCAGATTTGGTTGTACCCGGAATAGGCGGCGAGAAAGCTGAGTATCTTGTGCCCGGCAGTCGCATCGATCATGCGATCGATGTTAGGCAAAGGAAAATATTACTTGGGGCATGCCTTGTTAAAGTCTTTGTAATCTACGCACATTCTTAATTTATTTTCCTTTTTAGGCACTACTACAACGTTAGCCAACCAATTCGGGTACTTAAATTCCCGAATAGAACATATTTTAAGGAGTTTGGATACCTCATCTTTGATGAATGCGTGCTTGACTTCGGACTGAGGCCTCATCTTCTATTTAACCGAGTGGAACTTTGGATCCAAGCTCAGCTTATGAGTGGTTATTTCTGGCGGGATCCCTGTCATATCAAGATGGGACCACGCAAAACAATCTATGTTAGCTATAAGGAATTTAATGAGTTTTTTCCTGAGCTCGGGAGTTAACCCCGTGCCCAGGTATACCTTCCGATCAGGCAAGTGTTCGATCAATATGACTTGATCCAGATCATCGATCGTTGATTTGGTGGCATCGGAATCATCAGGGGCGACGAACGACCTAGGAACTCCGTAATTGTCATCCTCGCCTGCTTCTTGCTTCTCTGGTTTGGTCGGGGCCAGTATCGGTGATTGATATTTAGTTTTCCTTCCTAATCAACTCCGTGCTCTTTGATGTCGAGAGTGCGGGAATCGGGATCACCTCATCGACCACGAACATTTTTTTATGGTTCCTCCAGGTATGGGAAACTTCAATGCCTGGTGTAGTGTCGGGTATTGCCCTCATATTGTGATCCATGGCCTTCCGAACAGAGCATTATATCTCATATCCCCTTCGATCATATAGAACTTCGTTTCCTGAATGGTCTCGGCGATTTTCACCGGCAGGGTTATCTCCCTTTTAGTAGTTTTGCATTCCATGTTGAATCTATTTAAAACTCGGACTACATGCACTATTTGGTCTTATTGACCCAGCTGCTCTACGATCCTCGATCTGATGATATTAGCCGAGCTGCCTGGATTAATTAACACACGCTTAACTCGAGATTTATTTATAAGTACAGATATTACCAGTGTATCATTAGATGGTTGCACGATGCCTTTAGAGTCCTCATAGTTGAAAGAAACGGTCCCTTTCGGGACATAATCTCGGTTTCGTTTTTCCCTTGTGATGGTCTCCTTAGTGCGCTTCAGCATTGGTCCTTGGGGGACGTCGACTCCACCAATGATCATGTTAATGACGTTCTTAGGTTCCACTTGTTCGGTCTGTTTATTGGAGTCCCTATTCCTGGAGTGATTTTGGCTCGATCACTCAGAAACTCCCGAGTAGGGTCGGACGGTAATGGCCGAGGTTACGCCCAGATCCACTGCCCCTTCGATATCCGCTATACGGTTGACACCGATCTTAGTTCAGTCTTGCTTCATGATAGAAGACTCTCTTAGACCTGTCATTAATTCTGTTTCAGCTGTTGTGAAGCCAAGGAGCTTCAGGGATTGAGTCCTTAGGTGAATGCCTGAACAGCCCAATCGTCCGCAACCGGAGGCAGGTTAATTCGTTCCATTTAAAACCTCGACACGAATTCCCTGAGCATTTCATTATTTCTTTGTATTACTTTGAAAAGGTCCAATTTCTGGTCTCAACCTTGATGGCCCCGGCGTGTGCTTTTACAAAGTTTCCCGGAACTTTTTCAGCAAAACCGACTCAATTTCATCATCTTCTAAGTCGTTTACCTTGATGGAACACGTGTAGGAGGTCACATGTTCATTTGGATCCATGGTTCCATTATACTTCTCAATTTCGGGCATACGGAACTTCTTCGGGATTGGCTTCGGTGCCGCACTCGGGGGGGGGGGGAGGGAAAGGCTTCTGGACAAATTTCTTGGAGTCCAGGCCTTTCAATATCGGGGGCGGTCCTGGAATTTGATTGACTCTGGAGTTATAGGTCTCCACTTTTTTATCGTTGGCCTCAATTTTCTTCTCCCCCGATTCCACCCGCTTTGTCAATTCCTCAAGCATCTTTATTATTTCGGGGTTGGTCCGAGCTCAATTTCATCTAGCCTCTCCGTGACTTGTTCATTTCTTCGGGTGTTTTCCCGTGATGGTTCGGGCTCAACTCTGCTGGGAGCGCGCTTTGGTTCTGTAACTGGGCTATCGCCATCTGTTGGGCTTGTAACATTTTGAAGATTGCTTGTAGATTGATCCCATCGGCTTTTTTATCGGGCGTACCTCGAGCTGTTGAACGGGATCCTCCATGAACGTTGTTCTTGGGGTCGGTTGGCAGGTTTGCATCAATGGCCACGTGTGTATTGGCATGGATTGGTTCTGCAACCGGGACTCCGTTGGGATCAACAGGGGCACCTATTGCTGAGCACTATATTGTTGTTTTCGCCATGATGGCCAGATTCAGTATCAAAGTTCAAATGAGTAGACTGAGTGTTTGACATTTTTAGGTTGACCTGAAATCAAAATCTTAAAGAACAAGCGTAAAACAGAGTGTGTTATGAAAATTTTGCATCAAATGACCACTATTATCCTTAGCCCCACGGTGGGCACCAAATTGTGTACTCTTAAAAATAGATAACAATTGAATTTATATGCGATTTTAAAGATATGTGGACTAATTCAATACAAATAATTAATGACGTTAGATAAATTAAAGACGGAACAAATAGTCAAACCAGTAGCAATGTTGGATCCCGGGATTGGCTATAAGCTTAACAAGTAACCTGCCTTCGGTTCGGAGCCAACACTTATGAAGAGCTATGAGTAAAATCAAGAACTTTGAATCACCTTGCTTTGTTTGCTTCACGGGAAATCGGGGTACTCATTGGCCTTGGTTTTACTTTACCCGTACACAGTACTATTTGTTTTCCTTTATAGTGGTTTTCGCCTTGAGAACATAGATTTGATCGAGCTTCGTTAAATTTTTGTGTAATTCTTATTTTCCGTTTGCTTGTTGTGAGATTTTCTGCATAAACCACCAATATTCCGCATAAAGAGAACAAAAGTCATACTAATCTGTAAAAAGGATTTGCCGTAAAGTATCATGACAAATTAACAACGCTCCACCAATCGATGTTGTGAAAATAAGAAAGTAATAATTTCTAAAAATAAAAATAAAAGTACTATTGCCATGGCCAACAAAATACAGCAGTAACACAAATAAAAAATGACTGCACCCAATAAGGCAATAACCATCACATCAGCGACCAACAAATAGCACCACCATTCAGCAGCTACAACCAACAAAGAACAATAACGAATAACGAGGAAAACCCAACAAAAAATCATTATATAAGAAGAAGAAAGAAGGAAGTAAGAGATTCAATTATTACCAATCACCATAAGCAAAAGTATCTCTCGATATGTGAAGAAATTTTATTTTAAAAGAGTTTACAAAGACAAGTGATTGAAAGCAGTTTAATTAAAATATGAGTTAATACCCTAAAATCCCCCTAAACTATTAAGTTTTTATCAATTTCCTACTTAAACAATTCGGTGTCCCCAAAACCCCCTTGAATTATATTGCCCTTCATATTAAAACCCCCTCATTACATTCTTAGAGGTGTGTTTAGTGCATGTTCCTAATTGTCTAAAAAGTGTGCCATGTAGCACTACACGTGGCTATTTAACTCAGACTAAAACACGCCTAAACTATCTGGTGTCCCTAACCTTCCCCCTCCCCCGAACTATTCCCCTATATATTAAAATCCCATATTGGACTTTTAAAGGTGCGTCTGTCTAACTATATTAACCTATGGTTTGTAAAGTGTTTTTATATAGTTTACTCATAATGTGTTACTCTCGAATGATTGATTAATTCTAGGAGTTTTTGGCCAAAATAATATCTAATGTACCTTAATTTTAGGTTTAATTGTGATTGTGCTTTATGCTAGACTCCAATAATAAGTCCTTATTTATATTCACTTTATAGCACTGTTAAAATGTAATAAAGGCATTGTATACAGTCAAAATAGGGCCTACCTGATCGTGCTATTTAATCGAGATAAGGAAGCTGTATCGGGGGTAGCCTCGTAATGAATCAGACTCGAGCTCGAAAACAAGGCATCAAGTCCAAAGATCGAAGTGCCTGCCGAGATCGAGGCCGACAGCAACCAAGGCCATATATGACAGACTTCGAACGAAGCGCCATAGCGGAAAAGAGAGATATCCATAATCGGTCGAAGATCACAACGGAAATCTAGGAATAGATCGAATCAGGGGCGGTTATTTATACCAATCATGGGATTTACTTTCGTAATTAGAATCATACCATATATAGAATTCCTCTACTATATAAAGGGGAATCCCATCATTTGTAGGGACCTTAAATAACAAATATCAAAGCAATATAATATTTCTCAGCATACGTTCTTGTTCATCAACTTATTGTATCTTTAACTGTTCTTGCATAATTAGCTCGAGGGTGTCCGAGCTCGAGGGCTCTGTCCAAACGCTGGTTTGCTTTACATTATTGTCAATTTCTATTGCTTACCTTTACGTTTCTCAATTGATATTAAGTAAAATCACATATCCTTAAAACCACATTACAAGTTTAATTGTTACTCAATTTTGAGGGTAAACAGCTTGGCGCCCACCGTGGGGCTAAGGATAATAGTGATTTCTTAATATTAAGCTTCATAACACACACTGCTTTTAAACTTGTTCTCGTAAGTGTTTTTGATTTTAGGAAATAACATGTCAAACTCTCAAGTAGCACCCACTCACACAGATACTGACCTTGGTCTTATGGCGAGAACGAGCACGTGGCGCCCCAGGAAACGGAGTACCTCCAATCAATCCTGATGTACCGACCCTGAAAATAACGTCCATAGAGACGTCCGAGCAGCCGATCAGAATGCGTAAAATGGTGAAGAAGGTGGGATTATCCTTCAAGTAATATTTGACATGTTACAAACTCAGCAGGCTGCAATAGCGCAACTCCAAAATCAGAATCGAGCATCAAGTAAAATCGAACTCGATACGTCACAGGAAGCTTTTTATAGGGTCAAACCTGTACAGGAAAAGTTGAATGATAATGGATCGGGAACTGACCCCGCCATCATGAAGATGCTCGAGGAGCTCACTAAACGGATTGAATCAGCAGAAAAGAAAATTGAGGCTAATGATAAAAAGGTAGAAACGTACAACTCACCGGTTGATCAATTACCGAGGGCACCCTTGATTTTGAAAGGTTTGGATTCGAAAAAGTTTGTACAGAAGCCTTTCCCACCAAGTGTGGATCCGAATCCCTTTCCGAAGAAATTTCGCCTGCCAGAAATTTCCAAGTACAATGGAACCACTGATCCTAATGAGCATGTCACTTCTTATACATGCGCAATAAAGGGAAATGACTTAGAAGATGATGAGATTGAATCTGTTCTGTTGAAGAAATTTGGAGAAACTTTATCGAAGGGGGCAATGACATGGTACCACAATTTGACGCCCAATTCCATCGATTCTTTCGCCATGCTTGCCGATTCGTTCGTAAAGGCACACGCCGGAGCGATAAAGGTCGCGACTAAGAAGTCAGACCTCTTCAAGGTGAGACAAAAGGAAAATGAAATGTTAAGGAAATTCATATCTCGATCTCAGATGGAACGCATGGACCTACCCCCGATTACCAATGATTGGGTTGTCCAAGCCATTACTCAGGGTTTGAACGAGCGAAGTTCGATAGCGTCACGTCAACTAAAGTAGAATGATTGAATATCCAACGAGGACCTGGGTCGACGTGCATAATCGATACCAATCAAAGATCAAAGTCGAGAATGATCAGTTGGGAGCCCCGTCTGGTTCCGTTTACCCAAATAGATCCGAAGGCAGGATTCAAAGAGACATTGATAGAGAGCCCCGATCGAAAATTATCGGTACCAACCATATAGCGCAGATCATAGGAACAACGGATCGGGACGTAATCCCGTTCGAAATGATCGAAGGGCTGATCGAGGTCAAAATTCTCGAGGGCTCATGAGTAAAAGTGGCTTCGATAAACATGTCAAGCCTAAAGAAGCACCACGGTTATCAGAATACAACTTCATTGTCGATGCTTCAGGTATTGTGTCAGCCGTTGGACGAATCAAGGATACTAGGTGGCCCAGACCCCTGTAGACCGATCCACCTCAAAGGAATCCAAATCAAATGTGAAAGTACCATGGAACCCATGGTCGCAGAACCGAAGATTGCAGAAAATTAAGGGAGAATGTAGCTCGTTTATTCATTAAAGGTCATCTTCGAGAGTTCCTGAGTGACCGGGCGAAAAATCACTTCAGAGACAGGGATGCAATCAGGAAAAACTAACAGGAGGAATCGCAACACGTGATTTATATGATCATCGGTGGGGTCGATATTCCTCAGAGTTCGACATTTAAACGAACAAAAGTTACAATCACAAGGGAGAAGCGTACACGGGACTACTTACCGGAAGATACCTTATCTTTCAACGATAAGGATGCAGAAGAGATCCAACAACCTCACAAGACGCACTGGTAGTATCTATCCTTATGAATAAAATTCAAGATAAATGTATGTTGGTTGATGCAGGTAGCTCGACAAATATTATTCGATCGAGGGTCATGGAGTAGCTCGGCCTTCAGGATCAAATCGTGCCTGCAGCTCGAGTGCTCAACGATTTCAACATGGCAAGTGAAACCACTAAAGGGGAAATCATGTTGCCAGTAAACGTGGCCGGAACGATCCAGGAAACAAAGTTCCATGTAATCGAAGGTGATATGAGATACAACGCGCTGCTCGGGAGACCTTGGATCCATAATATGAGGGAGGTACCTTCAACACTTCATCAAGTCTTGAAATTCCCAACACTGGAAAGAGTCAAGATGGTGTACGACGAATAACCAGCATCCAAAGTGATGTTTGCAATTGATAAGGTGATACCAGTATCGACTCTAACATCAACAAAGTGACCAGAATCTAAGGAAAAGCTGGAAGTCAAATAGCAACCACAGTCACTAACTTCGACCAGATTAGAACAGCAGGAAATTACCGAGGATGGTGATTGTATGATACCTCGAACCTTTGTAATCCCCGATGCTTATGATGCTACAAAGTCAATGGTCGACGAGCTGGAGCAAGTCATACTGATCGAGAATCTACCCGATTGAAAGGTATACCTGGGCACGGGGTTAACTCCCAAGCTCAGGGAAAAACTCATTAAATTCTTACTATAAATATCGATTATTTTGCTTGGTCCCGCCTTGACATGACAGGGATCCCACCAGAGATTACCACTCATCGATTGAGCTTGGATCCAAAGTTCAGACCGGTAAAGCAAAAGTGAAGGCCACAGTCCAAGATAAAGCATACATTCATCAAGGGCGAGGTAACCAAACTTCTCAAAATAGGATCCTTCGGGAAGTAAGATATCCCGAATGGTTAGAAAACGTAGTTGTAGTCCCCAAGAAGGGGAATAAACGTAGAATGTGCGTAGACTACAATGACTTGAACAAAGCATGCCATAAGGCTCCTTTCCTCTGCCAAATATCGATCACATGATCGATGCCATGGCCGGCCACGAGATCTTCAGTTTTCTCGATGCCTACTCCGGGTACAACCAAATACAAATGAACTTGGAGGATCAGGAAAAGACTTCATTTATCACTAAGTACGGTACTTATTGCTATAATATAATGTCGTTTGGGCTAAAAAATTCTGGTGCTACTTATCAAACGCCTAGTAAACCGAATATTCGAAGAACAAATAGGTAAATCAATGGAGGTTTATATTGATGACATGCTAGTTAAGTCCCTACGCGCAGAGGACCATTTGACATATTTGCAGGAAACCTTCGACATATTGGGAAAATACAACATGAAGCTCAACCCCAAGAAATGTGCATTCGGGGTCGGTTCAGGCAAGTTCCTTGATTTTATGATTGGGGAATCGAGATCAACCCGATAAAATCAAGGCAATCGAAGACATCACAATCGTGAACAACATTAAGGCCGTACAAAAGTTAACAGGACGGATAGCCGCTTTAGACCGATTCATCTCGAGGTCTTCGGATCGAAGTCACAGGTTCTTCTCACTGCTCAAAAAGAAGAACAATTTAATTTGGACCCCCAAATGTCAACAGGCATTGGAAGAATTAAAGCGGTATCTTTTGAGCCCACCATTGCTTCATACTCCGAAAGTGGATGAGCTACTCTACTTATATTTAGCAGTCTCGGAGGTCGCGGTAAGTGGTGTCTTTGTTCGAGAAGGAAAATGTATGCAATTTCCTATTTACTACGTTAGCCGAACTTTAGGTGAAGCAGAGACCCGGTACCCACACTTTTGAAAAATTAGTCCTTGCTCTAATAAACGCCTCTAGGAAAATAAAACCGTATTTTCAATGTCACCCAGTTTGTGTTGTAACCATTTATCCCCTTCGCAACATTTATCACAAGCTCGAACTCTCGGGCCGATTGGCCAAATGGGCCGTCAAAATCAGTGGGTATGATATCGAGTATCAACCCCAAACGACCATCAAGTCTCAAATCCGAGCAGACTTCGTGGCCGACTTTACACCAGTCCTCATACCCGAGGTCGAAAAGTAATTATTGCTAAAATCGGGTACATCCTCGGGGGTGTGGACCCTTTTCACAGATGGTGCTTCAAATGTGAAGGGGTCCGGGCTAGGAATCATTTTGAAATCACCCACAGGCAATACAATTAGACAATCTATCAAAACCCCTAAGTTGACTAACAATGAGGCCGAGTATGAGGCCATGATTGCAGGTCTCGAGCTGGCTAAAGGTTTGGGAGTAGAGGTCATCAAGGCCAAGTGTGCTTCCCAACTCGTGTTTAATGAAGTCAACAAAACCTTCGAGGTTCGAGAAGATAGAATGCAGAGCTACTTGGACAAATTGCAGGTAACCTTACACCGGTTCAAAGAATGGACCCTACAACATGTACCTTGAGAGCAGAACAGTGAGGCCGATGCCCTTGCAAATTTGGGGTCATCAGTCGAAGATGATAAATTAGCTCAGGGACTGTCGTACAACTTTTCAAAGTCGGTAGTCAAGTAAGGCCACGCCGAAATAAACTCTACAAGCCTAACTTGGGATTGGAGGAACATATATATTGATTATCTTAAGAATGGGAAACTTCCATCGAGCCCTAAGGAATCGAGGACTCTGTGAATGAAAGTTGCACGATTCACATTGGACGAAGATGGAACATTGTACAGAAGAATGTTCGATGGGACGTTGGAAATAAACTTGGGTATGGGAGACACCGAGTACGTCCTATGAGAAATTCATGAGGGTACTTGGGGGAACCATTCCGGTGCCGAATCACTGGTACCTTAATAACCCATCTTATGCCCCAAACTCGAAATCAAAGTCTAATGGATAGAACCTTACCTCTTAGATGAAGAACATGTGATTGGGTTCTTTGATTCTTGAAGACTTGAGCAAGAGATGGGTGATTATGAAGCTAGGCTCCTTCTCACTCTATTTCTCTCTCTATATGCTCTCAACTCTCTCTAAAATCAGTAGAAAATGACCCCAAATGAAGCCCCAAAGACTATATATTAAAATGGGGTCGAGTTATAAAAATAGAAAAAATAAGCCTCCGAAATCGGGTCTGCGATCGCAGAATGGACCGCAAAACAAGAATGTGGGCCGCAGAATGCATTGCGAAATAGGTGCCCAAAACTGGGCAACACTGGCCCAATCTGCGATCGCAGAGTCAGAAATGCGACATAAATGCGATCGCAGATTCGACACAGGATCGCATTTTTCCAGCCTTTGGTAATTTGATCATAACTTTGTGTAGGAATGTCCAAATGACGAACGGTTTGAAGCATTGGAAACTAGACTCGAAGACCTTTTATATGATAGGTTGTTCATCACATAAAACCTTATACATATTTAGATATTATTGTTCAAATTGGGGACTTGTGCGAACTCATTTGGAATTTTAGCCTATTATGATATTTTCCAATTTGACTTAGACTTAGGCCTTTACTTGGACCCCAAATTACTTACCATAAGACTTATACACTTATTTACCAAATCCAATTGATGCCCACCATTTTAATAGCACATAAAATATTATAATTACCTACGTGGCACCACGAAATCCTAAATTACTTAGCGAAATTTTCTGAGGCCTTACAATGTGATTGAGGTAATTTGGTAGCATTCACCTCTACCTAATGTTTTGTGATTAATCTTACCACTGACAAGATTATTTTGCAGGGAAAAAGAGTAAACAATACGTACATTGTAGATCTGTCCACACTTTCAAAAAATGAACTCACTTGCTTAAGTGTGTTGGATAATGATCTCCTCCTTTGGCACAAAAGACTTGGATATGCCAGTCTAAGTCAACTCAACAAACTAGTCTCCAAGGACTTGGTGATAGGACTGCCTAACATTATGTTCAAGGAAGACAAAGTTTGTGAGGCTTGTGCAAGGGGGAAGCAGGTAAGATCCTCTTTCAAAAGCAAGAAAGTGGTAAGCACCACCAGAACGATGGAACTGGTCCATATGGATCTCTGTGATCCAATGAGAATATTAAGCAGAGGTGGTGAAAGATATGTGATGGTGCTTGTTGATGATTACTCTAGGTGTCGTGACAAGTTGGTATCAGAGCCTAGGTTACATAGGTCTCGCGAGTCATGAGCCGATTTAGTAGAGTCTCGTGGATCAGTACGGAAACGTCTGTATTTATCCTCGGGAGGCTGCAAAACCTTTAGGAAAACTTCACATTCTTGAATTCCTGTCGTGCAAATCTGTTGATTCTGGTCTAAACTTCTATTATTCTATTCTCTCACAGACGGTGAGGACACGTGCTATCGGTTAGGATGGACGACCAACAGTACCACCAGCTGGGGCCACTAGAGGCCGAGGACGCGGTCGAGGTCGTGGTAGGGGCAAGGGTGTAGCCCGCACAGGAGCTAGGGCAGCACCTGTAGATCCACCAGCTGGCCCAGTTCAGGATCAGGTCCCAGTTGCTGACCCTCCAGCAGTACCAGCTCAGACAACGATTGTGCCTATTGTGATTCCAGGCCTTCAGGAGGCTCTAGCTCAGATTCTATGAATATGCACTGGCCTGGCTCAGGCGGTCTCAATTACTACGACCGCAACTACTTCTCAGGCCGGGGGAGGTACTCAGACTCCCGTTGCTCGCACACCTGAGCAAGGACTTCAGACACCGGGGGCATCTCCAGCCCAGCCGGTTGCACCAGCTCAGGAGTATGTGGTACCAGTTATGCCTGACGACGAGCAACATCGATTAGAGAGGTTTGGTAGACTTTAGCCTCCGACTTTCAGTGGTACTCAGGGTGAGGATGCCCAGGGTTTCTTGGACAAGTGTCAGAGGATTCTTCGTACCCGTATTTGAGACCAGTGGTGTAGCATTTACTACTTTTCAGTTTTCTAGAGCTGCCTTTACTTGGTGGGAGGCTTATGAGAGGCGTAGGCCTGTTGGTGCAGCGCCCCTTACCTGGCAGCAGTTCTCCGTTCTCTTTCTGGAGAAGTATGTGCCACAGTCTCGCAGAGAGGAGCTGCGCAGGCAGTTCGAGTAGTTGCGTCAGATAGATATGACTGTGACACAGTTTGAGATGCGGTTCTCTGAGTTAGCTCGTCATGCAGTCTGGTTGGTTCCCACAGATCGAGAGAGGATCAGGAGGTTCGTTGATGGCCTCACATATCAGCTTCGGATTCTCATGACTAGGGAGAGGGTGACAGGTGCTACTATTGAGGAGGTTGTGGACATCGCCCGTGAGATTGAGTCAGTTCGTCGCCAGGAGCGAGAAGAGAGGGAGGCCAAGAGGCCTCGCAGATCTGGTAGCTTTGGTAGTGCTCCTTCGAGGGTGTCAGTTTTAGCATGGCAGAGGCCGTCAATTCAGGCATGCTTAGTCAGCTCGCCCAGGTTATCGTGGGGCATCGTCGGGTCATGGGTCTCATAGTTCTCATCAGGGCCATTCATCACTCAGTGCCCTTCCAGCCCAGAGTTCGTCCCGTTCTCCATCAGTTCAGGGCTCTTCTATGTCAGGTGCATCAGCTGGTCATCCTGGTGCTAGGGGTTCCCTTGAGTCCCCATCTCCGGCACTGGGGAGTTGTTATGAGTGTGGAGAGTTTGCGCATATGAGGAGTTAGTGTCCTCGTCTTCTTGAGGGTCCATCTCAGCAGAGGGGTCAGCCCTCGACTTCATCACCAGTTAATTCACCACCCGCTCAGGCAGCTAGGGGTGGGGGTCAGTCAGCTAGGGGTCGCCCAGAGGGGGAGGTCGATCAGGTGGTGGTCAGGATCATTTCTATGCACTCCTAGCTAGACCATATGCTATTGCTTCAGATGCCGTGATTATAGGTATTATCTTAGTCTGCCGCAGAGATGCCTCTGTATTATTTGATCCTGGTTCCACTTTTTCATATGTATCTTCATACTTTTCCCTTTATTTGGATACGCCCCATGAGCATCTTATTTCACCTATTAGTGTACCTACTCCTGTGGGTGATACTATAGTTGTGGACCGTGTATATCGGTCGTGTGTGGTGACTATTGGGGGTCTGGAGACCCGAGTGGACCTAGTATTGCTCTATATGATGGACTTTGGTGTGATATTGGGCATGGATTGGCTATCTCGTGTCGTTCTGTATTGGATTTTCATGCTAAGACAGTGGCGTTGGCCATGCTGGGTGTGCCACGGATTGAGTGGCGAGGTTCTACTGACTTTGTCCTCAGTAGGGTGATTTTATTTCTGAAGGCCCTGCGGATGGTTGGGAAGGGTTGTCTTTCATACTTAGCCTTTGTGAGGGATGTCGATGCAGAGACTCCTAGTATTGATTCTGTTCCTGTTGTAAGGTATTTTCCCAATGTTTTTCCTGCAGACCTGCCGGGCATGCCACCGGACAGGGATATTGATTTTGGTATTAATCTGGTGCCGGGCACTCAGCCCATTTCTATTCCACCGTATCGTATGGCATTGACAGAGTTGAAAGAGTTGAAGGAGAAGTTTCAGGAACTCCTTGATAAGGGGTTTATTCGGCCTAGTGTGTCGCCGTGGGGTGCGCCTGTTCTATTTGTGAAGAAGAAGGATGGCATGATGAGGATGTGCATTGATTACAGGTAGTTGAACAAAGTAACAATCAAGAACAAGTATCCTTTGCCTTGTATCGATGATTTGCTTGACCAGCTTCAGGGAGAGAGAGTGTTCTCCAAGATTGATCTCCCTTCAGGTTATCACCAGTTGAGGATCTGGGACTCGGACATTTAAGACATGCTTTCAAGACCCGATATGGTCACTATGAGTTCCTTGTGATGTCTTTTGGGCTAACCAATGCCCCGGAAGCGTTCATGCATTTGATGAACAGCGTGTCCCATACATATCTCGACTCGTTTGACATAGTTTTCATTGATGATATTCTGGTGTATTCGCATAGTCAGGAGGAGCATGCGGAGCATCTGAGAGCGGTGTTGCAGAGATTGAGGGAGGAGAAGCTCTATGAAAAGTTCTCCAAGTGTGAGTTTTGGCTCAGTTCAGTGGCATTCTTGGGGCATGTGGTGTCCAGTGAGGGTATTCAGGTTGATCCGAAGAAGATAGAGGTGGTTCAGGGTTGGCCCAGACCGTCCTCAGCCATAAAGATTTGCAGCTTTCTTGGTTTGGCGGGTTATTACTATCGCTTTGTTCAGGGAATTTCATCTATAGCATCACCCTTGACCAAGTTGACTTAGAAGGGTGCTTTATTCAGGTGGTCGGATGAGTGTAAGGCGAGCTTTCAGAAGCTCAAGACTGCCTTGACCACAACTCTAGTATTGGTTTTTCCATCAGCTTCAGGTTCATATACCGTGTATTGTGATGCTTCGAGAGTTGGTATTGGGTGTGTGTTGATGTAGGAGGGTAGGGTTATTACTTATGCTTATCGTCAGTTGAAGCCCCATGAGAAGAACTACCCCGTTCATGATTTGGAGTTGGCTGCCATTGTTTACGCATTGAAGATTTGGAGGGATTATTTGTGTGGTGTGTCTTGTGAGGTGTTTACTGATCATCATAGCCTCCAGCACTTGTACAAACAGAAGGATCTCAATTTGAGGCAGCGGAGATAGTTGGAGCTGCTAAAGGATTATGATATTACTATCTTGTACCATCCGGGAAAGGCCAATGTGGTGGCCGATGCCTTGAGTAGGAAGGTGGTGAGTATGGGGAGTTTAGCGAATATTCCTGTTAGGGAGAGACCTCTTGCAGTGGATGTTCAGGCTTTGGCTAATCGGATTGTGAGGTTGGATATTTTGGAGCTGAGTCGGGTATTGGCTTGTGTGATTTCTCAGTCTTCCTTATTTGATCGCATCAGAGAGCGCCAATATGATGATCCTCATTTACTTGTCCTAAAGGACAGAGTTCAGCACGATGATGCCAGAGAGGTGAATATTGGTGATGACGTAGTATTGAGGATGCAGGGCCGGATATGTATGCCCAATGTGGATGGGCTTCGGGAGTTGATTTTGGAGGAGGCCCATAGTTTGCGGTATTCCATTCATCCGGGTGCCGCGAAGATGTATCAGGATCTGAGACAACATTATTGGTGGAGGAGAATTAAGAAAGACATTGTGGGATTTGTAGCTCGGTGTCTCAATTGTCAGCAAGTGAAATATGAGCATTATAGACCGCGTGGCTTGCTTCAGCAGATGGATATTCCAGAGTGGAAGTGGGAGCGGATCACCATGGACTTTGTAGTTGGACTCCCATGGACTTTGAAGAAGTTCGATGCTATTTGGGTGATTGTGGATCGGCTGACCAAGTTCGCGCACTTCATTCCTGTCTGTACTACCTATTCTTCAGAGCGGTTGGCAGAGATATACATTCGGGAGATTGTTCGTTTGCATGGTGTCCCAGTTTCCATCATTTCAGATAGAGGAACTCAGTTGACTTCACAGTTTTGGAGGTCGGTACAACGAGAGTTGGGTACTTAGGTTGAGTTGAGCACAGCTTTTCACTCTCAGATGGACGGGCAGTCCGAGCGCACCATTCAGATATTGGAGGACATGTTGTGTACTTGTGTCATTAATTTTGGTGGGTCATGGGATCAGTTCCTACCGCTCGCAGAGTTTGCTTATAACAACAGCTATTAGTCGAGTATTCAGAAGGGTCCATATGAGGCTTTGTATGGGAGACCGTGCAGATCTCCGGTCAGTTGGTTTGAGCCTGGTGAGGCTAGGCTATTGGTTACAGACTTGGTTTAGGATGCTTTAGACAAGGTGAAGGTGATTCAGGAGAGGCTTGGTACAGCACAGTCGAGACAAATGAGTTATGCTGACAGGAAGGTTCGGGATGTGCCCTACATGGTCGGTGAGAAGGTTCTATTGAAGGTTTCTCCCATGAAGGGTGTTATGAGATTTGGGAAGAAGGGTAAATTGGGTCCTAGGTTGATTGGCCCTTTTGAGGTACTTCGGAGGATTGGGGAGGTGGCTTATGAGCTTTCTTTTCCACCCAACTTATCGAGTGTGCATCCGGTATTTTATGTTTCTATGCTCCAGAAGTATATTGGGGATCCGTCTCATGTTTTGGATTTCAGCACGGTTCAGTTAGATGGTGATTTGACTTATGATGTGGAGCTAGTAGCTATTTTGGAGCGTCAGGTTCGAAAGTTGAGGTCAAAGGATATAGCTTCAGTAAAAGTGCAGTGGAGAGGTCGGCCGTGCAGGAGGCAACCTGGGAGACTGAGCGGGAGATGCGGAGCAGATATCCTCACCTATTTGAGGCATCAGGTATGTTTCTTGACCCGTTCGAGGATGAACGTTTGTTTATGAGGGGGAGGATGTGATGACCCGGCCAGTCGTCTCATGAGTTACCGCTTCGTTTTCCCCATTTCTACTTATTTATGCTTTGTTCAGCTGTATTTTGTGTTATTGTATTGGTTATGTTGGGTTCATAATGGTTTTGGTGACGTTTGAGACACTTAGTCTCTTAAGTTGGTCCTTTAGTTGGAAAAGTCAACCGGAAGTTGACTTGTGAGCAAATGATCTCGAAATTTAGTTTTATTGATTAGGATAGATTTGGGACTTAGGAGCGCGATCGGAATGTGTGTTGGAGGTCCGGAATAGATTTAGGCTTGAATTGGCAAAAACGGATTTTTGGCGTTTTTTGGTTGGTAGCGGAGATTTTGATATAGGGGTCGGATTGGGATTCCGAAAGTTAGAGTAGGTCTGTGGTGTTATTTGGGACGTGTGTGCAAAATTTCAGGTCATTCGGACAAGGTTTGATAGACTTTTTGATCAAAAGCGGAATTCAGAAGTTTTTGGAGTTCTTAGGCTTGAATCCGTGGAAGATTGGTATAAGTTTGGATGGTGGTATATGACTTGTTTGTACTTTTGGTTGAGGTCCGGGGGGCCTCGGGGTAATTTTGGATGGTTGACAGGAGATTTGGAGTTAGGAATTTGCAGCTGTAGCTACTGAAGTCTGTCATAACCGCACCTGCGGCTTGGGGACCGAAGGTGCAGGCTCGCAGAAGTGCCCAGAGGGTTGTAGATGCAGAAATAGGCAAGAAGAGATGAAGGCACAGGTGCGGAAGGTGGATCGCATCTGCGAGACCGCAGATACAGAAGTGTGTGCGCAAGTGCTGCTCCGGGGGTTTAATCAGGTCAAGCATAGTTCAGTTACATTAGATGAAGAAATGTAAATAGTCTAAGCATAATATCTCTTGACTGCGTCTGAATTGATTGATTTTGGCCAAATTTCTCTGTCCATTTCAGCAAGTATGAGCGCCCCTCCTGTTAGCATCCTGTGAACCATATAAGGACCTTGCCAATTGGGAGAGAATTTCCCTTTGGCTTTATTTTGATGTGGGTAGATCTTCTTCAGCACCAACTGTCCTGGTGCAAACTGTCTTCGCTTGACCCTTTTGTTGAAAGCTCTGGACATTTTGTTCTGATAAAGCTGACCATGACATACTGCGTTCATTCTCTTTCCGTCTATAAGGGCTAATTGCTCATAGCGGCTCCTTATCCATTTTGCATTATTGAGTTCGGCTTCCTGTATGATTTTTAAAGAAGGAATCTCTACCTCGGCTGGGATGACAACTTCGGTACCATAAACCGGCATGTAGGGAGTTGCCCCGGTTGATGTGCGAACTGTAGTACGGTATCCCAACAAAGCAAAGGGTAGCTTCTCTTGCCATTGTTTGTGGTTTTCTACCATCTTCCTTAGTATCTTCTTGATGTTTTTTTGGCGGCTTCTACGGCTCCATTCATCTGAGGTTTATAGGTTGTGGAGTTCTTGTGCTTGATTTTGAAAGTTTCACACATGGCTTTCATCTGATCACTGTTGATATTTGTGGCATTATCAGTAACAATGGACTCAGGGACCCCAAATCGGCAAACAATACGATATTTGACAAAGTCTGCGACGACTTTCTTGGTTACAACTTTGTAGGATGCAGCGTCTACCCATTTTGTGAAGTAATCAATGGCGGCACTTTTATCATATCGGCATGCACTTGTCATTGGTAGCATTTGCGGACATACTGGACGCAATCTGTCTCCATAGTCATCCAAAAGTAACCGGCGCTAAGTATCTTCTTGGCCAAGACAAAACCATTCATATGCGGGCTGCAGGTCCCAGCATGTATCTCCTCGAGTAGCTTAGAAGCCTCTTTTGCGTCGACACATCTTAGCAATCCCAAATCAGGAGTTCTTCTGTACAAGTTCCCTCCACTGTGGAAGAAGTGATTGGACAATCTCCGGAGTGTGCATTTTTTAGTATGGTTTGCATGCTCCGGGTATTCTCCTTTCGCCAAATACTCCTTGATGTTATGGAACCAAGGTCTTCCATCCGTCTCCTCCTCGACATGAGCACAATAAGCCGGTTGATTATGGATTCTCACTGGGACGGGATCAATGAAATTCTTATCCGGATGCTGTATCATGGATGACAAGGTGGCCAGTGCGTCTGCAAACTCATTCTGTATTTTGGAACATGCCGAAACTCTATCTTCGTGAACCTTTTCCTCAATTCCTGCTCATGGTGCAGATATGGCAATATCTTGGAATTCTTGGTGGCCCACTCTCCTTGTACCTGGTGCGCAAGCAAATCTGAATCACCAATTACCATTAGCTCTTGAATATTCATGTCGATTGCCATGTTAGCCGCAGTATGCAGGCTTCACACTCTGCCATTTTGTTGGTGCAGGGAAACTTGAGTTTAGTGGACACGGATAATGCTGGCTAGTTTCTGATACCAGAACTGCTCCAATGCCCACTCCTTTGAAATTTGCAGCTCCATCAAAGAACATCCTCCAACCGTCGTATACTTCCGTAATGTCCTCTCCTACGAATCACACTTCTTCGTCAGGAAATACGTTTTTAAGGGTTCGTATTATCCTCCCACCAGATTTTCAGCAAGATGGTCTGCCAATGCTTCTCCTTTGACCGCCTTTTGGGTTACATAAACTATATCAAACTCACTTAACAGTATCCGCCACTTGGCTAACTTCCCAGTCGGTATAGGTTTCTGAAGTATGTACTTCAGAGGGTCCATCCTAGATATGAGGTACGTGGCATAGGCACAAAAGTAATGCCTCAATTTCTGGGCCGTCCAGGTCAAAGCACAGCAAGTGTGTTCCAGCAAAGAGTATCGTGCTTCATAAGGTGTGAATTTCTTACTTAGGTAGTATATGGCTTGCTCCTTTCTCCCTGTCTCGTCATATTGTCCCAGAACACATCCGAAGGCCCCATCCAATATAGATAGATAGAGTAGCAAATGCCGTCTTGGCTCCGGCGTGACCAAGAATGGTGGCGTGGATAGGTACTCCTTGATTTTGTCGAAAGCTTTCTGACAATCCTCGGTCCAGCTTGTTTCGGCATCTTTCCTCAGCTCTTGAAGATGGGTTCACATATGACTGTGGACTGTGCTATGAAGCGACTGATATAGTTGAGATGTCCTAGGAAACTCATCACGTCCTTTTTGCTCCTAGGTGGCGGTAACTCCTGAATAGCCTTAACCTTAGAGGGGTCCAGCTCAATCCCTCGACGACTGACAATGAATCCCAGTACTATCCTGCGGGAACCCCGAACGCACACTTTGCAGGGTTCAGTTTTAAGTTGTACCTCCTTAGCCTTTCAAAGAACTTTCTCAAGTCCGCTATATGATCTGCGGCCCTCTTGGATTCGATAATAACGTCGTACACATACACCTCTATTTCTTTGTGTATCATATCATGGAAGATGGTTGTCATGGCTCTCATGTAAGTAGCCCCAACATTCTTTATACCAAATGGCAACATCTTGTAGCAGTATACCCCCATGGTGTAATAAAAGCTGTTTTCTCTGTGTCTTCTTCATCCATCCAGATCTGGTGATAACCCGCGAAGGAATCTACAAAGGATTGGAGTTCATGCTTGGCGCAATTGTTGATCAGGATGTGTATATTTGGCAGTGGAAAGTCGTCCTTGGGACTTGCTCTATTTAAGTCTCGATAGTCAACACATACCCTGACTTTCCCATCTTTCTTCGGAACTGGTACAATGTTGGCGAACCAGGTTGGGTATTCAACTACTCTGAGGACTTTGGCTTTGATCTGCTTAGTAACTTCCTCCTTGATTTTAAGGCTCGTATCTGGTTTGAATTTTCTGAGTTTATGCTTCACCGGCAGACACATAGGATTGGTAGGCAACTTTTGAGCCACTATGGACGTGCTCAAACCGGTCATGTCATCATATGACCATGCAAAGATATCCTCATACTCCTTCAAGAAACGAATGTACTCCTCTTTCTCTGTTGGTGATAAGTGAATGCTGATGCGAGTCTCCTTGACGGTTTTGGCGTCTCCAAAATATACTGCTTCGGTTTCGTTCAGGTTGGACTTATGCTTATTCTCAAAGTTCTCAACCTCCCTGACAACTTCCTCAGGTATTTCATCTTCTTCATTCGAGTCGCTATCCTCATATTGCGTTGCCTCATTACATGTCAGAGTCACCGGTTCATCAGGAAAAGTAATGATAACGCTGTAGAAAGAAAAAGTGTGGAAGATAATAATGAATAATAAAGAGCAATGCATTTGATTAAAACTGAAAACATCCCAACAAGTACGGCTCGATGAGTCAAGCATTTATTTTGAAACAAGTAAGTCCTTAAAACAAAATTAGTGAAAATCTTAGATGCCTAGAATGGCTATAGAAATAAAACCTGCCAAGCTACCCAGGGACTCGACGGGCCTGGGATGGTGTGGCAGTCCAGTTCCTGAGAACGGCTTTCTTCTCCACAGTCTGAATAGTGAGGCCTTCTTCCTCCTCCTCCTTAATTATTGCACTGCAATCCACGTCTTCGTCCTCCAGGAACAGATTCCTTAGCCTAGCTAATGCTTCTTCTTCTGCAGTTCCCCATATTGTATTATCTTGGTGAAAAGTTTGACCTAGATGTGGCACTGGTTGCTCGAGAGGGTAATAAGGTCCACACCATGGAGGCGACCAATCATCATACTCTTGCCATGTATACTGGTATCCGAGCTCGAAGGTAGTACCATGACGTTTCAGCTGTATCGGTTTGGTAATACCTTGGAGATTCTTCCCAAGCCCTTTGCCGGGTTCATACCCGGACCAAGCCAGTATGCTTTCTATTTTGTTACTCCACCATTTTTCTTTCTCAACGGCATTGACACGTTTGATGTGATGATAGGTTTCCCCTCCTAGCCTTCTTTTGTTCCTGATAATAGGGATGGTTTGACTGGTGTAAATGGGGTTACTCCCGTCCCCGTGAACCTCTTGGTGGTTCCATTCGAATTTCATAGCTTGGTGTAGTGTGGAAGCCACAGCCCCAGCGGCATCTATGCATGGTCGGCCCAACGGAAGATTGTATGAAGCTGATATGTCAAGCACTTGGAATTCAACGTCGAACCAAGTTGGCCGCATCTGCAGACAAAGATTAATCTCCCCAATCGTGGCCCTTTGAGACCCATCGAAGGCTTTCACGTTCATGCTTCCTGCCCGTATTTTATGGAAACCTTTGCCCAATCTTTTCAGAGTATCCAACGGACAAATATTGAGGCTTGAACCTCCATCAATCAAGACCCTGGCAATGAATTTATCTTCGAATTGCATCGTGATATGCAATGCTCGGTTGTGATTCAACCCTTCAGGCGGTAGCTCATCCTCGTGGAAGATTATCTTATGACTTTCTAGCACCTGGCCTACCATGTTGCCATCTCTACGCAGGTGATATTGTTGGGTACGTAAGCTTCACTCAACACCTTCATCAGAGCATTCTTGTGCACCTCTGAATTTTGCAACAGTGATAGGATGGATATCTGAGCTGGGGTTTTGTTCAAATGATCAATGACAGAGTATTCCCTTGCCTGTACTTTCTTCCAAAGGTCATCTGGTCCTGTTTCAATGACAGGCTGCTTGGTAGTGGCATCCTTACTTGGTCCTCCCAAGTGTTTAGGTGTATAGATTCCTCTGGTCCTAGCCATTCCTTGTGCAGCATCGGATTCCTCCATCTTTGCCTTTACTTTTTGCCTAGCTTCGGCAATATAATCCCAGGGTATTACTTTTGAATTGAAAGGAGGTATGGTTGATACTGTCACCGTGAAAGGTGTGGCCACTTCTACTTCAAATGGACAGGGGTGGCCGCAGGTGGAGCTATCTCTACCTCAAATGGAAATAATGCAGCTACCTTAACCTCGATTAGTGACTGAGTCTGTACTACGATAGGAGTAAGTGTGACTGCGGGTTTAAAGTCATCGCCTTCTCGAATAAGCCCAATTGACCCCTCAGGATCCCATTCTTCGTTCATCTCTTTCACATGTATCCCACCACCCCTATGATCCGAGAGACGGTTGTGGTGTGTTCTGGGGAGTGTGATAAGTAGTGGTTGGTGGGTATTAGATTGGTTGTTGGTGGTGTTGTGGCGGAGTTGGTATCGGTAAGGGATTGAGATTTTGAGGTAGAGTTGCATATTGATGTGGTGCGGGGGAGGGGGGGGGGGTTTGGTGGATGTTGGTTCAGTGTATATTGGGGAGATGCTGGGTTTTTGGCATTTTGTTGGTTGATATCGGAGACATTCAGGGTGAGGCATAGGTTTGCCAAGTTTCGAAACTGCTCAAGTTCTCCCTATAGCTCCAGTATCTTTTGTTCTAACCTTAAAACTAAATCATTTGGTCCCGGAGTACTCCGTCCGTCCGAAGTTTCTGCATTTTCCTTTCAAATACCACTTAAGTCATCCATTTTGGCTTTCCATTTACTCTTTGTATTACTTGCAGGAGGAGGAGGTGGAGGCCTCTGGATCTGGTGTGATACGCTGATGATGGCAGTATGTGCGAACAAACCTTAGGGGATGGGAATAAAGAAATAAAGAAAACAAAAGGTAAACAAGTCAGTAAGGGTTCTGAAATGTTTGCAGTATTTAAACACTATTGCGGGAATGTAAATTTGCTTCCTAATTTGGGAGCCTCGTTGTGCCCGAGGTAGGCCTAGCGACAAATAAATTTGGAAAAATTCAGTGCCAATAATTGCCTCATTTCACTAATGTAAAAATAAACGACCCAAAACGACACTAAATAAGATAATTTTGCTAATGGCACTTGGCCTTATTACATTTAAAAGGAAAGCAAGTAAGCCTAATCTACTTGGTCCCAGAAGGACCCTCTTTAGACCGGATGCTGTTGTCGATCAACTCTCCCAGCTCGCGTAGGATCAGCAGTAGGAATGCCCTCGCCAAATGCCCTCCTTCGACATTTTGTTTTGCTGAAGATCCAACAGAGAAGGAAAATTTCCTAAGACTCATTTCACATGATTTTTGTCACTTGAAGGAAGATCCCTCCACCAATCTAGCAAAAGTGAAGGAATACTACCGACCATACTAAATTTGGGGACTTCGTGCCTCATTTTCTGCAAAACAAGAGATAGTTAGGCCCTTTCCCCCTCCAGGTTTCTCTATTTATACAGTAATGATTAGCATATTGGCACTTATTTCTCCAAATTAATGCACACAATCGTTATTACATCCATTGGGATTGTGGAAAACCCGATAGACTCTTGGACGAGGCTTGTCTTAAAGGGTTATTATGCGGACAACATACTAACCCGGCTAGGTTTAACCATGATGCATGTACAAATTAGAGTAAGGCTGCTATAGAGGTCTAGACTGGGACCCTTAAGCGGACAACTTGAGTATGGAAGACACGGAACCGTCGAACGCACCGCTGATCGACTAGTTTTACCGCAAATATGCCTTTCCGAATTTATTGGGTGATATATAGGAAGAGCGCAAACACTCATCAAGCGTTGCTATGGGATTGAATACGCACGTGTGGAATATTATGTTGAGCATGATTTATGCAACAATAAATAGCATGTTGTCAAGTATTTGCACGTTAAAAAAATAATAATAAATGTAGTATTTAAATAATTGAAAGACAGTTACGGAAAAAGAAAACAAAGAGACAAGTCAGTTTCAGGAAATAAAATAAATCATAAATAAGCAGTTAAATCCAAATAAAGGGGAAAGGGTACACGGGATAAAGCATGCTTAGACTAATTCACAAAACATAAGTTCGTTATGGTAAGAGCCTAAAAATGTCCCCAGCAGGGTCGACATGCTGTCGCGCCCCCTTTTTCCTCGCGGAGTCCTGGTTTCGACATTCATTGGGAACAACTCATTTCCTTTCGGGAATTGGGTATTTGAATTTGAAGAGTCGTCACCTAACAGATTAAGGTGCGTTAGGGCACCTAAAGCAAGTAAATCATAAACCGGTTTGCATTACTAGATATTGGGTAAGGGCTTGAAATAACCTTGAGGGGAAGGCAGTCCACAACGGTGGGTCTCAGCCGAACATAAACTATGCGAATTAGTCAATTAACAAGTAAGGAGTCTTAGCAAATATTTGCGAATAAAGGTAGTTTTCACAGTCTAAATGCATATATGATCAAAGAGATTTAGATAATAAAAGTAAAAGAGGATTGGACAACTTAAACACATATATATGTAAAGAAAAAGTAAGTTTAGATAATTTAAACACATATAGGAATTGGGAAAGGGAAGTCCTAAGTTGATTAGCCTACACGATCAATCCGTGCAATGCCCGGTAATCCTCCTCAATTAGATGGGCTACATGTGATGTTAGCGCGCATGTCATCATATCCTTTTACTACCCATTACTCTCCCCTTAATGGTTATATAAGCGAATTTGATTAACGACCTCTAAGCGTCTGTTACCCGTCCCTTCCTTGTGGCCCCAGAGGAATTTAGGACCTCTAGACTTAGGCAGTTCTAGACAATCCTAGGGTGTTTAAAGGGGAAAAGTCTAGGCAACAACAAATAACACATAGGACTGTCAATTAAGGAAGCAGGTAAAAGGCTCATATTTACCTCCACATATACGTAGGCAAATAAACAGCACGTCTCAAACAACTGATTTTGAATAAGTTCAGAAAGCCTAGGAACATGATATCTAGATGAATGTTACAGCTACATGATATGCAGCGTTTGTTTTAAGGGAAGTGGCAGAATCCTAACCAATTTGCCTACTGGTTTTCAAAATCTGTTAGACTTAAGTAGTTTATAGACAATCATAACACAATTTTCAGTTTTATACAAGGACATTAAACACCTAAGCTTGCCTAGGCGTGGAATTATATGCAATCATAGTTACAGGAGCTGTTTAAACAATTTGGAATTATTTAACCTATAGGCTTGCTGATCTAGGCGATACAGATTATAATAGGTGATCTACATCAGAATATGACACCTATGTGTGAGGCCATTTTAAACATTTTCATGAACAATTATTTATTCAGTCGAAATAGAAAGGATCCAAAACAGATGCAAACAGGGTCCTAAGAACAGGATATCTAATGCACGCAGAGATGACTGTTTTTATTTAGCAGGATTATTTAGCAGCAGGATTTCTAAGTGACAATACTGATGCAGAACCAGGAATTGATTAGTGACCTATAACATGCAATATACTGAAGTCGTAAACGTGAATACCCTAAAACCAGGATGTCTAGTGCACAAGTTTGGCATGGTTTGAATGCAAATAGACACAGCAATCCAAGAGCATGATTTCTAATGCGGATTTGCATAATGTAAAGCCTGGAAACATGATTTCTACCCAGCTTTACCCACAAGATCATATAGCTATCCTCCTTTTTCACTAGTTACCCCAATATCTGTTTACAAATGGTTATTAAAGACCATGATTGAATAAATTACATGAATGCAATATACATTAAACTATGGGGAGCCTGATGCAGGCCCAAAGCAAACCTGGGGTACCAGGCCTTCAGTAGTCTCAAATGCCAAGAGTTTCATTGCCAAATTTGTGTCTTGGTGTGTCAGAGTTCCCTAAGGACCTCAAGGATCCCGCCAGTGCTCACACCTAGACTTTTCTCAAATAGAGATTGGTTATGTGCAGTGTGGAAGAGCCAGCCCTGATATGCCAGAATTCAGAGAGATCTCAAGGATACCTAAGCAGTACACATACCAGAGGGGCAGAACTTAATAACCTAAGAATAAGTGAGAGTGCTTGACATAGTTTGAAAGACTTAATGAAAACAATTTAGGAGTGAAAAAAATTTTTCTGTAATAGACCAGTTTTGAGAAATGCTAGGAATGAAATCCAGTTTTTTTGAAGAATACTGATAATGTTTTGAAATCTATTTTGAAGAGAGCAAATTCAATAGACAGCAAATCAATCATAGAAGGTTCAGATTCACAGGCACTTTAGTAGACAGGTTTGCACACAGGGGAAAGGGATTGGAAACATATTGGAGTCTCATTGAGGGTACATGAATAGGGTGCAGGGAGGCATGTAGAGAACAATATGCATAGAGCACTTAGGGTCTTCATAGCCTTAACCGATTAACCAGGATAGTAGGCAATTAAGACATGAAGAAAAGATGTAGTGGGTAGAATCAGAGACATAAATAGGATCAACCCTCAACATGATCACATAGTTAAGGGATTAAACATGAATCAACAGACATGCTGGTCAAACATCAGATAAATAGGTAAAGTGTAGACATACTAGTTGTACATTGAACAGGGTAGAATTTTGGCATGCTAAGCAAAGAAGTAAATAAGAGGATAGGTTAAATTCATAGTCAATGAACTAATGCAGGAATGAAACACATATAATTTGGGTTTCGAATTTAACTAGAGACATACCAGTGTAAGAAAAAGAGTGCAGAATAGAGAGCAAGTGTAGTTCCAATATGTAGCCTTGGCTTTCAGCCGGATAGACCCACAACAACACAAATAGCAAAGAAGGAGAAGAGTTTTGAGTGTATGTGTGTGTTGTGAACTGATGTTCGTTCTCCAGAAGTGAGAATAGAGGAGAGTATATATAGTAGTCAGGGGCTAAACAAAATAAGGTAAAGAGATCAATCATTCAGCAATTAAGGGAACTTACATAATCAATTATCCACGAAATCAGTGAAGTCTCCCCTAATTAAGGGGTAATTACCCAACGGTAAAGGCAGGACAATATTTAAGGAAAGAAAATCAAGTAAGACTTAAGCACATAATGGGCAATTAGGGGTAATTAACAGGGGTTCAATTAAGAAAATAATCTTGAGGAATCTGTAAGTATCACGGCTAATCAAATAAGGCAAGAAAATAATTAAAAGGTGTAAAATAGGGAAATAATCAAAAATCGCACATAGGTCTTAGTAGAGCAATAAGTAAATCAATACTTAAAAATAATACTGATTTAAAGGAGAATAATATAGGTTTCCATGAATAAACAAACATGCCAAGTATAAACACACAGAATCAGTCGAGAATCGGATAAGAAACCCTAATAGAGACATACTAGGGTAAAAATCACAAGACATCGAATTAGGATAAAGGAAAATCATGAGAATCAAAGCACAACACAAAATAATGTGGCAAGAACACAGACAAACTCAAAGCAAAAATATCAGAAAGTTCAAAGTCAGGAAACATTTTGGAGAAAAGGATTTTCAGGAAACCCTAGCTTTAGGAAAATGGAAAGTCACTTAGAAAACCACAAGATTTTCATGAAAAATATGTGAAGTAGGTCCGATTCTTCTCAGATCTGTGTCAAATGACAAAATTAGGGTTTTCAAAAGTGCGACAGAGATGAAGACATAGGCTTAGAAATCAATAGATTTAAGGCGAAATAAGAAGTTCTTACTCAAAATCAAACCAGAATGGCCTGAAACAGGCAAGAAAAACCCAGAGGCGTAAGCAGACTAGCCCTGGTCCCTTGAGAATCTTCTCAAGGACCTTAGAGACGGAGGTACCCAGCATAGGAGGGGCCATTAGAAGCCTGGGGTGGTGAAGAAACACCATGAACAGTAGTAGATGAGTGACGGCGGGGGGAGAATTAGGGTTAAGGCTAGAGCATCTGAGAGATGGAGAAGAGAGTGACAGCGGGGAGGGGTGAGAAGTGATTAGGGTTAGAGGGGGGTATTGGTTTAATTATGGTAAGGGGTTTCTGGGCCGTTGATAAAAAATGATCAATGGCAAGGATTAGCCAAGAATTGGGTCGGGGAGGTGAGGGTATTGGGCTTGGGTTTATTGGGCTGGTTTTAAGGGTGTTTGGTTGGTAGACTTAGGCTAAAATTGATATTAAAAAAGGCTATTTGTTAAATACCCCAAAAAAATTAATTAAAAAAATTTCCAAAATAATTACTAATTATAAAAAATGAATTTCATGCATAGAAATGTTTTAAAAATAGTTATTTAGTATTTAAAAATACAAAGGACTAATTTTTGGTAAAATAATACAAAAATGTATGCATGGGCTATAATTGCAAAGTTATTGCAATTATAGCCAAACGGTTCCAATTAGACTATTTATGAAATAATTTGGACTTAATAGGGCCATAAATAGTAATATTAAATCAAGAAATATTTTTGAAATCATTTGCGATACAATTTTGTAATTATTTATTAGAAATTAAAATACTGGGCAAATTAATTAAAAATGTACAAATTGTGGAAAAAAACCAATTGATGCTAATGCATGATTTTGAAGACATATATGCATTTTAAAACTATTTTGGAAAAATTGGGTATCAACACTTATGATTCCGTATATTAGAGAGTGATACTATATTTTGGGCTATATGCCATGTTTGGGGCCTTGTGCCGACCTGTAGAGACCCTTAGGGACATTTTTACTATTTTTCCTCACTCTATTTGTTTTGAAAACATATCCTCAGTCATGTCTTACCTGTTTATTGTTTAAATCCGGTTTTATCAGTTTACATCTTAATACATAAAAACTATTTGGACTGAGTTCCCTTATTTCCACTGATATGCCCAAGTGGCTGTAAGGTTAATGACTGAGAGAGGTTGAGGACCTCATGGTGAGGATTTTTTATATATATATATATATATATATATATATATATATATATATATATATATATATATATTATGGACCGGGCTACACGTCGCAATAATATTATGTATTACGGATCGTTGCACCCCGCAACGATACTTATATGGATCGGGTTGTATGCCGAATATATATATATTGGATAGGGCTGCACGCCGCAGCGATATGACGCTTGGACTGTACGAGCCCCTCCAAATTCTGTACACCCTTAGTGAGCGTAGTCGACTATAAACTATGGATCGGGCTGCACGCCGCAGCGGGTATTATGATTATTACTATTATGAGATATTATTGAGCCGGAGTGCTGAGTGTGAGTACTGTTGACGAGAGCTGAGTCACGAGTGACTGAGAGGCTTACCGTAGAGGCTATACTGTGAGTGATACCTTGCCCGAGGGGCCCGTTTATGACATTTTGACGTTTTTCACTCTCCTTTATACTAAGCCTCTTTTGGAAAATGTTGAATAAATGATTTCAAAGTATTTCAATTGAAACTAAAGTTTTACGAAGTAACTGCCTATTAAACTGTTGAGTTTGACATTATATTCTGCTGAACACTCTTATATATAATTTTTAACTGCTCGTCACTACACTCAGACCTTATTTACTTTAGTTACTTACTGAGTTGGCGTACTCACGTTACTCCCTGCACCTTGTGTGCAGATCGAGGTGCCCGAGCAGGTGAGTGAGGGTCCCCAGCACTCTCAGAGTTTACCGGAGACTGCAAGGTAGCTGCACGGCGTTCGCATCCCTGCTTTCCTCCTTTCTGTCTTAGTTTACTACATTTTTAGACTTATGATGTATTAGTCAGTCAGATTGGGTTGTAATTAGAGGCTCTTGACTTGTGACACCGGATTGTTGGGCTGTGTTGGTTTATTTTTTTCTGTTTTTCCGCACATTTCAGTTGAATTATATATTTCATATGAGAGTTTGAGACTTAATCAGTTTTAGAAAAATGGTTTTTATAAAAAGAGTTCACTGTGGTTACTTGTTGAGTTGGCTTGCCTAGTACTGTGATAGGCGCCATCACGATCGGAGCATTTGGGGTCATGACACGAAATCACAACACATACTAAACTCCCACACTGGTAGAGCATCTAAATCTCATGTCGTAATCAATCACCTAGAAATCATATCAAAAACCTACCGTAATGGATAATAGAAAGTCACTCCTACTCTCATAGCTCTCAATAATGAATAAAACAAAATGATAGACACGGGCTACCACTATAGAATCTCCCAACGGGGGCAAACACATAAGAAGAGTACCAAATCACTAAACTCACTCATATATGAAGCAAGGTAAGAGGACTCACTCCGATAAGCAGAACCAAGTCAAAATAAGAATGATGCTCGTCGATAATAATCGAAACCATACCTGTAACGACACCATCTGGTGCAGCGGCCTCAGCCTACCGTGGAAAGCACATCAACGGGCCGATCCTCCCCCTCTTCGGTGCCCTCTACTCACCTGACATATACCCCAATCTGGCGGTGCAGGGATATCAGCAACTGGAGCAGGACATATAGCCTTAATACCCCATTTTGACACATCTGTCCGGAGTCTGGGACAATATCTCACCATGTGGCTGGTATCTCCACACTCAAAGCAACCCATCCGCTGCCATGGCTGCAGAAGCTATCCGATACGGGTACCTTGAGACCCATGGGTAATTGGAACATCGTGCGAAGTCTGAAGTGCACACTGAACTGGCTGGCCCGTAAAACCTCTACCATGCTGTAGACTGCCTCCAAAATAGGACTAATAGATCTGTCCGCTCTATGAGGCCTCTTAGCCTCTCTAACCTCTCCCTCTTGATCCCACATGCCCTCTAATCTGCGAGCAATCTCTACCACTTGTTGGAACGAAACATCCGTCTCCAACTCCCAAGCCATGCTGAATTGGATACCATGACTAAGCCCCTCAATGAACCTGCGGACTCGCTCTCTAATTGTAGAAACCAAATCAGTTGAATGTCTGGACAAATCACTGAATCTAACGGCATACTCTGACTCTGACATAGTTCCCTAGCGCAGCTACTCAAACTCCACGCGCCATGCATCCCGGAGGGTCTATGGAACAAACTCTCTGAAGAACATCTCTGAAAAATGAGTCCATGAAAGTGAAGCTGCATTGGGCGAGCTACCCAACTCGTACGCTCGCCACCACTGATATGCCGCTCCCTTAAGCTGGAACGTAGTAAAAGCAACCCCAATCATCTCCACAAAACCCATAGTGCGGAGAATATGGTGGCACTCCTCTAGAAAACCATGTACATCCTGTGAAGCCAAACCACTGAAAGTGGGAGGGTGATACTTCTTGAACCTCGCAAGTCTAAGTTGTTCCTCCTCAGATGTTGCTTCCCTAACCACGGCTGAACTGGAACAACAGGATATGTCGGCATGACACCTGAAACCTAACCAACATGGACTCACTGCTTTGGGGTACGGGCAGCGGGAGTTTGAGCTCCTCCCCCGGTCTATGAAGTAGCTGGAACAACCGAAATCAACCCCGCCTAAGCCAATGTACCAAACATGCTCAGGAACTGTGCTAAAGTCTCCTGAAGTTTGGGGGAAACAACAGGCGCCTCCGATGCCTGTCCCCCAAAAGAAGCTACTAAGGCTCCTCAACTGTTGCTCTGACAGGTGCTCTGCTGCGACACGTGCTCATCCTCGGCCTCTTCCTCTACCTCAGCCCCCAGCAACACCGGCTCAAGGGGAAGCGTCGTTAGTAACTACAGCTCGTGTCCTCACCATCTGTGAGAGAATAGAATGACAAAGGCTCAAACTCCAAGATGAATAAGTCCGCACAATAGGAATGAAAGAATTGAAATTGTACTTATATTTCCGTAGCATCTCGAAGATAAGTACAGACATCTCTGTACCAATCCGTAAAACTCTACTAAACTCGCTTATGACTCGTAGCACCTATGAACCTAGATCTCTGATACCAACTTGTCACGACCCCAATTTCCCTCCGTAGGATGACGTGATGGCACCTAGTCTTAGGGACTAGGTAAGCCTAACACTCACTGAAATAATAGCAAAATTTAACCAACAACAGTTAAATATGAAATAGAAATCTCTGTACAAAACTTACAACCCCAAGACCGATAGTACAAGTCATAAGCTCTTCTGAGTTTTCTAAAAAATCCCTAAATACAAATGTTTCAAAATAGAATAAACAGTACAAGTACAATATCATAAGGTGACTCCGAGTCCTGCGGATGTGACGACAGGTTTACCTTGAGTCTCCACAACCCGAACAACTAGCTACTGATCAACTAACTCTGAAATACCTGGATCTACACAAAAATGTGAAAAAAGCGTAGCACGAGTACACCACAACGGTACCCAGTAAGTATCAAGACTAACCTCGGTAGAGTAGTAACAAGAGAAATTCAAGACATTTATTGGACTAAACAACCTTAACAAGTATGAAGGTTAACTAAATGGGAAACAATGTTAATAAAAAGCTAAACATGGTAAGGAAGGCAAAACAATATTCGCGATGAATCACTAGAAACAACAATTAGCAATAGAAGCAAACAGGTAATAATGTTGTAGAGTAAGCTGAACACTGTCTAAGACCGGTGAAACCTAATAAAGGAAAACAAGTAACAACTCAATTAGAACAACCGCTTTTACACCATATTTATTCAAGAATTTCCACGAGGTACCAAACCCCATAATCACAATTCACGGGTCCCAATTCATGAACCCTAATCACTTCGCATCTTGTGCCCACATTACAATTCATAACCACACGGACGACTCACGTGCCAAAGAGTGACAATATCTAGTATCCGCACGGACCACTCACATGCCAACAACAACTGTTTACCATGAAAATGGTAACGATAATTAAATTTGTAAAATGGGACTCTAAAAAAAACGTGATCTATTCCCGAGCTAGTTGTTAGAGCAGATGATGCTAGTATTATGAATTTTAACGATGGAGCATGAGCTAAAACAAGATAATGATCGAACCGAAGGGCCTGCTACCCGGATGGAGGTTTGGTCGATGGGGGCTTCGGGGTCGACCTCGAGATCGAGCTCGGGCTAACGGGGACAATCGAGGGTAGTATAACAGTTAGAGATATAATCAAACAAAGCTCTTTATAGTCAAAACCAAGTTATACGATGAAGAACTCATATAAAAGATGAAGAACACATATGAAGGCGAAGGATATCGAGGTATCCTCAGTATCAGTGAGAGCCAATAAGTTTTAGTAAGAAAAGAGAGAGAGAGAGAGAGAGAGAGAGAGAGAGAGAGAGATTATTGCATTTGTGGAGAAATGGAGCAACATCAGTCCTTTACAAGGTAGGGCGAGTCCCCTTTATATAGGAGGGGAACTCAGTTACGAATACATGAATATTTAATTTATGAAATATGGAGATGTGATGGCTTGATGGGACGCCTCAGCATAGGCTATGGATAGGCCGGCCCTGTCAGACTCAACCGCGTGTCTTAGGGGCTTCCCCTCTTTGTCTTTATCTCGGCCTCGAATCGGGCCTTGACAAGCCTCAAAGGAAAGGGCCAAGTCGTGGCTTCATGTACTCGGGGTCTCGAGGTACCTCCCCGAGATGGCTTAATGGCGGAAAATTGGGCCCTCTGATTTCAGCGCGTACAGATAGTCTCCGCGTTTCTCAGAAAGAAGTGATGGGAAACGATTATGACCATTGACTCCTCGAACTTCTCATGGCGACAGCACACTGGTGACTCGAATCGGGGCGCAATCTTTTGTGATAGATGACATATCTCATAGACTCATGCTCAATACACTGTCATTTCCGTTCTTCAAGGCAAAAGTACTGCCGTCGATTCGGTTTTTAAAGGATGCAATAATTGCATTCGTCGGTCAGTCTTCCAGAGCCTCGACGACCGTGTCGTTTCCCCATATAAATGGGGTGCCTTGGCATTGTTTTTCCTACCCCAGTACCTTCGTCGGCATGCTTGCCTATCCCTTCTTGTCATCTTCTTCTATCTTTGAACATCATGCTTGGGGCTTGTGGCCTCAAGGCCGTTAGGAGGAGCTCCCTTAAGTTGTGCTATGGCCCTTCGCCGGGACGTCCCTTCATTGAGCATGTGATGGATGGGGAGTCAGTCTGCCTCATATATAGACAATCGTTCGGATTATACACCGCTGCTCACTCTCCTACCCGGGCCTGGTATGGCACCTCATCCTTAGGGCTCTTTCTTTCCCGAGGGGTAAGGTGGCCCTATCGGTCGTCGAGGTAGAGGCCCGCCGAATCTTCAACCTTTGGCCTCGGCGGGCTATGTCTCTTTTCTCTGCCTCCTCCGCGTCCCCTCCTTTTGTTTTTCTTCATCTCCTCCGGCGGGAATCCCTTGAGGGATTGAGCTGGGAACCTAGAGGAGGTGGAGGTCGAAGGGATCACCTTCGAGGGTGCGACGCTCGAGGATGCTGATACCGGAGATGCACCCTCGAGGGTGGACTGGGCTTCCGGGTTTCATCACATTTACATCCCTCCGTTCCTTCGCTGTAGGGGTAGGCTCCCATAGGCTTTCATAATTGTATGTAATGACCCTTCGAGGGCTTTTGTGAACGTATGCCATGACCCCTCGGGGGCTGTTACATGGATGTTTATGAACATGAATATATTCCTTTGATTTTCGCCTTTGATTTTTGCCTTTGATTTGCGCCTTTGATTTTTGCCTTTGATTTTCGCCTTTGATTTTTGCCTTTGATTTGCGCCTTTGATTTTTGCCTAGTAATTGCATGTATTCATACCCCTCGAGGCCCTTTGACTGCCTCCCTTTACTTCTTGGCTGCTGATATTTGACTCGGGTGCGAGCATCCTTTACAATCTTTTAATGACCGACATGACTCCCTTTCGAGGCCATTGTTGTACCTCGGGGCAATCCTGGATTGATCGGATAGTACTGGGCTGCCTGGGCCTTTTGAATTGCATGTAGATAATGTGTCGAATTTTGGGGCCTTCGAGGATGTTATCCTGGATGAAAGCCAGCTTCGGGTACCGGGCGGTCCCATTTGATTTTTGATGCGGACAACTTCCTTTAGATACGTACGAGATAGATTTTTTGCTGAGGGGTTGCTCACACTCAGGCACCGCTTCGAACCTTTGCGGTGCTGCGATTGGAGCGTCTTGCGTTTATTCTTTCTTTTTTAGAAAGGTAATCACGAAATCTGAAACTACCTCGCGTTGAGTGACGGCATGGAAAGCTTCACAAATTTCGATTTCTCTTCAATGGGGATCCTCGAGGCGGGATGATATCTCGAGCTTGGAGATAATGCAGACGGTTCCTCGAGTCTTGGGTTCTTGTCAAAGGATACTTTCGGGGTTAGGTATCGCCCCATTGGACTGTACCAATGTCGTAGGTTCCCTGCGGCTTACTCCGAGTAGGCAAAACGTTGCCGCTTTTTAGCACATAAGTGGGGCAGCCTCGGCTTCTTCGCAGGGCTTCACTATTTTTGGGTAGCTACACTTCCGCTTTGGCATAGGGTTCCTCATTCCCCTAGGTGCAAAAAGTGTTGGTGCGCATCCTTGTTTAGCTCTGTTTAGTTTTACCATAGTCATAGCAACCACTTCGGGAATGACAGAGAGTGGAGAGTGATTTTCCCGACGCTCGGGAGCTGAGGGATTTCGTTCTGAAGACTGTTTCTTTGATAAGTGGGGAGCATTTGGAGATGGTGGGAAAATACTGCGGATGGAGTGAGGGGGTAGCGCTGTAGGTGCTTCCTTCGGGAGAGAACGTTACGGATTCCGCTGACGGATTTTGAGTGTATACCTGTATCCTTTCGCATTTGGCCCCCTCGACAGGGTCGTGCTTGGTTTTTGCTTGAAATATCGGGTTACTTTGGCGCAGATACATCCGTCGTTTTGGCGGGTGGTGCTGATGATGAGGTTCTTTACGGAGAAAGCCGATCTTGAATTTACGCTCGATCACCTCATCCGGCTGTATCAGCCCTTTCATCACCAGGGCCTGCTAACCCTGAAGTGATATTCGTTCACGCCCTTTGTTGTCGACGACGAAGAGGAGCGGGGTCGAGAATGGGCCGCTTGGTTCGTCCGGGTCCAGACGGTCGACATTATACCCGTGGAGGTTTTGCCATTCCCCGAAGGGTGGAATTACGCACGTGAGTGGAGCGCCTGGTGCTTTTTCAGGTTGTACCTATAGCGGAAGTCAGTTAAATAATAGTGTTTTTACCCTGTTTTAGCAACTTCATGGACGCCGGGCGAAGTCTCCGATCTGCCTGGCTGGGTCTGGAGGCTGGTGACCCACTCATCCTGCGACGAGCGTCGGTGGCGAGCTGTGCTTCGTGTCAGGTGGGGAGCGAAATATCAAGGTATGTGCGCATGTTGCTTTTGCCTTGGCCTTCACATACTTGAGGTAATATTTTCCCCTTTTTTACTTGTATTGGATTTGCTGCTTGCAGGCTTCGGGCAGTTCCTCGGGATGAGACAGTGCTCTTCCGAAGAGAGGAAGGAGTCGTTGACCTCCCTTCTCGCCCCTTGAGGCGACGGAGCTCCTAGTGGTGCTGACCAGGCTAGTGTCTTCAAGGAGAAGGCATTGTCTGAGTCCGCTGTCCCCGGAGTACCTGATTCTAGGTCATCGATGCCTTCAAGCGGATATGCTTTGCCCGAGGCTGGTTCTCCCGGGAGCGAAGGGACAGGATCAACAGGAGTATGCTCCAACTTCGAGGAAGTCCGCCGGCTTCACTTCGTGGTGATTTAGGCGTAGTTTCCCTGTATTCCGCGTCCTTCATTCGTCATTGAGTTTTCCTTATGCAGGCCTGTGACAGGCTGATGTCTGAGCTAGTCCGTCAAGGGGCCAAGTTTCAGAAAGTTCATGGTGAGGGAGAATCTCTTAGGCTGCTTAGCGAGGAGAAAGAGGGCGAGTTACTGCATTGGCGATGCGAAGCGTACCGGTGCTCGAATTATGAGAGTTATTTGATGGAGCAGGTAACTTTATGCAGCTCAAGCTTCGCTTTCTTTGGCCTTTTTAGGTTAACGCCCTTCTTTGTTATATCAGCTGCAGAAAAAGGCGGAGGCCTTGGAGTACCTTAAGGGCGATATTGATCGCGCCAGAAATGCTTGTGGCGAGCTAAGGGCTCATGTGCAAGCTCATGTTTTAGAGGAGGCAAGTGCCTTGGCCAAGGTTCCTGCCTTAGAAGTCCAACTTTTCTTGGCTCGAGATAATGCCAAAATCCAAGCTGATGTGATCGAGAAATTAGAATCCGAACTTTCGAAGACCAAGGCCGAGATAATTGACGCCCAGGCTAAGGCGATGCTAAGCCGAACCAACGCTGATCAGGAGATGGTGATCCATATGAAGGATGCCGCGGATGCTCAGGCCGAGCTGAAGCGAGCCCTCGACCGGGAGAAAAGGATCGAGGAATATGTCCGTTGCAGATCCTGAAGAGAAGCACTCGAGGAGATTTGCGTGAGGGGCTTTATTCTTTCTAATGAATTGGATCGAGCAAGAGCGGATGAGCGTGAGCGTGGTCATTTCTTGCTGGCGGGACGGGGAGCGAACCCGGCAAGCTGTAGCCCTTCGGAATGGATCGCAGATTGTGCCGTTTTGTTGCTCCGTTTTTTATATATGTAGAACATGTCTGTTTATGGAGAGTGTGTCCCCTCCCCCTTTTCCCCTCTACGTGCATGAAATAAGAAGAGACTTTGAAGCCTTACTTCTTCCGCATCTCTTTCTGTTATTGCCTTCGACCAGGTTAGTTTCGATGTTTGGCGGGATCCTCGTAGGTCCGGGACCAACCGGGCTAGCCCGGGCTCCTAGGTGTGATTCTTGATGCGAGCAAGCGTTGCGGTCCCTGCGCTTTGTCCGGCCGTTTAAGTCCAGTCTCCGAGTCATTTTGCGAGTCGAGCTATAACTGGCCTTTAAGCTCTTCCCTGTCCGCACGGGCGGGTGATGGTGGCCTTCTTTGCCTCGGGTCGAAGTGACCTTATAAGCGGATGACCGGGAGGCTCACTCAGTTGGCGATCGTGGCGTTTGTGTCGTGCCCTTAGGCATGCTGTAGTTTTATGCTTATTGCGGGTCCGATCTCCGAGTCGCTTTGCGATTTGGGCTGTAATTGACCTTTAAGCGCCTTCGATTTCCCGAATGGGGGTAGTGCTTTGCACGCTGTTTTGGTCGTTAAGACCTTTCCGTATGTGGCCCGGGGACTTGCTTAGTTAAACATTTTTTGATTCGGTCTCCGAATCGGGTTACGACTCGAGCTCACTTTAATCCTCAAGTTGTCAATTATGGCTGGCGACAATGGCTCTTACGCTTGTTTGGTCGTAGAGACCTTTTGATATGTGGCCCGTAGGCTTGCTTAGCTGGCGACAATGGCTCTCATGCTGTTTTTGCCCGTGGGTTTTTTGTAGGCTTGTTTTCCACTCGTTAAGGTCTTTTTGAAAGATTTCTGCCTGACCTCTCGTCGGTTCTAGAAGAACCTTGATTTCAAGTCGTTATCGGCGATATTTCGAGCACCTCGGAAGGCTCATAGCCCGTTGTTTGCCTGTTTGAGGGAAGCCTATTTTAACCGGTTCTTTTCGAAGTATATTCGAAGTAGTGGCCTGCGATTAATGTTTAGCGACGGTTGGGCGTCCCCGAGTCACGTTATTCTGGCTGTTGAGTTCTTATAGCTTGTCATGCCTATTGAGGTCTTACAGTTTGTCATGCCTATTGAGGTCATATAGCTTGTATGCCTATTGAGGTCTTACAGTTTGTCATGCCTATTGAGGTCTTATAGCTTGTCATGCCTACTGAGGTCTTACAGTTTGTCATGCTTATTGAGGTCTTATAGCTTGTCATGCCTATTGAGGTCTTACAGTTTGTCATGCCTATTGAGGTCTTACAGTTTGTCATGCCTATTGAGGTCTTACAGTTTTTTCGGTGATGTAGCATGGGGATTGTCGTTGGTCTCCAAGTCATCAAGTTGTTTAAGCGTGAAGACCGCTTCTTATGAACTCGGAGCCGCGTTGTAGGGGCTTTACAAGCTCGGAGTTCTGGCCCTGGAGTTATGCGAGTATCAAACTACTGACGCTAAGTCTCCGAGTATCTCGGGATGTTTTTGTTGGAGAGGCCCCTGTTGGGGATGCATTTGAGATTCCCTTTTGCAAAGTATGAAATGCCAAAAAATATTCTTTATTGCTTGGCGTAGATGTACATTGTTTCGTCATTGTGAACTCGACCCGTGCGTGCACGGCTTCTCGGACCGTTTTGGCCCAGCATATAATTCCCGATAGGGGTTTAGCTCGCTGTATCTGGGTCCTCCCGAGGGGGGATGCTCTTAGAGGCAAACCATCGTTCGTTGTTGGGCTATCGGAATAAAGCCCGTGACATCATCGAACCTTCTTCTGGTATGTTGTTCTGCCAATAATCTTGCTGACAAGGTTCCTTTCGGGGCGGAAGCCCGGCTGAAGGGAGGAAACACGGCGGTCGCTTATATGAGGCCTAGGAATCTCCGGGTAGAGTCTTGAGAACCTCCGAATCTCCTAGCCAGTTGTCTGCGTTCAGGTTAGTAAAAAGAAAACGAAGGAGCAATGCAATTCCTTCTTACCGCGGGGTGTGTTAGGCGATGTTCCGGGACTCGGTGTGTCCCTGTCGGCTTATTCTAGTTCTGCCCTTTGCGAGGAATCTCATTCTTTTGTCGAACCGTCGGCGCCTTCGGGTAGTGCGTCAGTGGTCGTCTGAATAAGATGTCTATACTTTGCACTTCCTTTGATTGTGTAAAGCCCGAGCTCCTGGCTCGAACTCAGGTGGGCTATATCGAGAGAACGGTCTTTTCGGCGACTTGTCATTTGGAATTCACCAAGGATTCGGGATGTGGGGGCGATTTGGTCCGTTAATGCGGACCGCCCTGTTGACCTTTGGTCCAATACCATCGATGTGGGTGACCGAACTTCCTGAATCTATGAACACATGTTTTATTTAAGATTAAGCGAATGAGGGAGAGGTTTACCAATGTGCTGATGCGACGCTGGGGTGGAGTCGTGGTGCCCTTTTCCCTGGATGCAAGAGAATCCTTGGAAATATTTCCCTGGATCTGTGTTTGTCCCGGTGACGGGTATTTTTACTCCCCATGTTATGAGTTCTCGGAGGGTGTCGCCGCTCCTCCATTGTCGCGGTGATACGTCATGGCTTGTTTACTTCATCCTTCCCGGTTGTCTTCTTTCCTCGGGGCCATATCTGAGCTTGACCGTTCGATAGTACTCATCGGCGATTGTGACTGAGTAACACGGCTGTCATATTTTCGAGAAGGGAGTCATTCGTGGCCCCGCTGCCGCCTGCGTCCTGCGGATTCCGCGTCGGGTTGTGGTTCTTTCAAAGGGGCCTTGGTCGAGTAGGCCTGAGTTGCTCAGCGTCCTGGTTTTGCTTATGGCGACTAGGGTATTTGGCATATCAATGTTGAGCCCGTACTCTACTGGACGAGGTTCGTCTGCTGGCTGTGCCTCATCGGATTTGGTTCCGCTGGAGGTTCCCCGAGGACGTCGCCCTCGAACTACTCCCCTATCGTTGCGAGGTAGGTTGGATCTTGAGGCGTTCCTCCCATTAACGGCGCACGGACAGTATCTCCACACGTTTGGCATTAGTTTCTTCGTGGAAGACCTGCTTGGGTGTGCTGTTTCTGCAGAGGTTTCTGGATGGTCGCTCATGGCCCCGATTAGTGGCCGGTGCTGGGTACGGATGCATGGCCAAGTCTCGGCCGGGTATCTAGCTAAACGTCATTTGAAACGACCTGGGGTCGGCGTGTATGCTTTGTTTAAACCCCGAGCAAAGGCCAGGGTTGTCTGTTCATCCAAAACCAAATGCGATCTCCTTCGTCCTACCAGGGAGCAAGATGCGACTTCTTGTGGTGTTTCTTCCTTTCTTTTTTCGGCCTCCGACTTGTCGGTTTCTGCCGCTGTTGCTTCGATGACATCGACGTATGTTTCTACGGCGGGGTCATCTTGAAAGTCTCTATTTTTCTTCGTGCATGCGTGAGCGGCGGTGCGCTCGTCGGGGGAAGCTGTTTCCGGTGCTGCTACGCTGGGGGCCCTCGGATGGCTTTGCAACTGAGCAATGACCAGTTAACATTTCAAAAATAACGTGAAGACTAACTTCCTGTTCTTCCCGGGCCGGGGTTTTTTGAACTTCCTGTCGGTCACTGTGTCGTGCGCTTCTGTCTGTGCGAGAAGTTTCGTTGACTTGTTGTGCGTCCTGTGAGTCCGCATCCGCTATTACCGGTCCGGGTGCGTTATCGGGATTCTGTAGTGGTGCTCTGGCGGCCGGGATAGCTACACCATTTTCCCCGTGATTTTCAAGGCGATCGTTCCCAACTCTGTTCACCGAGCCAGACATTTTTATCTGAAATTAAAGGATCCTTGGACAAGAAAAAGTGTGAAAGATGATATGCGTTTGTGTAATGAAACTAGCAAGAAAATAATCACTATTATTTTTAGCCCCACGGTGGGCGCCAAACTGTTTATCGTGAAAATGGTAACGATAATTAACTTTGTAAAATGGTACTCTAAAAATACGTGATCTATTCCCGAGCTAGTTGTTAGAGCAGATGATGCTAGTATTATGAATTTTAACGATGGAGCGTGAGCTAAAACAAGATAATGATCGAACCGAAGGGCCTGCTACCCGGATAAAGGTTTGGTCGATGGGGGCTTCGGGGTCGACCTTGAGATCGAGCTCGGGCTATCGGGGACAATCGAGGGTAGTATAACAGTTAGAGATATAATCAAACGAGGCTCTTTATAGTCAAAACCAAGTTATACGATGAAGAACTCATATAAAAGATGAAGAACACATATGAAGGCGAAGGATATCGAGGTATCCTCAGCATCAGTGAGAGCCAATAAGTTTTAGTAAGAAAAGAGAGACAGAGAGAGAGAGAGAGAGAGAGAGAGATTATTGCACTTGCGGAGAAATGGAGCAACATCAGTACTTTACAAGGTAGGGCGAGTCCCCTTTATATAGGAGGGGACCTCAGTTACGAATGCATGTATATTTAATTTACGAAAAATGGAGATGTGATGGCTTGACACGACGCCTCAGCGTAGGCTATGGATAGGACGGCCCTGTTAGACTCAACCGCGTGTCTTGGGGGCTTCCCCTCTTTGTCTTTATCTCGGCCTCGAATCGGGCCTTGACAAGCCCCGAAGGAGAGGGCCAAGTCGTGGCTTCATGTCCTCGAGGTCTCGAGGTACCTCCCCGAGATGGCTTAATGGCGGGAAATCGGGCCCTCTGATTTCACCGCGTACAACAACAATGACTCATGACTGCAGGATAACTCATGTGTCAATAGGATAACTCCCACATAAGGCAAGTACGCAGAAGTACATGTAAATGGTCAATATCATCAGGATTCATCTTCTTAAACCGATATGGGTAATTTATTTACGTGTATGCTTGTACCAGTGTTCTACCATAATTCAAGTCAACAAGTAAGAGTAGAGACAATGAATGGCACATAAGAAATGATCACCGCAAAATGTACACGGTATAACTCACACAAGGTAGGCACACTACTACACAATTATCAACAATAACAATGCCCCTAGGCCACCACAAATCATCACAATCATTCCCCGACATAGCCCACCTTGTCTCACCACATGCGCAATAATAAAGTAAATGCCCGCCTTGTCTCACCGCACGCGCACAATAATATTCTCACCTTGTCTCACCACATATGCAAACCCACATATATATAGCCCGTCTTGCTTGCATGTTCAAATATAAATAGTAACAACAATAGAGATAACTCACGAGCTAACATCCCGACAATCTATCACGACCCTAAAACTGACCCGGTCGTGATGGCGCCTATCGTGAAACTAGGCCAGCTGACACAAACCCCAAAACCAACCATAAGTTCATAATAAGTCATTTAAAATCATTTGATTATCTAAAATCCCATATATAAGTTTAAACAGTGCGGAAAAATATATAGCATAGCCCGACATCGGGGTGTCACCAGTCATGAGCAACTACATCCCATCTAAGATAAGAAAAAGACAACATAGTCTGGAAACAATGCTAATACAAAGCTAAATAAGATAGGAAGGAGAAGCACTGGGCTGCGAACGCCAAACAGCTACCTAGTCAACTCCGAAGGCCTGCTGGAAGCCAAATCAGCACTCGCTATCGCGACCCAAGACTCCTGGATCTGCACACATGGTGTAGGGAGTAATGTGAGTACGCCAACTCAATAAGTAATAAAAGTAAAGGCCGCTGAGCAATAAGAAAACTCGTAAAACACGTCATAATGCTACATCAAAACAGTATAAGTCCAGAACAATGCAGTAAAGCAATATAATATCGTAAAAACAACTCAGTTCAGTAAAACCTTTTTAAAACACCTTTCAGTAGTTTCAAACGAGTGATGCAAATAATGAGTAAAAGTGATAAAACATAAACAGCCCCTCGGGAAAAACATGTACCATAACCAGCCCCTCGGGCTAACTCACAATCACTCGTAATCAGCCCCTCGGGCAATAACATGAAACAACAACAGCCCATCGGGCAATATAACATCTCACACTGGGTACCCGCGCTCACTGGTGGTGTTTAAACTCTGGAGGGGCTCCTACAGCCCAAGCGCTATCACAAGCCATCTCGTGGCATAATAAATCAGGCCCTTGGCCTCTCATATATCATAATCAGTGCACATGCTGTGGCGCACAGCCCGATCCCATGATATCCTCACGATACAGGCCCTCGGCCTCACTCAGTCAGAAATCTCTCAAGCCCCTCGGGCAACAGTAAAACATGATGCTCAGCCCAAAATATCATTTAAATTATCAAAAATGGAGTAAATACGGCTGAGTTATGAAAAAAGTAGAATGCAACATGACTGAGTACAAATATGAAGTCAAACAGTGAGGAATAGTAGTAAAAAGTCCCTAAGGGTCCAAAACAGTCAGCACGAGGCCCTAATATGGCATTCAGCCCAAAACATGATAATAATTTCCAAAACACAATGATATCAAATAGGTTTTTAATCAAATATGCGACTTAACAGTCGTACGGGACGTACCAAGTCACAATCCCCAACGGTGCACGACCCCACGCTCGTCATCTAGCGTGTGCGTCACCTCCAAATAGCACAACGATGTGAAATTGCGGGGTTTCATACCCTCAGGACAACATTTACAATCATTACTTACCTCAATCCGGTCCAAACTCTAGCCCACGATTCCTTTGCCTCTCGACTCGGCCTCCGAATGCTCCAAATGTAGCCAAAAACAGATTCGTACCATCAAAATATGCTAAGGGAACAAAGCCCACTCGAAAATAACCAATTTACACCAAGAATCCCGAAATTGGCCAAACCCGACCCCTGGGCCCACGTCTCGATTTCGACAAAATTCACTAAACTAGAATCCTCACGCTCTGACGAGTTCATACAAACTAAATATACCAAAATCCGACCACAAACGACCCCTCAAATCCCTAATCAAAAGTCTCCAATTTCAAACCCTAAACCCCCATTTTTCACCCTTAATAACATAAATTCCATGCTTAAACAAGTAAAATCATCATGGAATCGAGTTTTAGGTCCAAGAAACTCACCTCAATGAAAACCCCTTTGATTCCCTCTTCAAAATCGCCCACAAGCTCCAATCTCGGCTAAAAATGGTGAAGAACAACTCAAATTTCGCGAAGGCCATTATTTATATGTTCTGCCCAAGTAATACCGCATCTGCGGTAAAAAATAACGCACCAGTGGACCCGCACATGCGGTCCCAGGTGCGCACCTGCGGACATCACTTATCCGCCCCAAACTCGCACCTGCGCTCAAACACCCGCACCTGCGCTATCGCAGGTGCGCCCAAGTCTCCGCATCTGCGGCTCCAGTTTTTTTCCACTTTGGCCGCATCTACGATGCCTTTTTTGCTTCTGCGATCCCACACCTGCGGTCCCCAATCCGTAGGTGCGGTATGACAGGAACTTCAGCAGCTGAAACATGCTCAAACCCAACTCCAATCTTTCCGACAACCTCCCGAAATCATCCCGAGGCCCCCGGGACCTCAACCAAAAGTACGAACAAGTTACATACAACTATTCAAACTTGTACGAACATCCGGAACACTCAAAACAATGCCGGAACACCAAATCACCCTCGGTTTCAAGCCTAAGGATTCCAAAAACTTCCAAATTCCGCTTTTGATCAAAAAGTCAATCAAACCTCGTCTGAATAATGTGAAATTTTTCACACATGTCCCAAATAACACAACGGACCTACTGCAATTTCCAGAATTCCATTCCGACCTCTATATAAAAATCTCCGCTACTAACCGGAAAACGCCAAAATTCCAATTTCACCAATTCAAGCCTAAATCTACCCCAGACCTCCAGAACACATTCCGATCATGCTCCTAAGTCCCAAATCACCTTCTGGAGCTATCCCAATCATAAAAAACAAATTCCGAGATCTTTTACTCACAAGTCAACTTCCGATTGACTTTTCCAACTAAAAGGCCAACTTAAGAGACTAAGTGTGTCATTTCTCCACAAAACCACTACGAACCCAAACTAACCAACACGATGCAATGAATTACAACTGAACAACATAATAAGAAGCAGAAATGGGGGAAACGGAGCGAAAACTCATGAAACAACCGGTCGGGTCGTTACATAATCCTCACAACAATACCACGTGTGCTGATAATAGGCTAGATTCATGTAGTTTGGCGACTATTTATGCCCCAACTTGACTATGCTTCACCGTTCTAGGAAGGTTAAATGATGATAAAATGGCTCTAATTGTGAATTTCATGTTTTGTAGGAACAAGTTGTGCTTATGAGGACTTTGGACAGTGTTTGGAGCTAAATTAAAGCAAGGGAAGCCCCTCGGAGTTGAGTACATGTGAAAGAAGAAAGAAAATAAGAGAGAAAATGCTGATCCACTCTAGCACGGGCCAAGCACGGCCTTAGCGCGACCGTGCTAGAGCAGGAAAAGGGGACAGTGTACTTGACCATATGCGCGGCTACTAGCGCGGTTCGAACGCGGACGCGCTAGTCACTCCGGAGCACAGAAAGTTCAGGGGTAAACTTGGAAGTTTGGGGGTAATTCCAGTTAACCTATAAGAGGTCCAGCTCGCCCAAAAAGACATTATCAAGGTTTTTATAGTTTTGTTGAAGGCAAGAAGAGGCAAGAGGCAAGGAGGATAATTCGATATCGAGTTCTACCTTTCTTCCTTTTGTATTTATCATTCATGAGGAATTTTGCTGTTGTTATTATGAGAACGATTATGAGTAGCTACGGTTTTGATGGAACTTGTTGAGGGATGAACTTCTTGTTGTGTTAATATAGTTGGCCCAGTTTAATCTCTATTTGTTCAACTACGTTCTTGTTGTAGTTAATTAATAGGATTCTCAATTAGCTGTGCCTATTTAATATGTATAACTCGGGAGAGAGTGCATATTTAGGTTGTTGTTGAACAACACCACTCCCAAAGTATATGAGGAATCAATAACCGAGGGTTTAAAGGTGGGATTAGGGATAACGAAACCTTGGATGCGATCTAAGTGAGGTTTAATAAAAGCCAGCTAGCATAACTTGGGAGAGTGCGTCTAGTAAATTGTCATAATTACTCGGGAGAGATTTACGGTAGTAAGAGTGCTCATGATCGATAGAGACGATTAGGCAAATCTATGCGAAACATAACAGGAAGGGATTCCATCAATAGGGGAAATCACAACTTTAGATCCTTCTCTTATTTGTTTACAACTCAGTCATAGTTAACTTTTAGATTACTTAATTTTATTCAGTTATAGTTAGTAGAAATATCACCAAGTGTTATTCAAAATATCTGGAAAGTTGATTACGGAGAATTCAGTAAGTTTGACAAAAGTAATTGGTAGGTTAATTTCCTGTGGGATTCGACTCTAGGGCTAAATACCAGGATTATATTTGCAACGAGCACTTGTCTTTTTTATAAGGCATAGTTGGGCGAGATCAAATTTTGTCGCCGATGCCGAGGAATTAACGGTGTTATCAATTACAGTTGAAAGAAATACAAAAAATTCTTAGTGTAGTAAGTTTTCTTTATTTTCAATCCATACATTAAAATTTTAATGTTTGTTAACTTGGTTGTACAAGTGCATGCCTAGAATCTCATCGAGAACTGGTGAAGTATTTGAAGCATTATCAGATCCTGAGAAAGTTTTCAAGGCCTTGAATTGGGCTAACCGGAAAAACAAACAACAACAATCAACTGAACAACTTGAAACAGACATGGGGGATAACGTGGTAGACCCGGCTGCGCTGGTAGTAGAGCCTCTTGTGCCAGAGGCTCCTCTATATGACTGGGCGCAACCCACAGCAGAGAATTAGGCCACAGCGATATTAGTCCCGCAGATACAGGCTGAATCTTTTCAAATCACAAACAACATGCTGCACTTGTTGCAAAACAAGGGACTATTTTCAGGGTCATACATTGAAGATCCTCAACAGCACTTGAAGAATTTCCTGTCAATCTGCAAAACTCAAAGGCAGCCCAACGTAACTCAGGAAGCAATAAAGCTATTGTTGTTTTCATTATCAGTGACAGGAGCTGCCCAGACTTGGCTAAATTCACTCCCTATTAATTCCATCACGACTTGGAAGGAGTTAGTCAAGCAATTTGTGAATAAGTTTCATCCACCCAACAAGACTGCTCAACAAATTGATGAAAGTTTGAGCTTTAGACAGAAACCAATGGAAACATTGCAAGAAACATGGGAACGATTCAAAGGGATGTTGGTCATATGTCCACACCATGGTATTCCAGAGCAGATGTTAGGGTAGCGGTTTTACATGGGTCTGACAGATAGCGTGAAGGCTAATGTTGATGCTTCAGCTGGTGGAGCATTCTTGAGTAAATCATAGAGAGAAAGCCAGATCCTGCTTGACAAGATGGCACAGAATTCGGGGTGGACGACCAGGAATGCACCTATCACCCCAGTAGTTAACTCAGTGCCCTTAGATCCAGCCAACACTCTTGCTGAAAATATGGACACCTTAATGATACAAATGAGCATACTCACCAAAAGGGTGGAAGAGTCAGGGCAAAAGCAACAGGTGCACATTGTAGATACAACCAATGGGGGCTTATGCACATCTTGCATTAGTCAGCCAATTGGTAGCTAGTGGAGTGCAGAAAGCGATCATCATCATTACCTGAGGACATGAATTATGTGTCTAATTATGGCGGTCAGCGACAGGGTGGTCAGAATTGGGGCTAACAGAATGAGCCATACATGCCAGTCCAGCCACAACGCAACAATGGAAATATGGGAACCATGCGACCTCACAATAATGTGGTGCCATACCAAAGGCCACAGGGGTACAACAACCAAAATCAGCAGCAGGTTTATCATCCTCCTCAGCAGCAACATGGTGGGAGACAGGAAGATGGGTTTGCTAGACTTGAGGCAATGATGCAGCAGGTTATTGGGTCAAATGCGAAAATAAGTGAAAGAGTAGATGCACATGAGTCAATCATAAAGAATATTGAAATGCAAATGGGCCAGATCTTGATGTCTTTAAATAATCATCCTCATGGTATATTGCCTGCAGACACTCAGGTAAATCCAAAAGATTAAAACCCGAAGAAGCTGATGGTAGTGAGTCTCCGTAATGGTAGAGACCTAGACTTGGAGCAAGAGAGGGCTCGAGAAAGTGGACAGGCTGAGACACTTGTACCAGTGCCCATTGAGCTAGATGATTCAGCAAAACTGACAGAGGTGACGGTACAGCCTACCCAGGAAGAAACTAACACACAGATTGAGGCTGAGAAAGAAGCTGAGACAACCCAGGAATCGATAGTTGAGGTGGTGTCTGACAAAGAGAAAACCCAAATCACTGGGAAGAAGAGACCACCAGCACCATTCCCATAGAGGCTGGCCAAATACCAAAAAGAGGAACAATACAAGAAATTCTTTGAGATGTTGAAACAAATCCAGGTAAATATTCCATTGATTGATGCGTTGAAGGAGATGCTGATTATGCAAAAATGATGAAGGACTTGATGTCCTGAAAGTTCGACTTCCAAGACTTGGCCACAGTGACTCTAACTCAGACCTCCAATGATGTGGTGACTAGACCAGTTGCTGAGAAGTTGTCTGATCTAGGGAGTTTCACAATTCCCTGCACCATTGGTAACTTTGGCACTTTGTGATTTGGGGGCTAGCATAAATCTTATGCCCCTGGCGATCTATAAGAGGTTGGGGATTGGAAGAGCTAGACCCACGTCTATGTTGTTGCAGCTGGCTGACAGATCTGTGAAAAGACCCTCTGGTATCTTGGATGACGTGTTGATACAGGTAGGGAAATTTTCCATGCAGATTTTGTGATTCTACATTGTAAGTGGATGAAGAAATTTCCATAATTTTGGGAAGGCCGTTCTTGGCCACAGGACGAGCTCTTATTGATTGTGAAACTGGGGAGCTCAAGATGAGGTTGAACAATGAGAAGATAACATTCACCGTGCAGAAATCTATGAGGCGACCAAGTGAATTCGCGAATTGTTCTCATATTGATGCTGTGGATGTAATCGTAGAAGCAGATGATGAGACGTTGACTATTGAGGATCCTCTTGCTGCTTGTCTTGTAAATTTAGATGAGGTGAATGGGGAAGAATTGGCAGAATGGGTGTTGGCTTTAGAGGGCAGAGGATTTTGGGATAGAACACTTGAATTCGAGCCCCTGCACTTAGAAAATAGATAAACTCCTCTAGCCAAGCCATCCATAGAAGAACCACCAAAGCTGGAGTTGAAGCCACTGCCCGCCCATCTCAGGTATGAGTTCCTAGGACCTAACTCCACATTACCTGTTATTATCTCATCTAGTTTGTTAGATGTGCAGGCACAACAACTTTTGCAGGTACTCAAGGAGTGCAAGACTGCCATTGGGTGGACCATGGTAGACATTAAGGGGATCAACCCGGCATATTGCATGCATAAAATTCTGCTGGAAGATGGGCACAAACCTTCTAGGGAGCACCAAAGAAGGCTGAACCCCAACATGAAGGAAGTGGTGAAGAAAGAGGTGATTAAGTGGTTGGATGCGGGAATCATTTTCCCCATCTCTGACAGCAACTGGGTTAGCCCGGTGCAATGTGTTCCTAAGAAGGGTGGTATGACGGTGGTCAAAAATGATAACAATGAGCTGATCTCAACAAGAACCGTTACAGGCTGGAGAATTTGTATGGACTACAGGAAATTAAATCTAGCCACCCGGAAAGACCACTTCCCACTTCCCTTGATTGATCAGATGCTTGACAAATTGGCAGGGAGGTCCCACTTCTGTTTTCTGGATGGGTACTCAGGGTACAACCAAATCCCCATTGCACCAGAGGACAGAGAGAAGACCTCCTTCACATGTCCATATGGAATTTATGCTTTTCGGAGGATGCCCTTTGGCCTATGCAATGCACCCGCCACATTCCAAAGGTGCATGATGGCCATATTCACTGACATGGTCGAAGACATAATGGAGGTGTTCATGAATGATTTCTCAGTGGTGGGAAACTCATTCGACGAGTGCCTTATAAATCTGACCCGAGTGTTGAAAAGATGTATTGAGACTAACCTGGTACTTAATTGGGAAAAGTGCCATTTTATGGTACAAGAGGGCATAGTCTTGGGACACCGGGTATCAAGCAAGGGAATCGAGGTGGATCGTGCTAAAGTTGACGTGATAGCAAAGCTGCCACCCCCCACTTCAGTCAAGGCAATCAGGAGTTTCCTAGGGCATGCCGGTTTCTACCGGAGATTCATAAAAGACTTCTCAAAATTGCCAACCCTCTCTGTAAGTTGTTAGAAAAAGATCACCCTTTCATGTTTTCTGATGATTGCAGGGTAGCATTCGAGGAGTTGAAAAAGAGGCTCGTCACAGCACCCATCATTGATGCCCCCGACTGGGAGCAACCATTCGAAATCATGTGTGACGCCAGTGACTATGCAGTGGGGGCAGTGCTGGGACAGCGGAAAGACAAGCTAATGCACCCAATTTACTATGCTAGTAGAATGTTGAGTGGAGCTCAGCTAAACTACACCGTGACTGAAAAGGAGATGCTGGCGGTGGTGTTTGCATTCGACAAGTTCAGATCATACCTGATCGGCTCTAAGGTAATTGTATATACTAATCATGCAGCTCTCAGGTACTTGATTGAGAAGAAGGAGTCCAAACCGCGCCTGATTCGTTGGTTGCTGTTACTACAAGAGTTCGACCTGGAGATTCGTGACCGTAAGGGCACAAAAAACCAAGTCGATGATCATCTATCGCGACTTGAAGGAGCTGAAAATGCAGTTGAGGTAGAGGATATTCTGGAAACCTTTCCAGATGAGCAGCTACTCGCCACAAGCCTTGAGGAAGTGCCATGGTATGCAGACTTTGCAAATTACCTTGCAAACGGTATAGTTCCCTCTAACCTTTCCTCTGTGCAAAAGAAAAAGTTTTATCGTGACCACTGCATGTATTACTGGGATAAACCTATTTGTTTAGAATATGTATTGATAATATGATCCGGAGGTGTGTCCCCGAGATAGAACAATCTTCTGTTTTGCAGGTATGTCACGCATCGGCATATGGCGGGCATTTTGGAGGAGTCAGGACGACAGCAAAAGTGCTAGAAGCAGGGTTCTACTGACCAACAGTGTTTAAAGATGCACATCAATGGGTGAAGGGCTGTGATGAATGTCAGCGAACTGGGAACATTTCCCGTCGCCATGAGATGCCCATGAACCCAATTCAAGAGGTTGAAGTGTTCGATGTATGGGGGATAGACTTTATGGGCCCCTTCGTCAGCTCCTTTGGCAATAAGTACATACTTGTTGTTGTAGATTACGTGTCGAAATGGGTGGAAGTTGTAGCACTTCCCACCAATGATGCAAGAGTGGTGGTGGGCTTTTTGAAGAAGAATATATTCACCCGTTTCGGGACCCGCGATCTATTATCAGTGACGGAGGCACTCACTTCTGCAATCGAGCCTTCGAGAAATTGCTAGCAAAGTACAATGTGCGCCACAAGGTGGCAACCCCGTATCATCCTCAGACCAGTGGACAGGTCGAAGTGCCGAATAGAGAGATAAAGAGTGTACTGACCAAGACTGTGAACGCCACAAGAACTGATTGGGCGAAAAAGCTAGATGATGCACTCGGGCCTACAGAACTACTTTTAAAACACCAATAGGTATGTCACCATATAAGTTGGTGTTCGGGAAGGCCTGTCACTTGCCAATGGAACTAGAACATAGAGCTTGGTGGGCAATGAAATAGCTAAATCTGGACATTGATGCTGCGGGAATAAATAGAGTCACAGAATTGCATGAGCTAGACGAGTTCCAATTTCTTGCTTTCGAGACCACAAGGTTGTACAAGGAGAGAATGAAGAGGTTGCATGACAAGAAGATTGTTGAGAGAAATTTCAAACCCATAGATATGGTGTTGCTTTATAACTCAAGATTAAGGCTATTTCCGGGTAAACTCAAGTCACGATGGTCTGGACCATTACGAGTGGTCGACGTGCTCCCTTCAGGTGCTGTAGAGATTGCCTCAGAGAAAGACTATCATACATTTAGAGTCAATGGGCAAAGATTGAAACTATATGTGGGCATGGATGAATCCAAGTAAATGTCAGTGATCCATCTGACTGAACCTCCGAGGTCGAGCGAGCCTTAAATGCGCTCATCTGAGTCGTGCCGCGACGTTAAATCAGGCGCTGCATGGGAGGCAACCCATGATTTCTTTTGTTTTCTTTTCTTTTGTTTGATGTTGTACCAGATGTATAGGAAACTAACGTCCTTATAAAAAATAAAAAATAAAAAAAAACTCGTGACCGTGACCGCGACCGCGGTAGGACCGCGGCGCGACCGTGGTGAAAGAGGAGTATACAGTTTTAGGTCTGCTCGATCCACCGCGGCCGCGGTGGGACCGCGGCACGACCGCGATGAAACAAGATCATTCTGTTTCGCCCCCCCTTCACTCACCGCGGCCGCAGTGGGACCGCGGTCGACCGCGGTGAATCGCGACCTTGCTGTCGCCCAGGTAAGTCGTGACTAACATTTTTTAAATTTTATTTTATTTTCTTTTCTACTTCCCCCCCCCCCCCCAAAAAATTGCAACCACCGCCCCTCACTTACTTTCCCCTCTCTCCTCTCACTCTACCAACCCTAACTACGCCTCTCTCTATTCTTCTTCTTCTTCTCTTCAAGACATAACCCCTTCTTCACACACACACACACCCCCCCCCTCTACAAGACTCCATCTTCCATCAATCTCAACTTCTACAAACACAGGTATGTCAAGCTTCTCCTCTCCCTTCTTGTGCTTCTTTATTTTGCAATTTTCATGTTGGAAGTGTGTAGCATTTATAATTAGATTTTGTTTTGGTTTTATTTTCTGCTTTTAGTGGGTTATGTGAAAAATGTTGTAGATAAGAGAGGTTCTGTTGTATAAAGTTCATTGTGGTGAGGTGGAATGGTGAAGTGAGAATGGTTGATTTGGGGGAAGAGTTTATGCTTCCATAGGGCTAGGTGTGTTAGATTAGAAACCATGCTCACAAGGTGTTTGTGAAATTGCCCCAATGGAGTTGTAATGACAAATGTGACCATGGTGGTGGTGAAGTCTGAGTAACCACCCAGGGTTCACACAACTCAAACCCTCACTGATAGGAACCTCTATTTTTTTGCAGGTACAATGCATCAATCCAGGAAGAGACGTACCACAGGGTCCTCCGCTAGTGGACCTGGCAGTTCTTCTAGAGCTCGGGGTCAAGCTAGTGTGGAACAGTTTGACCGCACTAGGTTTGTCTCCAAAGCGGCTCAGAACAAGTTTCATGCAAAGGCGTCCAAAAAGCTATTGCCCGAAGTACACATTGACAGGAGTGCCTTGCAAATTGAATGCCCCCGTATCTATGAAGAATTGAGGAGGCATCTTTGGACATCTTCTTTGATGAACCGGAGGAGGGCAATGTGCTGCTGGTAAGGGAATTCTATGCAAATTGCTCAGAACATGTTGAGAGGGTTGTCACGGTACGCCGTACTCCGGTGGATGCGTCTCTTGAGGCCATTCGTCAAGTGTCAGGTTGCCGGTGTTCACTGTAGAGACGGATTATTACCGAGGCTGTCAACCTTCTCTATATGTCGTGTGGAAACCAATTCTTGAAACAATCTGTATGGCTAATCGAGATCCAATCTGGATAAAGCCGAGAATTACCCTGAACTCTCAATCTCTCACTTGGGAAGCTAAGTGTTGGCTGACGATCATCAACAGCCATCTGCTGCCGTCCAGCAACACCACCGATGTTAATGGGCCAAGAGCTACGGGGATTTCTTGTTTCATGAGTCAATACGATTTTGATGTGGCCCGGCTCATCCAGGAAGAGATGTTTATTTGCTCCCCGGAAGTACTCAAAGGGTTCTATTTCCCCTCCTTGGTCACCAAGCTGTGTCGTGCTGCACGGGTTCCTGAAAATCCCATAGTAGATGGGAAGTTGCCATTGAAAGCCCCATTCAGGGCTAGCAAAATCATAGTCGGGAAGGAGCCAGTTGTGGTGGTTGATGCTGATGATGAGTCCGATGATGATGATGAGGGAACCACGCACGCTGCTGCCCCACCACATCTGAGTGCTGATGAGGCAGGCCCATCATAGGCCCACCGAAGTACCCACATGACAGCCCTGGAGCAAGAAATGGCTGGCCTCCGCATGTCGGTCACTGACCTGGGTACAAGAGTTGACAATTTGACTACTCAACATGCTAGGTCGGAAAAAAAAGATCATGGGCTGGCTTCGGGAACTCGGACGAGCGTGTCATCTCGATCCTGGCACCGTATCGGATCAAGATTGAGCACCAGGGAAGTCCACTTACCTTACTCTGCTTTCAATTCTTTGACATGGGGACATGCCAAATCTTTAAGTGTGGGGTGGGGATGGTTGTTGTTGTATAATTGTATAAATTAGTATGGTGTTATTTGTAATTGGTATTGTTGGTTTATGGTAGTTAACTTCGACTTGGCCCGAAGACGGACACCTCCCGACGGGTCTCTTGAGGGATTTAAGTCGAACAAAAACAAAAATTTTCATTTGTTAGGTAGTGTATCAACTCCCCCTTGGTTTTTCTTTAAACCACGGTTCTTTTCCAAGGGTTTCTATTTGAACCGGGTGTAGTTAGTTTTTTTTCTTTTTAGTTTAGGAAGTCTTGGGCGAGAGAAAAAAAATGGAAAGAGGGACCCTTAACTCTATGGTACCTTGAATAAAGACTGCTTTAGTGTGACACTTAGGCTCTTTAGTTGACTCAAAGAAGGTCTTAAATTGTATGTTCCCGAATGGCTCAAGTACTTAGAACAGAGTGTCTGATGATCCTATCTGAATCGAGTCATGTGCCATGTGTGAGTGAGGCTTTTTGTATTCTGTGTTAACAGTCAATGCCTAGAACTTGCCCTGTATGTGTACAAAGCGAAACGGTATCCTCGTTTGGTCTGGAAAGTGGCATAGGCGTTTCTTTGCTTAACCTTTCTATGTATGCTTGTTCCCACCTAACTATGTATACCCTAGTCAACCCCGTTGAGCCTGTAAGCCTATTTTCCTTGGCAACAACATTACAAGACTAACCCGAGTTTAAATAGCCTATCTTGTTGAACCCTATCACCTCTTAGAAGCACTCAAAGTGTAATAGATATGGAAAAATATAAGTGTGGGGTGGTTGGTTGGGCTGCTAAGTGGAATTAAGGGGACATGAAAAGAAAAAGGTGCACTGGTTGATAAACAATATTAGGGGCCACCAGAAAAAAAATCAGAAAAGAGAAGTTCAAATTGGTGGTAGTTGTTAAAAGAAAAAGTGTGCTTAGTGGTGAACACAATAATGTAATGGTAGAATGAAGGTGTGAACAAGTTAAGAGCTTAAAAGGACACAATGTAGTGGAGGGCTTAGGGAGGTGTAGTCACTAGACCCAGATGTATCCTACCCGTCCCGCAGCCAACATTATAACCAAATAAAGTCCTATTTGATTCTAGACCGAATGAGCTAGATTAGTTGAGTATTACACTACGGGCAAGCCTATGGTGTGTTATTTGTGGCATAAGAATTTTTTTCTGAGGGTGAGTGAAATGTTGTATTCGAGTTCCTCAGTGTGTGGTTTGTAAACGATATAAGTCTCTTTTGTAGTGAGTAGGCACATGATTCATGGAGGGAAGGTAAGTCTGGACCTCTGACTGAGAGTAGGAGAGTTGTTTAGGGGTATTGCGTGGCTAGGAAGGAGTCCACTCTTGAGGCGAGGAGGTTGCGATGAAGTAGTCTATCCATGTGAACTATTCTTGGTATAAGGAGTAGGGAAGTGATCCAATGAGATTAGGCCTATAGAGTGTGGTTTGTTGCTAGAGGACTAGCAACGGTTTAAGTGCGGGGTGCTGATAGTAGGCTATATAGAGGCTATTTACACTCCAAATGTACCACAGTTTATTGTTGTTTTCAATGCAAAATGATAACAAAATACTTTAATTGGAGTTATTTTGCTTTGCAGGAACTAATCCAAGTTAGGAAGAGACTATGGAGTGGTTTGGAGTTAATAATGTGGATATAAGGCCAATCAAGAAGAACCCAAACGAAAATAAGCAAGAAAGAGGCAAAGGATGACTAGACAAGAGGCTACCGCGACCACGGTCGACCACGGCTGGAACGCGGTAGGCCAAACGGGCGAGGCAGTGTAGATACATTTCACCGCGGTCGCGCCGCGTTCTGCCGCGGCCGCGGTCGACTGTGTAAGCGCCCAGAAATTTGGGGACTAAAGTGTAAACCGAGGGAAACTTATCCTAACCCTTAATAAACTCAACAAACTCGCCCAAGCAAAGGTTAAGCTTGTTTTAAGACTGAATTGGAGGCAAGAACAAGTGTGAGAAGAACAAGCAACCATTAGAATTTTTCAATCTTCTCTTTGTTATCTTTATTTGCACATTATGAATAGTTTTGTGATTTTATCTTGTTTTGCTATGAGTAGCTAATTACTTTGTCTAGGTTTTTGATGGAACCTGTTGAAGGATGAACTTCGTGTTATGTTAATATAGTTTGCCCAGTTTAATCTCTATTTGTTCAACTACGTTCTTGTTGTAGTTAATTGATAGGATCCTCAATTAGCTGTGCCTATTTAGTATGTATTACTCGGGAGAGAGTGCGTATTTAGGTAATTGTTGAACAACACCACTCCCAAAGTATATGAGGGATCAATAATCGAGGGTTTAAAGGCGGGATTAGGGATAACGAAGCCTTGGGTGTGATCTAAAGTGAGCTGTAATAAAAGCCAGCTAGCGTAACTCGGGAGAGTGCGTCTAGTAAATTGTCGTAATTACTCGGGAGAGATTTACGGTAGTAAGAGTGCTCATGATCGATAGAGACGATTAGGCAAATCTATGCGAAACATAACAGGAAGGGATTCCATCAATAGGGGAAATCATAACCTTAGATCCTTCTCTTATTTGATTACAACTCAATCATAGTTAGTCTGTTAGTTTACTTGCTTATATTCAGTTATAGTTAGTTAAAACATCACTAATTGTTATTTAAATATCTGGGAAGTTGATTACAAAGAATTTAGTGAGTCTAACAAAAGTAATTGGTAGGTTAATTCTCTGAGGATTCGACTCTAGGCTAAATACTCGGATTATATTTGCAGCGACCACTTTGTCATTTTTATAAGGCATAGTTGGGCGTAATCAAATGTTGGCGCCGTTGCCGGGGAATTAACGGTGTTATCAATTACAATTGAAAGAAATACAAATTTTTTTAGTGTAGTCAGTTTTCTTTACTTCCAATCTTTACATTGAAATTTTAACGTTTGTTGACTTGGTTGTACAGGTGCATGCCTAGAAACTCATCGAGAACTGGTGAAGTATTTGAAGCATTATCAGATCACAAGAAATTTTTCAAGGCCTTGACCGGGCCAACCGGAAAAACAAACAACTGAACAATTCGAACTGGACATGGGGGACAACGTGGTAGACCCAGCTGCGCCAGTAGCGCCAGTGGCACCTCTTGTGCCAGAGGCTGCTCTATATGACTGGGCACAACCCACAGCAGAGATTTCGCCACAACAATTTTAGTCCCGCAGATACAGGCTGAATCGTTTCAAATCACGAACAACATGCTGCACTTGTTGCAAAACAAGGGACTATTTTCGGGGTCACAAATCGAAGATCCTCAACAGCACTTGAAGAATTTCCTGTCAATCTGCAAAACTCAAAGGCAGCCCAACGTAACTCAGGAAGCAATAAAGCTGTTGTTGTTTCCATTCTCAGTGACAGGAGCTGCCCAGACTTGGCTAAACTCACTCCCCATTAATTCCATTACGACTTGGGAGGAGTTAGTCAAACAATTTGTGAACAAGTTTCATCCACCCAACAAGATTGCTCAACAAATTGATGAAATTTTGAGTTTCAAACAGAAATCAATGGAGACACTGCAAGAAACATGGGAACGATTCAAATGAATGTTGGTTATATGTCCGCACCATGGTATTCCAGATTAGATGTTGGGGCAGTGGTTTTACATGGGTCTGGCAGATAGCGTGAAGGGTAATGTTGATGCTTCAGCTGGTGGAGCATTTTTGAGCAAAACATGGAGAGAAAGCCAGAGTCTGCTTGACAATATGGCACAGAATTTGGGGTGGATAACCAGGAATGCACCTATCACTCTAGTAGTTCACTCAGTGCCCTCAGATCCATCCAACACTCTTGCTGAAAACATGGCCACATTAATGACACAGATGAGTCTACTTGCCAAAAAGGTGGAAGAGTCAGGGCAGAAGCAACAGGTACACATTGTTGATACTACCAATGGGGGCCTATGCACATCTTTCATTAACCAGCCAATTGGTAACCAATGGAATGCAGAAAGTGATCATCATCACTACCCTGAAGACATGAACTATGTATCTAATTGTGGGGGCCAGAGACAAGGTGGTCAGAATTGGGGCCAACAACATCAGCCATACAGGCCAGTCCAGCCACAGCTCAACAATGGAAACATGGGAGGTATGAGACCTCACAATAATATGGCGCCTTACCAAAGGCCACAGGGATATAATAATCAAAATCAGCAACAGGGTTATCATCTTCCTCAGCAGCAGCATGTTGGAAGACAGGAAGATAGGTTTGCTAGACTCGAGGCAATGATGCAGCAGGTTATTGGGTCAATTGCAAAAATGAGTGAAAGAGTAGATGCACATGAGTCAGCTACTAAGAATATTGAAGTGCAGATGGGCCAGATTTCGATGTCTTTGAATAATCATCCTCTTGGGACATTGCCTGTAGACACGCAGGTAAATCCAAAAGATCAAGGCCCGAAGTAGCTGATGGCAGTGAGTTTATGTAATGGCAGAGACTTAGACTTGGAGCAAGAGAGGGCCCGAGAAAGCAGACAGGCTGAGACACTTGTACTAGTGCCCATTGAGCTAGATGAGTCAACGAAACTGACAGAGGTGACAGTACAGCCTGCCCAGGAAGAACATAACATACAGATTGAGGCTTAGAAAGAAGCTGAAACAGCCCAGGAACCGGAGTTGAGGTGGTAGCTGACAAAGAGCATTCCCAAATCATTGGGAAGAAGAGACCTCCAGCACCATTCCCACAGAGGTTAGCCAAGTACCAGAAAGAAGAGCAATATAAGAAATTCTTGGAGATGCTGAAACAAATCCAGGTAAATATTCCATTAATTGATGCTTTGAAGGAGATGCCTGGTTATGCAAAAATGATGAAGGACTTGATGTCTCGAAAATTCGATTTCCAAGACTTGGCCACAGTGACTCTTACTCAGACCTGCAGTGCTGTGGTGACTAGACCAGTTGCTGAGAAGCTGTCTGACCCAGGGAGTTTCACAATTCCCTGCACCATTGGTAACTTTTCTTTTGCCAAGTCACTTTGTGATTTGGGGGCTAGCATAAATCTTATGCCCCTGGCGATTTATAAGAGGTTGGGGATTGGAAGAGCTAGACCCACATCTATGTTGTTGTAGCTAGCTGACAGGACCGTGAAAAGACCTTCTGAATCTTGGATGATGTGTTGATTCAGGTAGGGAAATTTGTGTTCCCTGCAGATTTTGTGATTCCGGATTGCAAGGTGGATGAAGCAATTCCCATAATTTTGGGAAGGTCGTTCTTGCCCACAGGGAGAGCTCTCATTGATTGTGAAACTGGGGAGCTCAAGATGACATTGAACGATGAGGAGATAACATTCAACGTGCAGAAATCTATGAGGCGGCCAAGTGAATTCGCCAATTGTTCTCTTATTGATGCCGTGGATGTAATCGTGGAAGTGGATGATGAGACATTGACTACTGAGGATCCTCTTGCTGCATGTCTTGTAAATTTAGATGAGGTGAATGGGGAAGAATTGGCAGAATGGGTGTTGGCTTTAGAGGGCAGAGGGCTTTGGGATAGAACTCTTGAATTTGAGCCCCTGCACTTAGAAAATAGAGAAACTCCTCCAGCCAATCCATCCATAGAAGAACCACCAAAGCTGGAATTGAAGCCATTGCCTGCCCATCTCAGGTATGAGATCCTAGGACCTAACTCCACATTACCTGTTATTATCTCATCTAGTTTGTTAGATGTGCAGGCACAACAACTTCTGCAGGTACTCAAGGAGTGCAAGACTGCCATTGGGTGGACCATGGCAGACATTAAGGGGATCAGCCCGGCATACTGTATGCATAAAATTCTCCTGGAAGAAGGACACAAACCTTCCAGGGAGCACCAAAGAAGGCTGAACCCCAACATGAAGGAAGTGGTGAAGAAGGAAGTGATTAAGTGGTTGGATGCGTGAATCATTTTCCCAATCTCTGATAGCAACTGGGTTAGCCTGGTGCAATGTGTTCCTAAGAAGGGTGGCATGACGGTGGTCAAAAATGATAACAATGAGCTGATCTCTATAAGAACTGTCAAAGGCTGGAGAATTTGCATGGACTACAGAAAGTTAAATTTGGCCACCCGGAAAGACCACTTCCCACTTCCCTTCATTGATCAGATGCTTGACAGATTGGTAGGGAGATCTCACTTCTGTTTTCTGGATGGGTACTCAGGGTACAATCAAATCTCCATTGCACTAGAGGATAGAGAGAAAACCTCCTTCACTTGCCCATATGGCATTTATGCTTTTCGGAGGATGCCCTTTGGCCTATGCAATGCACCCGCCACATTCCAAAGGTGCATGATGGCCATATTCACTAACATTGTCAAAGACATAATGGAGGTGTTCATGGATGATTTCTCAGTGGTGGGAAACTCATTCGACGAGTGCCTTATAAATCTGACCCGAGTGTTGAAACGATGTATTGAGACTAACCTGGTTCTTAATTGGGAAAAGTGCCATTTCATGGTACAAGAGGGCATAGTCTTGGGACACCGGGTATCAAGCAAGGGAATCGAGGTGGATCGTGCTAAAGTTGACATGATAGCAAAGCTGCCACCCCCCACTTCAGCCAAGGCAATCAGGAGCTTTCTCGGGCATGCCAGTTTTTACCGGAGATTCATAAGAGACTTCTCAAAAATTGCCAACCCTCTCTGTAAGTTGTTAGAAAAAGATCACGCTTTCTTGTTTTCTGATGATTACATGGTAGCATTCGAGGAGTTGAAAAAGAGGCTAGTCACAGCACTCATCATTGTTGCCCCCGACTGGGAGCAACTATTCGAACTCATGTGTGACGCCAGCGACTATGCAGTGGGGGCAGTGCTGGGAGAGCGGAAAGACAAGCTAATGCACCCAATCTACTATGCCAGTAGAACGCTGAGTGGAGCCCAGCTGAACTACACTNATGTGTCCTGAGGATGGACACTGGGCGTAAGTAGTTGCGGTGCCCTTGCTCCCCCTTTCTTTTTGTAACTTTTCTTCACGCATCTGACTCTGCCTTTCTTGTCCTTTTAGCAGCGGTAATCTACCTCGGCGCGGTGCCGGACCTTCGGGGTTGGGTCTGTTGTCTACACTCAATCTTCCCGTATACCGATCAAGTGTGGAAAGATTTATCCCAAGCGCGTCAAGAGGCCGGAGGCCCTGGTAAGTCTGGAGTTTTGACGCATTCGTGCAATCCGGCGTTGGCGAGGCATTAGTAGCTTTCTCTTTTCCATGCATTTGACATCTGCATCTATGCAGGTCTGGTAGGAACCCTATCGCTGAAAGAGGCACCGTCTGTTGGAGGGGACACTCAGATCCATGACGAGGAGGGGAAGTGGAAGGAGAACCTGCCAGTTGAGCTGCCGGAATCCAAGAGGAGCGGAGTGGAGGGTTCCAATGTCGTGAAGACCGCTTCTTGTGAACTCGGAGCTGCATTTTCGGGGCTTTACGAGCCCGGAGTTCCGATCGAGTGTCCAATTGTATACATTAAGTCTTCGAGTAATTTGGAATGCATTCAGTGGAGGGGGGCCCTGTCGGGGATACACTTGAGATTTCTCTGTCTGGAGAATAAGGCATTGAAAAGATATCTTTTGATTGCCTGATGCAAGTACATGCCGTTTTGTTTTTTTGCGAGCTCAGCCCGATACAGTATTTCGATCGGGGCCTCGTTCGTCTTATTCCCGGGGCGGAGCTGACCGTGAAAGAAGCCTTGTAGGTTCCTTGGATCCTTCTGGAGAAATGCATGGAGAAAATCCATTTGGGGAAAAGATTTAGAAGGAAAAGAGTACGACGTCCGCTCGAGGATGTTTGTGGGGTTCCATATTCGGCCGTCCTAGCAGTAATACAGCTTAAGCATCGATACATTCCAGTTACTCGAAAATTGCTCGCCCTCCATGGTACCGAGCTTATAAGAGCCTTTACCAATTATTCCGAGGACACGGTAAGGTCCTTCCTAATTTTGGCCCAGCTTCCCTTCATTAGGGTTTTTGGTGTTGAGGGTGACCTTCCTTAGGACCAGGTCTCCGACTCCGAAGTATCGGAGATTCGTTCTCCTATTGTAGTATCTTTCGATTTTCTGTTTCTGGGCAGCCATTCGAACCAGCGAGGCTTCCTGTTTTTCGTCGAGCAGCTCGAGGGCCGTTGCCGTGGCTTCATTATTTGATCCCTCGCTAGTGTGCTGGAATCTGGAGCTTGGTTCTCCGGCATCCACCGGTATCAGTGCCTCGGTGCCGTATACTAGGGAGAAAGGTGTCTCGCCGGTGCTCGATTTTGCAGTTGTTCGATATGCCCACAACACTTCGGGCAGCATTTCCCTCCATTTCCCTTTGGCGCTTTCCAGCTTCTTTTTCAAGTTTTGAATGATGGTTTTATTTGTAGATTCAGCTTGGTCGTTTGCACACGGGTGATATGGTGTCGACAGGATCCTCTTGATTCCGTTGTCTTCAAGGAACTGCGTCACCTTGCTCCCGATGAATTGCCTCCCGTTGTCGCACGTTATTTCGGACGGGATTCTGAATCGGCATAAGATATGTTCCCATATAAAATTGATGACTTCCTTCTCTCTTATTTTCTCGAAGTCCTGCGCTTCTACCCATTTTGAGAAATAGTCAGTCATAAATAAGATGAATCTGGCCTTACCTGGCGCCGTTGGCAAAGGGCCGACAATGTCCATCCCCCATTTCATGAATAGCCATGGTGATAAAATGGAATGCAGCTGTTCTCCGGGCCGGTGGATCATGGGNATTATCAGTGATGGAGGCACTCACTTCTGCTATCGAGCCTTCGAGAAATTGCTAGAAAAGTACGATGTGCGCCACAAGGTGGCAACCCCATATCATCCTCAGACCAGTGGACAGGTCGAAGTGTCGAATAGAGAAATAAAAAGTGTGCTGACCAAGACTCTGAATGCCACAAGAACTGATTGGGCGAAAAAGCTAGATGATGCACTCTAGGCCTACAGAACCGCTTTCAGAACACCAATTGGTATGTCACCATACAAGTTGGTGTTTGGGAAGGCTTGTCACTTGCCAGTGGAACTAGAACATAGAGCTTGGTGGGCAATGAAACAGCTAAATCTGGACATTGAGGCTGCGGGAGCAAATAGAGTCACAGAATTGCATGAGCTAGACGAGTTCCGATTTCTTACTTTCGAGAGCACGGGGTTATACAAGGAGAGAATGAAGAGGTTGCACGACAAGAACATTGTTAAGGGAAATTTCAATCCCATAGACATGGTGTTGCTTTATAACTTATGACTAAGGCTATTTCTTGATAAACTCAAGTCATGATGGTCTGGAACATTTCGGATGGACGAAGTGCTCCCTTCAGGTGCCTTAGAGATTGCCTCAGAGAAAGATTCCCATACATTTAGAGTCAATGGGAAAAGATTGAAACCATATGTGGGCATGGATGAAACCAAGGAAGTGTCAATGATTCATCTGACTGAAACTCAGAGGTCGAGCGAGCCTTAAATGCGCTCATCTGAGTCGTGCCGCGATGTTAAATCAGGCGCTGCATGGGAGGCAACCCATTGACTTGTTGTAACTGTCGTGCCACGACATTAACTAAGGCGCTGGTTAGGAGGCAACCCAATGCGCAGTGACTTTATTATAGTTAGTATTTGTTATTTTTAATTTTGGTAAGTACTAAGTAGTGCAGGTGAGCTTGGGCGAGGGATAAGTCCATCAGACACTGAAGGAAAAGGTAAAAAAGTGGAAAATTTTCGAGGCCTAGGAGCGCGCCCGCGCTAGTGGCTGCGCAAATGGCCAAGTATTCTGCCTCAGCCTTCTGCCCAGGAGCGCGGTCGCGCTATGGCTGCACTAGTGACCGCGCATGTGGCCAAGTACTCTGTTTCACTAGCGCGGCCGTGCTCAGGCGGCGCTACGACCGCGCTAGTGCCGTCTCGCCTGCCATTTTGTATAAGTTAATTTTTTTTTATTTTTTTTCTTATTTTGTATTTTAATTGTTTTATTTTGTTTACCCCCCCCCCCCCCCCCCCC